>NC_033799.1:27848181-27880162 GCF_001876935.1 Asparagus officinalis | reverse complement strand
GGTGGAAAAAAAGAAACAAAATCTATGAATTTTTAAGTGTTTTAAGAACCAAACCAGATTAATTCTGGACCCAGGAAGGTGGACGGAAACAAAACCATTTTCAGGCAAAAGATTGGCCTAACAAAAACCAGTCACAGTCCTTGTACAATTTTTCGCTGAACTCAGATCATGAGTTAAACTGATTGTATTACTAATTAAACGGCTTTAAATTAATGGATTTGATAAGCATTTCAGGTTAGGGGCCTTTAAATGTGAGAAACGAATGAAAATGAAGATACTTTCTTGTAATCATATATACATGTCCAACAGAAAACACTGACCCCTTTAGGAGGTTCAGCCTGCGGATTCCAGAGCTGAACCGATCTCAGCCAGTCAGGCTTCTTATCAAACCCGTCACCAATCCATCCATTTCCATGATTGTTATTGTTCTCTTCATCAGACGAGGAACAACTCGGCCTCAATGGAATAAACTCCTCCAAGATCGGCCCTTCACTACTGATCTCCTCACTTCCACCCACCTCCGGTTTCTTGCAGCTCTCGATCGCTGAAATCCCATCAGAAAATAGAACTCAAATATCAAAACCCATATGTGTGATTTTTAACATTCTTATCAATTAAAAAAAACTGATACCTTGAGTGACAAGTAGCAGGCTTAGAGGCAGTTCTCGCTCGAAAACTAGAATCTTTTCCCTTTCTTTTTCAAGAGCTTTGATGTAATCCATGGCTCTGCGACCATTCAGATTGAAAATGAGAAACAAAAAGGGGGAGAGAGAGAGAGAGAGGAGGAGTCTTTTCGGGTTAGAAAGAGAGGAATACGTTAGAGAGAGAAATTATAAAGAGAGGAGAGAGAGAGGAGAGGGAAGGAATCGGGGTCCGGTCGTCGCGTACACAACAGAATCTAGGGATGCTGACGTCAGCACATTACAAGGCGATAAGATCGAAGACTTGGACTCATCTCGGCCGCTTAAATTCAAACGGAGGGTTGGGGTTGCATACGTGCCGAGGAGAATCGAGCGGGAGAATTTGGGGGAATCTTGACAGGATTCCAGAGACATCCGTGGAAGCCGCTAGAGAATTAGGTTAATGATTTGATATTTGGTGTTTTATTATCATTGCGCGTGGATAGGATTTGGTGAGGGGCTTAGCCTTTGGAGGAGGGGAAAGGTCACTTTTAGGGGGTTTTGTCTTGGAGAGGGAGTTAGGTTTGTCCAAGGTGAAATCTTTTAGAAAGAGAATAAACTTGCAGAGGAAGAATTATCCACTCTCAGATGAAAATATTTTTTATTAGAATAAATAAATATGCGGGATTTACTGAATTATACATACACTAGCAGTAAACAGACAAATTTCGGATGGATTTGATATGGAGGTTTACTTTGGAGATTTCGGCCTTTTTCGGAAGGGCTCAGACTGTATCCTAGCATAAGAGTATCCCGACAAGAATTTAACATTAGAGTATTCTACGCCGGCGTTTACTCCGTCTGAGGTTCCTCTTGCTCTTCGTCGAGGCAAACGGTCACATATCATATCTGTACGGTATGCTTCGGTTACTTCCTATTCACCTATCTTTCATAACTTTCTTGCTGTCATTCATACTACAGTTGAGCCAAAGCCCTTTCAAGAGGCTATTCAATTTTCAGAGTGGCGACATGCTATGGCTGAGTAATTTCAGGCCTTTCAACAAACACATATCTAGGATGTTGTTCCTTGTCCTCCCAGCATCTCTCTAGTTAGCAGTAAATGAGTTTATAAGGTCAAGTATCGTCCTGATGGCACCATTGAACGTCGTAAAGCTCGTTTAGTGGCTCGAGGTTTTACTCAGCAACAATGTATTGATTAGGAGGAGACATTTGCTTCTGTTGCTCAGATGCTCACCGTTCGTACTCTCCTTGCGGTTGTTGCTGCTCATCGTTGGCCCTTATACCAGATGGATGTCAAAAATATTTTTCTCCATGACTCTTTATCTGAGACAGTATATATGTAACCATCTCCAGGGTCCAATATTCCTCCGGGACATGTATGTCTCCTTCGCCGTGTTGTTTATGGTCTCAATTAAGCAGGCACCCCGCGCTTGGTTTGAGTGTTTTCGCGATGTCGTTCTTGTTTGGGGTGAAAGTTGGTTTATTTATAGAATCCATTATAATTTTTTATCAATTAAAGATTCAAAAGAGTTAATCTTTTTATAAGATTACTTGCTTACACAAATAAAATAAAAAAATTACAACTCTCTTCAAACACACACAGAGGACGTTTATCACCCGCTGCTTGCGTAGGATCTTTACCTGTGTCAGGGACGTGTTAGTCCGTGGACCATCGCGGATTAGATCCGGTTGACAGAATTAAAATTCAATACTCTTGCTTCACAAAAGAAACAATCGCAGAAGTGATAATCTCGACCAAGCGAGATTACGACTCTTCTCGAGATCAAAACCAAATTTGATCAGGAGGAAAGGGGAAACATGCCTCAAATCCTTCGAATAGCTCCCTCTTTATGCTGAAATTCGCCAAGATCTGCTAGCCCCCCTCTGAAATTCATAGATCACTCTTCAATTTGATAGTACATCGTCTCCATTTTAGATCCCCTACATATAGGACCCTAGGCTTTTATTTATAGGCTTCGGTTGCAGGGTTTTTAGATAAGAATTGATGATTTGATATTATCCTCAGTTAATAACCGCTTAACCATATTTAGGGATAGCTTTAAAACAATTAGGGAGGCTCTGGAATGAAAGAATCCTGAGAAAACTATCAAAAAATGCGTTTTTAGCGTTTCTGGGCGGGAGCCACACAATAGTGGCTCGGATCTTTGCGAGCCACCTTATGCTGGCTTGGCCTTGGCCGAGTCATTTCGACGGGACTCGTCCGACAGGGCTTTTTCCGGTTTGTTCCTGTTCTGTCGTTTTGCATATTTCATCGTTCTGTTGACTCGTACGCTTCACCGATTCGCTTTATGTATTTTGTTAACTTGGAGGTGGCTGATGAGCGCGCGGACCATTTGGAGGTGGCTGATGAGCACGTGGGTCACATAGAGCTGGCTGATGAGTGTGCGGGCCACTTGGAGATGATCGATGAGCACGCCGGCCACTTGGAGGTGACTGATGAGCACGTGGTCCCTTGCTTTGCCGTTCCGGTGGCTTATTGCTACGTCATCAACGGTTCGCCGCTTTGTTATTTCGACAGCTCATTGCCATATTGTCTGACGATTCATCGCTCGATGGATCATTATCTCTAGCTGTGTTTGGGACCTATAGGTAATTTTTGATGCCTACAGATACCCCCCTCCAAAGTGTTCTAGTTTCAGACTTTTATAAAGGAGACTAGAATATTTTGGATATGATATGCTTAGCTTTCAATTAGTCGACTTCTTCAGCTTTTAGTTAATTCAGCATTTTGTCGAATAGCTAAAATTCTTTCGGTACTGCGTTTATCATCTGATTGTTGTCAAAATCTTAGACTGAGACTGGCGTGTTGATATCTGAATTAGCTCGTGTTGTAGGATCGACGTTGAACTGATTAACTTCATCGGGAGTTTATATCTGAATTGTGATTGAAGCCCCCGGGGTTGATTCGGAATTAAGAATAATCTTGAGCCTTCTTTTGGCGAAACTATCAACGCATTGACCAGCGTTGACTTTCATCGTCAACATTGACTGGCGTCGATTCGTGTTGAACGGTGTTTGACTCGCGTTGACTTTTATCCTCACGTGTTGACCGGTGTCGAATTGCGCTGAATGGTGTCAACTCGTGTCGACCTTCATTGTCACGCGTTGACCGGCGTTGACTTTCATCATCATGCGTTGACCGGTATGAACATAATTTATACTCATACGTTAACTGGAGTCTACATAGTTTAAGCTCTTAAGGCATTAGAACGAGGAGGACCAGTTTATACTCATATACTCCTAAGAGTTTCGGGAATTAGTTTAACTTCATATACCCGTTGGAGGTTCAAGGAGAAATAGTTTGAACTCGTATACTCATTGGAGTGTGAATACGCATCTCGAATACGTCGAAAATGTGCAAAAATAGGCAAAAATGCATACCAAACACCCTCGAGACCCTCCACTCGTGCGAGCCAGCTCTTCGTGGGCTCGCAAGTGTGCGAGCCAACTGAGAGGCTGGGGTTGGTTCGGTTTAGGGTTGGTCCAGAGTCGAATTAGGTTTGGTTTTGGGTGTTTTAAAACTCCAATCTCCTCTTCTCCTTCCTCTTTTCTTCCAAGTTTGGGTTTCTCCCTCGAGATTAAAACTCCTCTCCCACTCGAATTCTTCTCAGTTCTTCATAAAAGGGATTCCCAAGTTCCTCTTCATCTCCATCTCTTTGAATCTGAGCGAATCTAAGATGGTTCTCATCTTAGGGTTTTGGCTTTTGGAGATCTTCAGTTCAAGTTTTTTACTTTGGTTTTCTCTCATTTGATTCAGGTAAGCTTCCCTTCATGGCTTCAATCTTGGTTGAAATTCAAGCAATATTGATCTTTAATTCTCGAATTTTGATGAATTTTAAAGGCTAGGGTTCGATTCTCCCTTTCAAGTTCGTGCACTTCTGCACCATGACTTCATCTCTTTGATCTCAGGTAAAACTGCCCCTTTTCATTCTCTAATTTTTTGGTTTTGGGGGTCTCCAATTTTTGGTTTTGTGTAAGTGCCGAACTCTTTCGATTGGTTTTGAGGCCTTTAGCCTATTTTCGTATGCTTAATATGGCCAAAACTTTTCGTTTGTTTGTATGCATGAATTTGGTCGAACTTAGGCTTACAATCCTTGGGCTTTTAGTCGTGCATGAGAATTGAATTTGTATGCACGTTGAGCTCTCTTGTTTGGCTATGTGCATGTCTTAAACCGAAACTCTGAGATGGTTGGCTTGATTTGTTGAACGGTCGGTTGTGAATGAAAATCAAACCGAGTCCTCAACTTATCGCCTTAGCTTCATGTATTTGCTTTCCCTTTCTTTAACTTGAATTAGGTATATCACATAGGTTTAATTGGACATTTAACCAGAAAATCCTATTTTTATAAAATTTTAGTCAAATATCACAATTTCTCTTTTTGTATTGGATTCATGCTTCTCGATTCTCGACATAACTGAACTGATTTTTGTTGCAGATTAGACATGTCACCGAAGAGGTCATGCATCCCGAGGGGTTGCTCAGCTACTCAGTCACCTGAGCCAGAGCCTTTTTCTTACGCAGGTAACCTTTTATCACCTTTTGTTTGTGAATTCAATATTAATATATGTTGTATACTGTATCTCCACTTTGTTCTCCTTAGTGAGGCAATTGGGAAGAGCTGACATCCTCCTTTGTGAGGGTGAAAACTTAAAAGATACGTTTTGCATGGTCAAGACGCGTCTTAAGGTAATAAGGGGCGATTTCATACTATATCGTGTTACATGGGACAAGGTATATTATCACGTTGATTGCGCGATAATATACCTTGTCCTCCGTGTACATAATACAGTTGAAATCGTCTCGCCAATTACATGGCCATAACTCTATCTCACAGATCCGTGAGATGAGTTCAATGCCTATATTGCCTTAAAAGGGACATCCTTGTAACTGCGTTTAATAAATACGCATTACTTGTTTCAGTCGAATTCCATCCAAAGATGTTTTACGGCCATGTAGTGGACGGCCATTGCAGTGAGGCTTATACCTCTACTGATGACCCTATGCTCATTCCGGCTGTTCCTAATTTTCTCCAGGTGGGCTTGAAGAACTTCCTCAGCTAGTATGGAAGGGAGATCGTCGTACCCTATGGCAGCTGATCACTGATGCACCCCTTGTCAAAGATTCCAGCTCTACCCATCCTTTGAGAAAATCAGATTATCTTTTCGGCGACTCTGTTGAAGACCCGATAGCTGTATCTCTCGAAGTTGAGCAATGGCTGTATAAAGATGATGGGGGCCTCCTATATCTTCCTCCAATTCCTCGCCATTGCTCGCTGACTGAGTTACGGTGTCAAGCTGTTACATGGGAGATGTCGTGGGACTTGACGGAGGAACATGACCGTATCCATTGCAGATACATCACCTAGCAGACTATTCCAGGCTCAAGTGACAGAAACCGCATCACCGGATTACATCCCGGTGTGTTGGGACTAAATGACCTACCGTGAGGTGAGTTATTTACAGTCGCCAATACTCTAAATAATCATCTCGCGAGATTGGGACGAGAAATGCCTGTGACGGGTCACATGTATTATGACTAGGTTCATTCTCCAGACATGCTTTGGTGGGCTCATCTAACCAACTACGTTCTCAACTGATGGAGTGAGAAGCTGAAGGCCAGCGGTCTGTATGCAGCTATTCGCACTACTATGTATGGGTTGCTAATCAGCATCCCTCATTTCCTCACATTGCTAGGGCTCTATGATCCGGACACAAACACCTTTTTGACAAAGCATGGAGAACTAGGGTTAGCTCTCCATGAGATGCATAAAGTTTCCGACTTGCCGATGGGGAACATGTTGTACCAGGAGTATTTTCCTTCAAATCGGGAGCTGCATAAGCTAAAGTTACACATGCTTGGTCGCTATAACACTTTGTGTGATCTCACTTGTCACTATCAGAAAGCTCTGGCAGGCGCTGACCTATTATCGAAGAAGCCACGACTACAAATAAGTTTAAAGCGATTCACGGATTACTTATTCAAGCATTTGGAAAGTAGCTCTAGCAAGGCGATCTGTGAGTTGGCGCCACTAACTCCCTCATAGGTCAATGAGTTGATCAAGAAATCCAGTGCCCAATCTTATATGATCGTTGGTACTGAGAGTGATTTTCCTGCAGGAACTAAGTTTCAAACATTCCTATGGCAGGTGGTGAAGCCAATTCAACTGATGATTCTCTTAGTCGGTTACCTCGCGATCTGGTTAAAGAAATATGTGGTGCCGTATTAGTCTACTTACGCTCTGTCCATAGAAGTGCTTTATCCAGCAGTTCAGCTTGGTCACCGAAAAGTCTTTCCCTCCTTCTGGTGATGATTGCTGACATCCACCATGGGCTCCAACAAATAGTCAGTGCTTTCACACAGGGAGAAGGAAAGCGATCGACTCAGATTCCTCTCAGTAAGGTGGAGCTCTTCTATACTTATCTAAGGGTGTGGTTTGTCCTCCATCGCTTTGACATGATATCAGCGCCGAGCACTGCGGATCAGTCTATTCCCCTACTATAATTGTTAGAAAATTATAGGTGAAAGGGACGGGGATTCCCGTAAATAAAGAAGCAGTTGCAAAATAACAAGTGTTTGGGTTTTCTCCATGTGCTTCCCACGGTTTTCGGGTCGATATGGTGATTCGTTGGTTGATGAGGAAAGGCCGGGGACGAATCGAACCTGTCTTGACGTTGACTGCTTTGATTGGTTAATAAACATTAGACCGGGTTATCTAATTTTCCGGGTGAGAAATCATTACTACATAGAGCCGTATTTGCCTTATCGATTCGCTCATCAGTTCGGATATGATCAACTATATATTGGGAACCCGAATCAACAACTTCAAACCCCATGGCGGACTAGTAGATGATGCTCTGGTATGGCTATAGAGCATAACAGGTTGTACTGGTACTAGGTTTAGTCTTCCAGGTGCTGAACGCCGATTGGAGCTTACATTCTTATGCTGTAGATGGCTACAAGCGGCTAATGAACTCATCCCAGTGAGGCTAATTGCGGAGTTGGCGGTGGAGGAAGCAGCTCAGATTGCTACTTGGATGGTTCATGAGGCCGAATACAAAAGAGATGAGGAAAAGAGCCCGCCGGTCCTTCTGGTAAGGACAAACAAGGGGAAGCCATCTTTTCTTCTAGGGAAGAGATCTCAGAAGCAAACATCGTCAGTCGTGAAGGCACAGGAGCTAGCAACGATGAAAAGGAGCTTGAAACAGGTCTGTTGGATTCTTTCTTCTCAAAATTATTTGAGTTAGTGATAGCTGATCGAACTCACCGATCTAACTTGCCTAAGCCTTCGCCGGCTCCGAAGAAGCTGTGGATGTAAGTTTTATTCACTTATCCTAACAATATGTCAGTTGAACTTCCAAATGTGGCTTCTAAGGAGGAGAAAGAAGAAGAAGAGCCCCACCTTATACGCCGGACGAGATCCCGAACTGCAACTCAAGTCGCTTCGGAGGTGGAGTTGCGCTCTAAGTCTAAACAAGAGAAATTTGTGGATCCTGAAGAGGTTCGTCCCACCAAGCAAAAGAAATTAGCTTACCGGTGGAGAAGGTAATACTTCATTTTTGCACGGTCTCCTATTCTCTTGAATGTTAAATCTTAGACTTAGAAAATTTTATACTTCTGAGGACCCCACGACAAAGGTGAAATTATGTTCGATCCTCCTTCTCCTGATTCTGGCTTCACACAACAAGTTTATGAAGCCATGGCTGAGGAACCTACGAATGCTGAAGTGGGTATAAATGTTGAAGCTGGCGTGAGTTCCGGTGCCGAACCTGGTATAACCGAAAGGGTCACGAGTCTAGGTACATCTAACACCGGTAATACACCTTTCAGGTGGCGATTGCGGAAATTAAACGATTCGGAATTCGTACCTCCACTAATTGTTTCTATGCTTCTTACTCTCTTAGAAAAATTACAAGGAGTGGGCACGAGTGCTGGGGCCACAGAATCTGGCGCAGCTGCTGGAGGTTAATTTGATTTCCACTCGTTGTAAATTCTCAACTTTGCTTCCTTCCATTTTAAAACTTAGGCTTTTTGTAGGTATTTCGATGGAGGGTTTAGATGAAGAAGAAACTTTCCATGATGTGGTTTTCGAAGAGTCGGATGCACCCTCACTTGACCCGACACAAGCCCCATTAGGCTCTGATGATAGGCTGTTCGACGACATGTCGTCAGAATAAGCCCATCGTGAGGTCGCCTAACCAATTATTACAGCTGGTTCACCTACAAGTATGAGTTTTATCCCTGTGCTGTAATTATTCATTTATCAGTTTTCACTTAACCATATGGGAGTTCTAATCGTAGGACCAGTCATTGAGACTAATACGACTACTCTTGTTGGAAAGTCTGATAAACCTGAGGGTCTCGATTTCTTGCTGTTAGCAGGGACTATTATCGAGGCTCAGTTATCGGTTCCTCAAACTTAGATCGTCATCCCTTCAGAACCGACGACTGTAGCGATTGCCGTAACTGCGGGTGCCAGCCATATTGAACAAGCCATGAGACCAACTGAAGAAGTTGGTGTGTCAACAATTGTTACACCTGCAGTACTTCCACCCGTTCATGAGGTTGGATAGGCAGAATCGAGCGTTGGGCGTTCAACTGAGGAAAGCTCTGTAGGCGTTGGTAAGTTCCATCTTGTTGTTTGACTTAGAGATATTTTACATTTCAAAAATTTTTTCTCTTCTTTTCATATAGGACTCTCATCTCAGCTTCACGACTTTGTCAACACGCTTCTAGACTTCGTCAACACGCTTCTATCAAGTGATGACCCGAGTAAAGTCATCCTTTGTATGGAAGTTAGTTCTCTCTTCTCGTTCGTGGATGAGATGATTGACAAGCTTCTCAACAAAGGATTTTCTCTTCATCATTTCAAACCATATCTGGAATGTCAAGTGGCCTTCATGAGGAACCAAGGACATTTAGATCTGGCAGATGCTATTACTACAGACTTAGACCGTCTCGAGTGTGAGTTTTAGAATTTGAAGGAATTCTAAGCTACAGGCGCTCCTTCATACGTGGCTTCTCAGATGGACACCCGGCTATAGGTATGGGCGTTGCTCGAGCGTCCACTGATTTAAAGATTCGGCAGCAACAAGGTCACGTTCGCCAGGTAGAAACAGCCCTTACTGATAAATTGGTGACCCTTCACAATCTCGATTCTTCTCTCACATCAGGTGCCGCCGAAATAGAATGACTCAAGCTAGAGCTTAAAGCGGCGGAGGAGGCTCAGGATGTCTTGGAGATGACGAAGGTTCGTGCGGATCACACTCGAGTACTTTTGTCCGAGCAGCTAGAACTATTAAGAGGGAAATTGGCTACGATGAAGGCAGAGGCCACGAAGGTATTAACTGCTGATGAAGAATCGATGAAGGTCACCTTGCAAAGCGAGCTTGAGCAAGTCTATGTAGAAGAATTATCCAAATTAGAACAGCAAGTCTGTAGTCACAAGATCAATGTAGATTTATTGCTTCTTTCTTGTATCTACAAACTTTATTGTTTATTAATAGAAGATATTTCCCCTCTTTTTGTTAAATTTTTATTATGATTTCTCATTCTGTTTGAAATAATCAACCATAATACTTATAGGATTTTTGGCAAACCCTCAGCCATCAATGTGTTTGATGTGTCTTTACCAATCACCATTTGAATCGGGCTAGTATGTGAATTATCTAAGTCCGTTTCACATATAACATTACACTAAAAGAATGAACTCTCTTAGACTTAGTGCTACGATATCGAATACGTAGACATTGCTATTTTTTACGGAAATATGTTACCCGGCAACGCGTATTAGGCGTAGGCTTATCCCTACTTAGGATTCGAGATAAAATTTCTTGTGTGTGTAAGACATGGATTTTAGCATTATTAATAATAACTTGCCACGATATCGAATACGTAGGCTTTTGTCCTTTTTTACCGTAAAAGACTAACCGACAACGCGTGTTAGGTGTTGACTTATCGCTACTTAGGATTCAGGATAAAATTCCTCATGCGTGTAAGGCACGAATTTTGACGTTATTAATAACGACCTACCACAATATCAAATACGTGGGTTTTTGTCCTTTTTATAGTGAAAGACTAACCAAAAACGCGTGTTAGGCGTCGACTTATCGCTATTTATGGATTTCTGTCGCTATGATATTAAATACATAGACTTGGTCATTTTCGCGGGAATGTACCACCCTGCAGCATGTGTTAGATACAGACTTATCCCTGTTTAGGAATAGAGATAAAGTCCCTCACGCGTGTAAGGTATGGATTTTGGTGTTGTTGAAAGATCGTGTCTTCTCTTGGGGCAAAGACGAACCCGATGCTAGAGAGAAAAAATTTTATATTCTATCTCCTGCTATAAAAAAAACTCAAAGTGGGATCTTCACTTCAAGAATCTGGAAGGTAAAACTAAGAGTGAGATCTCCACTCTGAGAATCAAAAAGATCCAGATAACCCTAGCTTTTATAAGATTGGTTACCTGATCTAAAAATGATTTTCTCATTTATCGAGATGAAAATTTGACTTCAGCCGTAACTTTTATGGGTTTGATCGAAGGAAAAAAAGGTGGAAGCCTTTAGTTTATCGAAAAAGAATTCCGATTGTGGTCCTAACCGTTTGATGGTTTGACCAGGTAGGGTTATTGAGACAACCCTAACTTTTATACGTTTGATCGTTCAATTGGGCGGAGGCCTTTCGTTTATCGAAAAGGAAGTCCGATTTGAAAGTTGACCTCTTGTTCATCGAAGAAATCGAGAAGAGATTTTAGCTTTGGCCCTAATTATAGGAATGTTTGACCAAACGAACAGTGGGAGTGGGGTACAAATAACAGTGGGAATGTTGATTTGTATGAATCCCTTGGTTGCGGTTTTCAGCGCCAAGTGATAGAGACTTAACATGAAAGAGGTTTGTTAATTTCCATGGATCAGTAGCTTAAATTTTTTAGTACTGTGCTGAGACATTAACATTGGGAGTGTTAAGTGCGTAAACACAATGGGAGTCTGGATAGACTCAGCTGAAAGAACTTTTTGTGGACTCACTGTCAGTTAATTTAATCAGTAAGGGACTTTATGGTGGAGGACCGTGAATCGTCAAGCACTCCACAGGTGCATCGTGCGAATTTTATGAGGAAAGATTGACTGAGAGGTCATTAAATCTCATCTCAACGAAAGAGTGCTCGGAAAGTCACAGTGGGAGGGTTTTAATCATTTTAGAAATAATTGAATAGCCACTGTGGAAGGTTCTTAATCACTTCTTATTTACGATTAAGGATGACTTATTTAGATGACTGGTTTTCATCTTGAATAATCAGCTGATTTCGGGTTATCCTTAATAATACCATGTATAGTATTCTCTAGGAACTTCCTGTTAAAGAAGTTATCCTGAACGTACTAGGGATAGTATTTTTTAGGAACTTCTCGTTTATTGGCATCATGAGCTTGTCACTATCTTGGGTGATTAAGCGATATGCACTATTTGAGTAGACTGTCTCTATCACAAACGGTCCTTTCTATTTGGGTTGAAATTTACCTTTCTTCTTAGTGTTGAGTATCATTGGTCACCAAACAGCGAGAACCAAGTCTCATTCAAGAACCAAGTCTCATTCCTTAAAGCTTCATTGTCGAACTCTTTTATCTAAAGCCGGAGAGATTCTAGCCTGGTAAAACTCAATTTGCTGTTGAGCCTCTAGGCGCTTTTCATCTAACATCTCAAGTTCTTTGAGACATTTCTAATGTTGGTCCTCTGTCGTCATCCATGTTGTAAGAGAAATGCGAAGGGATTGAATTTGGATTTCCAAGGAAAGAACAACAGCTTCGTATCCATACAATAGAGAGTACGGAGTCGCTCTGGTAGGCGTGCGAACTGTGGTGAAATAGTCTCAAAGAGCTTCGCCGAGTTTGTCATCCTAATCTCGCTTGTTGGTCCTTACAGGTTTTGACAAAATCTTTATGATTGTCTTGTTGAATGCCTCAGCCAATTCGTTTGTAGTAGGATTGTATACCGTCAACGAGAAATCTTCGATTCTAAACTTCTCGCAAAATTTGATGAAGGCGCTACTTACAAACTGAGGGCCGTTGGCATGTACGATTCATCTCGAAACACCGTATTAGTAGATGATGTGGTGTTTGATGAACTTGATGACATTGCTTGTCTTTACTTCTTTGAGTGGAACTGCTTCGGTCAACTTTGAGAAATAATCGGTAATTGCCAAAATAAAACGATCACCTTTGACTGACGGTAGAAAAATAGGACCAACGATATCCATTCCCTCTGCCTCAAATGGTCATGAAGTGGTCGAAGGGTGCAGATGCTCCGGTGGTTGGTGCATGTAATTCGTATGTATTTAACACGCGTGACACCATCGGGTGTAGTCAACTGCGTCCTTGATCATAATTAGCCAATAATACCCCATTCTTCTGAGTCGATCGCAGAGCTTGGGACCGGGCTGATGTGCACCACAGGTTCCATCATGCGCTTCTTTGAGAGCCTCTTCCTCCTCTTTGGTCGAGAGGTATCAGAGTAGCAAACGATTGTATGCGTGACGATACAATGTCTAGGTCACCGTGTTATAATAGAATTTCGGTGCTCTTCGTTAGACCGAGTCTCTTTCTTTTATGTCTCTCGACAAAATACCATGCATAACATAGTCGATAATGGTAAATCACCAATCTCGAGGCTCGAGTTCAATTCTGGCAGAGTACGCCTCCTTGAGGTCCAAAGCGTAGTCTAGTATGAAGAGTTGGTGAGTTCTTACAGTGACCCATTATTCTATGTCGGGAGGCTGTGCCAAAGATATCACTAATGCCTCCAGTGCATCTGCTATGTGTTCTGGAGGTGCAGAATGTATTTGATGAAGAATTCTTTGAACGAGCATGCCATCTCAGTGGTTGACTTATGGTACGGTATCACGTCTTGATTCCTAACTTCGTACTCTCCTCGAATTTGGTTGACTATCAGTTAAGAATCACCAAAAGCTTCGAGATACTCGATCCCTAGCTCTTTGGTGAAACTGAGCCCAATGAGTAGCACGTTGTATTCGGCTATGTTGTTGGAACATGGTTCGGTGAGTGAATAGGCTCGAGGCATCATGTGTTTCTCCGGGGAAACTAAGACAACTCTAACTTCTAAAGAAAATTTAGAACATCCAGGAGTACTTGCTGCATTAGTTGCTCTGGAAGCACCATCGAAGTATAATTACCATACTTGCTGATGAGAGGTGGTGTTAACTTTGTGAGTTTTATCCGGTAAATCTTCATATAATTCGGCTGCATCCGTCGTAGGGTTAGCGACTAGAAGATTGCAAATTGATTGTCCTTTGACTGACTTTTGTTGTTTGAAGTGTAGGTCATATTGAGACAAGAGTAGGGTCCATTTTGATAGTCGCCAATTCATAGAGGTCGGTTGCGTCATGAATACTTGTACTGGGTTAACGTTGGAAATGACATAGATCGTCTGTCCAATAAGGTAATACCTTATCTTTTGGATGGCAAACACCAAAATGAGACATTCCTTCTCAATTATTAGGTACCGAGATTCAGCACCAACCAAAATTTGACTTAAGTAATGGACAGCTTGTTCGTGACTGTTGTCATTGTCTTGTGCAAGCAAAGCACTTAACGAGTGGTTCATCACCTTGATGTAAATCAAGAATGGTTTACCCCGACTTCGGTGCAATGAGGACTGAAGGATTCGTCAGATATTCTTTGATGTCTTCGAATGCTTTTTGATAGGTATCATCCCAAATAAAAGACACTCCCTTCTTTGTTAGCTTAGAAAATGATTGGCATTTTTCGGAGAGATTGGAAATAAACCGTCGGATATAAGCCAGCCGTCCTTGCAATCCTCGGAGTTCCTTGAGGTTTCTCGGGGATTGCAGTTCATGTATCTCTTTCACCTTATCGGGATCAATGTGGAAACCTTTCATGGTGACAACGAATCCCAAAAACTTACCGCTGGACATTCCAAGAAAAGACTTGGTAGAATTCATCTTTAGCTAGTGACACCGTATGAGATTGAACATCATCCTCAAATATTTGATATGGTTATTTTTGTTATAGTTTTTCATGGCCAGGTCATCAACATAACATTCAATGATCTTCTAGAGGTGTTCCTGAAAAATCTTTGACATTGCTCGTTGATAGGTGGGTCCTGCGTTCTTCAATCCAAAAGGCATGACTATGTAGCAGAAGACACTGAGGGGTGTCCTAAATACAATATGTTTTTTGTCATCCGGGTACATCTTGATTTGATTGTAACCTAAAAACTCGTCCATGAATGACATTCTCTCAAATCCGTACGTGTTGTCAATAATAACATCCATGATCAGAAGAGTAAAATTGTCCTTTGGGCAAGCGGTGTTCAGGTCTCTAAAGTCGATACAAATCCTGATTTTCCCGTTCTTTTTAAGGACCGATACGATATTTACTAGACAATTGGGATGCTGCTCTTCCCGGATAAAATCTAAGTCGATTAGCTTTTTAACTTCAGACTCGAACGCTTCTATAATTTACGGACGAAACCGTCTTTGTTTTTGCTTGATATGTTTTGTATCCGGATTGATGTTAAGGTGATGGACTGCCATATTTGGATCAAGTCCTGGCATATCTTCATAATTCCAGGCAAAAATATTTATGTATTCCCTGATGAGGGTAATCAACTCTTCCTTATCGTCTGGTGGAAGACTATCGCTGACGAATATGGGCTTCGAATTCGCTTTGTCACCCATGTTCACCTGGATCACTTTGTCTTCTGTGGAAGGTTCTCTTTGTTCGAATCTATCGCCATATTGGATATTTAGGTGATGGATCCAATGATCTTCCCAAGTTGGCAATTGGTCGTCTTCTTTTAATGTGGCGGGATCGACCGTCGCCATATTCGACATCAGACCTTTGAATATTTCTCCAAGACTAATTTCAGAATTCCAATTGGAAGAATCGGATGAGTATCCATCCTTATTCTCTAATTAGTCAATGACTTTCCAGTAACATTCGTCATCGGATGAAGAGACATAGCCCAGACTCCTTTTATAGCCATAATAATTATCGAGTTTTCCTTTCGGTATATAGGCCAGATGAGGTGGAACCCGTAGATCTCAATCAAAACAAAGACCTTATTCAAGTGTAAAATTGTATCCCTATTTCTTCATAAAGTTACGTGATTGTTGACTGTATCTGAATAAATAAGGACCGTGTCTTCCATCGTCACTATTTTCCTTTGAGAATGGATCTGATGGTGGAGATATCTCCCCTTTGCCAAAAATTAATTCCTTTTCACCCCCTACCTTAGCAGGTTAGGTGTTGACTCATCCCTACTTAGGCTTCGGGATGAAATTCCCCAGACTGGAATTCTGGTGTCTTCCTCAATCGGTAAAAGACTAAACCGGCCATGTGTTTTAGACATAGACTTTGGGATTTTTGGCAAACCCCCAGCCTTCAACGGGTTTGATGTGCCTTTACCGATCACCGTTTGAATCGGGCTAGCATGCGGATTGTCTAAATCCGTTCCGTATACAACGTTGTGCTGAGAGAGTGAATTCTCTAAGACTTTGTGCTATGATTTCGAATACATAGGCTTTGCCCTTGTTACAGGAATAGGCTACCCGGCAACACGTGTTAGGTGTTGACTCATCCCTTCTTAGGCTTCGGGATGAAATGATGAGGGTTGTTCCAAATAAGTCTTTGACATGCTTCTTCGTTATGCAAGACGACCGAAGTGACATGTATATATCGGGGACAATCCTTGCATTACATTATCAAGACAAGGCGAATACTCTAAATCATCATTTATTATTTTTTTGGCAAGTTACTAATTACAACTACCATCTGACGATTCACCATCATCAAGATTGACTACAAAGGGTACAATATCGTTTAGTACAAAACCTCCATTGTAATCAAGTCTAGCTTTGGTATCAGCTTCTTCTCTGCTATTCGTGCCTTGGGCCGATGGTTTAGTATCAGATTCAACATCGTAAAGAAGGGAGTTAGTAAAGTAGTTTTCCAACCCTTTAAACGGTTACTTATCCGTGACCACCGTCTTGACCTTATTATTAGTATCTATATATTTTAGACACTGATAGAGGGTGGAGGAGACTATAAGACTATCATGGATCCATGATCGACCCAATAGTAAATTATAGGAGGTTTCCATATCGATCACGTAGCATGTGACCTTGGATCTTAAATGCCCAAGTTGGCACTTCATTTGGATTTTACCTAATGTCTGGATCCACTGGTATTAAATCCGTAGATAACGGTGTTTGTCAAAGACAACTTGTTGGTAGGGATTCCGAGATTGTACATCAATCGGAGTGGCATGATGCTAACAGTGAAACCCAGATCGACTTGGATCCGGTTGACAATGTTGGAGCCGATGTATCCGGTGAAGTACAGAGGCCTATCATGCTTCGAGTTTCTCACTTGCATGTCGTCCTTGGTGAAGGTGAAACAAGGGAACTGCTTGGCCACCAAATTGCAATGTTGAGCTGGTGGCTCCGGCTCTTCAGGGGCTGGCTTGATTTGAGTGAGGAATACGTCAGAATCAGCCAAGGCTTCTTGCAGAGCTTCCCTAGTGTCTTTGGAAAGATGCAATAATTTGTATAGAGTTATTCTCGCTGGGATGTTAGCTAGCTGAGTCATAACATCGAAGTGGTATGATGTGCTTGAAGTTCCCAGTTTATCTCTTCCAATCGGATGATTGAATCGAGACTGCTTAGGATTCTGAATCTCTTGGTGTTGGGGCTCTTTCTCCTTTTGCTTGTTAGTTGTTTGTTGCCGGAGCTTCCTAGTAGGTGCAGGGAGAGTTGTAATCACCCCAGCTCAGCCAACCTTTTAGCATTTGGATCAGAGACTTTGAAATATTTGTAGTGGTATTTGTTCCCGCTCCTGGTAGCAAAGACTTCATGTTCGTCTTCAGAAAGTGATAAGGTAGGGATGCCTTCATCATCTTTTTCAGGGATTGCTGTGGCGGGACAATAGGTTTTGCCCATACTCTTGGACTTCTTCTTGGACAAGGACCCCGTCCATTGTTCATCTTTGAGCAAATCTGGATGGACCCAAAGAATTTCACCATTAGGGGGATCGTGTGTTGTACAAACTCCTTCTGGCGTTGTCCATAGGGATCGTCGTTAACGGTCTTCATTTCTACATTCGCTACAGGCTCTGCTTAGAACCACGACACAGGGACAGAGCCAAAGCTGATAGATATTGCATGTGTGCCCACCTTCTTCTCATTGGGCTGCTTTGTAGTGATGATACTGACGCTAATTAAAACTTGGATCTTGTCTTTAAGGGTGTAGCACATCTTAGTGGGATGATGGACTCGCCTGTGAAATGCATAATATTTTGGATCCGTTGTCCTCTTGGCTTCCTCCTCGTCAATGATTGGAGATAATTTGATTTTGTTATTATTCATAAGGTATTTAAAGATAGCAGGAACTTCATCCTCCTTAAAGGTGTATTCCTTCAAGAATTTTGGTTCAGAAGTCTTTTGTTGTCTCTGAGGTCATTGTTGCCACTGAGAGGGCGATTTTTGTGGCGCTTGCTGTTGCGACTGTAGTTGGAATGTTTGATTCGTGTCTACTGTAATCGTTGGCATCTTCCCTTTATCACGAGGGAAAAAGTTTTGCTTTGGAGCACTAACCGCCAGATGACCTCTTTCAGCCTTCTTCTGTTTGAGGAAACGTTCGGCTTGCTCTCCGCGCACCTTTAATTCATTCTAGATTTTAGACGGTGCCACACCCATGGCTTCTAGCACATCCAAAGAAAGGTTATTATGACACGTTTAGAGAATAAACTCCTTCGTGACTGGATCTCGACAATTCATTATCTTATTCCGGAAGCGCTTGATAAAGTTGTCGACCGACTCTTCATCTTTTTGCTTCTCATCGAACAATGCCCCGATTGACACTTTAGTGTCGTTGTCGAAGAAGTTTGTGAGGAACATGCTTTCCATGTTATCCTAACTGTTGATGCTCCCCAGCTTAAGATGGTGGTACCACTCGAAGGCGGCTCCACAAAGGGTGCCGACGAACAATCAGGCCATCAAAGGTTCGTTGCCAGAGATCACGCCGAGGTGTGATTTAAAATAAATCAGATGTTGAGTACGTGGGCGATCCTCTCTCATCAAATGGTGTGAAGTTAATTAAGTTGAACTTTGCCGGATACAGAATCGATTCCCACTCTCTCGGATACGACACGTGATGCCAATCTTCTTCACCTCTCGAGCAGACATCAAAGCGTTGATTTTGCTCTCGAGATCCTTCATCTTCTTGTCTTCGCCCACATTTTTCTTTGGGGGTTGCTGAGAAGGTTGAGGAGATTCCACTGGACCATCCTCAGGGTTATTATCGTTGGGGAGAGTATCAACGTTGATATTTTTATCCACTTTCGAGTCGCTGCCTAATTCATTAGTATTGTTGCGACGACGGGATTCAGCTTGCTGATTCGACAAGGATTGAAGTTGTTGGGCATGTAACTCCCTCATGCACTACATGTTCAACTCCATTTCTATCTTCATCTCAGCTCTGAGCTCTTCTTTCTACTTAGCTAGAGCGTTTTTGAGCATTTGAGCTAACTGGTCGGGAGTGATGGTGAACGCCTCTCAGACTCGTCCTGTGCTGGACACAGTGGCATCCGAAGTGACTACAGAGTAAGATTCTGACGCTTTGTCATCTGAGGATAATCCTCTGCTCATTCGTTGATAATCCCTTGGTCTGCTAGTTCTGGATTGCAGCCGAGTTAGACGCTGGGATATTTTCGAAAAAGGTTCAGGACTGAAACGCCGTGTTGACTTCCCTTTGTCGGCCACATTGATAGTGACTTCTGGGAGTTTATCATCTTGAATGGCCAGTCTTGTCTTGTAGAAATGCCTTGACTTAGGCTTCAACATTTCGGTGGAGAGTCTTTCAAATATCGAGACCCTTTGTAGAGCGATCATGTGGTAGCTACACTCTGATAATACTGCCTTGATAAGCTTGGTGTACGGACAGTGTGAATCTATTTCTCGAGTTTTATTCATACCCCTAACCTGATAGTAACCCTCATCAGCATGATTACTGGATCAACCTATCGTGTGCTAGCGTGATTTCTCAGGTATAACGTCATCGTCTTTCGACGAACACGCTTCCTTTTGGGGATATAATGCCTCAGTGGCGTTCTCAAGAGTCACTCATTTAGAACCATACCTTCGTGAGCGTGAGGCCTCAATGGGCTCTTGGACTTTAACTCGCAATCCGAGGTGAGCGGTTACAGGTACCTTCTCAATATGGGAAGTCTTGACTTGTTGGGAGGACGCGTACGACCCCCAGTCTGACGTATTGCTCGGGGTTCTTTCACAGGACCCAAGCGCTCTTTAAATGAGGCTTTGCCTCGACCCTTGTGTAAAGGACCAAGATGATCGGTGATCTTCATCTTGAAACGGGACAAATCCACGCTGTCGTGGGGCTCCATCGGAGGTACGGGATTCATCGGAACAGGAACAGGGGCTGTCGGAGTTGTAAAAAACTCCGCGAGAAGTGAACCAGGTATGACCTGGGTTGAGCTTGCTTGGCTTTGATGCGGGCCACTGTTAGGTGGCTCGGCTTTTGTCAAGTCAACATGAGGTGGCTCCGCCTTGGCCTAGCCAGTATGGGCTGGCTCGCACTTTCTAACAGTTTCGGTCGCTGTTCGAGTTGTTTTCGATGCTATTTTGGACTTTGGCCTCTAGACTTGGCATAGTTTTGATGGTTTCTTGACCACCTCTTCCATCTGTAATTTCTATGCCTCTTGCACAAGAATCTGCGCATGCACGTGTAGTGCACAACACTTTTGGATGGGTTCCTCAAGAGTTGAACGAGTCCTTTTAACACGTATCCATTCATCAGTTGATGGTCTGGAGGGGGAGTCATTTGGTCACTGCTGAGGCACTTGACGCTTCCTGAATTTTAGATCTGCCTTATAACAGATCCTGTCAACTGGCTCTAGGGCTTTGGCTAGTTGACACGCGAGTCGTTGGCGTTGCCTCTGATGAGCCCGCCTTCAGAAGTTAACCCCTAACTAATGCGAAGTTCAAACCAACAGATCCAGCTTCGTTGGATGCTGGAATGGCGCTGCAAAGGGCAACTACAGCAGCAACGGGGAGACGATCATCATCTTGGGTCATCAGATCTGAAGACCAACGGGCCTTCCTTGAGGAGGGGATCTTCTTACGCTTGTGAGGGGAGGAGGATTTGGAGGAGGAAGACATGTACTCCTTGTACTTTTGCTGGTTTAACTCGTATTCGACCTCCGTATCAACCGGGATCAGGAACCTTGGTTGTGACACTACAGCCTCGGCAGAGAGGCCGTCGGCTCCCACTGTGGTCGCCATTGTATTTGGGGTGAAAGTTGGTTTATTTATAGAATCCATTACAATTGTTTATTAATTACAGATTCAAAAGATTTAATCTTTTTATAAGATTACTCGCTTAGACAAATAAAACAAAAAAATTACAACTCTCTTCAAACACACGCAGAGGACGTTTATCACCCGCTGCTTGCGTAGGATCTTTGTCTGTTCCTAGGATGCGTTAGTCTGTGGACTGCCACGGATCAGATCCGGTTAAAAAGATTAAAATTCAATGCTCTTACTTCACAAAGAAAATAATCTCAGAAGTGATAATCTCGACCAAGCGAGATTACAACTCTTCTCGAGATTAAAATCAAGTTTGATCCGAAGGAAGGGGGAAATGGACCTAAGATCCTTCGAATAGCTCCCTCTTTATGCTGAAGTTCGCCAAGATCTACTAGCCCTCCTCTGAAATTCGTGGATCACTCTTCAATTTGATAGCACCTCGCCTCCATTTTAGATCCCCTGCGTATAGGGCTCTAGACTTGTATTTATAGGCTTCGGTTGCAGCGTTTTTAGATAAGAATTAATGATTTGATGTTATCTTCAGTTAATAACTGTTTAACCATATTTATGGATAGCTTCAAAACAGTTAGGGAGGTTCTGGAAAAAAGAATTCCGAGAAAACTATAGAAAAACATATTTTCAGCATTTCTAGACGCGCGCCACACAACAGTGGCTCAGATCTATGCGACCCACCACATGGTGGCTCGGCCTTGGCCAAGCCACTTGAAGGTGGCTCGGCCTTGGCCGAGTCGTTTCGATGTGACTCGGACGCCAGGGGCTTTTTCGATTTGTTCATGTTCTGTCGTTTTGCATATTTCGTCGTTCTGTTGACTCGTACACTTCACTGATTCGCTTCATACATTTCGTTAACTTGGAGGTATCTAATGAGTGCATGGGCCACTTGGAAATGGTTGCTGGGCGTGCGGGCCACTTGGAGGTGGCTGATGAGCGCGAGGGCCACTTGGAGGTGGCTGATAAGCGCGGGGGCCACTTAGAGGTGACTGATGTGCGTGGGGTCCCTTGCTTTGCCGTTTCGGTGGCTTGTTACTACGTCATCAATGGTTCTCCGCTTTGTTGTTTCGATGGCTCGTCGCCACATCGTCTGATGGTTTGTCGCTCGACAGCTCATCGTCTCGAGCTATGTTCGGGATCTATAGGTAATTTTTAACACCTACAGTGCTCAAGGTGAGTTTTGTGGAAAGTCATCAAGATAGTTCTCTGTTTGTTCGCACTACATTGTGTGGCAGAGTTTTATTACTCCTCTATGTAGATGATATGATCATTACAGGTGATGATGTGGCTGGAATACAGTAAGCAAAATCTCAATTGCAACAACAGTTCCACATGAAGGATCTTGGATCTTTTCGATATTTTCTTGGTCTAGAAATTTCTCAAGACCCGCGGGGTGTACTACTGTCTCAACAGAAGTATCTCTCGGATATTCTAGATCAAGCTGAGCTAACTGACAATGTAACTGTCGATACTCCACTCCAACTGAATGTCAAACTTTGCTCTACTAATGATGAGCCTCTATCTGATCCTACCCGATACCGACATCTTGTTGGCCAGTTGGTCTATCTATGCATCTCTCGACCGGATATCTCTCATGTTGTTGGCATTATCAGACAATTTGTTAGTGCCCCACATTCTGCACACTATGCTGCCTTATTACGGATTCTTCGGTATCTCCGGGGCACTAGTACTCACTCTCTTCTATTTCCTGCTACATCCAAGTTAGAGTTTCGTGCATATTCTGATGCTGATTGGGCTGGTGATCTAACTACCAGGAAGTCTACCACAAGTTATTGTATTTCGTGCATATTCTGATGCTGATTGGGCTGGTGATCTAACTACCAGGAAGTCTACCACAAGTTATTGTATATTTCTTGGTGATTCCCTTATTTTGGGCTGGTGATCTAACTACCAGGAAGTCTACCACAAGTTATTGTATATTTCTTGGTGATTCCCTTATTTTCTGGGGAGTAAGAAATAAGATGTTATTGCTCTTTCCAGCACCGAGGCAGAATATCGTGCAATGTTCACAACAACTAAGAGATTATTCATCTTCGTCATCTTCTCAGTGACTTAGGTATTTCTGTTACGACTCCTATTCTTCTCTACTGTGATAATAAGTCCAACAGTTTATTAGCGATTTTTGTCTTGCTTTAAGAATGTTAAGGTTGAAAATAAGTTTGGTTTGTTGCTATCTATAACTTCGTCAATATCTACACACGATAATAGGATAGAATTAGTCGCAATACAGGAGGGCCCCATCGATATCCTTCATCTTACATAGTAGAGGTTAGTTGGCAATCAAGAGTTTTGATTGATTCTATAATTTATAAGGGTTTTTCTTTGTAAATCCAAAGTTTTACATTGACTTATTTTTAAAAAAGTCTATTATAACCCTGAGGCAGAATGGGTGACGGGGCAGAATTTAAGAAAAGAATATCCCTATTTAAGTTCAAATCTTCACTCATGAAAAGGGTGTTCAATCTACAAAGCCATAGCCACGTTAGAATATAGAATATAACATGAAGAATATAGAATATAACTGTTGACTCACACTAACTTCGGAGTTTTTCTATAATGGCAGGTTGAACACTCTTTTATGGATCGAAACATGGACTCACACAACACAAACTATCTATGTTTTAATCCGCTTATGAATTGTGACATATGAAGTTTGAACCTGGGTTGCCCTTATGCTATGTCCCTACCACTGCATCAAAACTCTAAAATTGTGGTAACAACATATTTTGATATTAGTCACTCAAATATTTCATATTTTAAGAATAATTCCCCAAATCATTGAATTTGTTTTTAGGTCCTCCAAATCATATAAGTTGATTGAAATTAGTCCCATTAGTCACCACTCGTTTGAATTGGGAGGAGGAATGATTTTCTAGATCCATTCTATGTCATTGGAGTGTCGTGTAGATTGATATGCAAGCACAAATCTTAATTTTAGAATCTTTTGTTGTTGACAGGAAAGGAAGCTGCAGAACCAAATGTTGCAGTCAAATTTCTATTTTCAGCGTTCGGTACTGATAAGATAATTAGACATAGATTCATATTTTGTAGAAAAAAAATACTGTAACTAATTTCAATACAAAAAATTTTGCAAGTTGGTTTGTTAATTCTTAAAGGAAATTAAGGCTACACCATTAAGTTGATTGAAGCAGATCAGAAATTTTTGCATTAAAAACATTTTATGAAATGATGTATATAAATCCAATTGCAACAAGCTATAACACCAAGACATTGAGAATCCAAATATCGAATTCGAGGTTAATATCGAGTAGTAAATATTGCTTCAACATTTTTTGCTTTCAGCATTTGTTAATTTTACCTTCCAGTATGTCAGGAACAGTCCTCTAGATCTGTCATCTGAGTTCTGATCAGACCCGTTTAATTAAGCGGGGCCCGCTAGTGCAATGCACCTACCGAAAGTTAACATACGACTTGTGCTGAGAGGATGGAAATGATAATCAGGAACTAAGACTTTTTCCTAGTTTCCTGGGTACAAATTAATGCTCATGTTTTTAACGTGGTAGTACAATTAATTAATAGTGACTAGAGAAGATATCTTATCCGTCCAAGTAAAGGATTCGTCACATTCACTTCAGGTGTAGTGACTAGAGAAGACGTGTTCTCCACCCAAGTAGAGAATATCCATCACATTCACATCAACTACTCATAGCGAGTGGGGAGACAACTAATATCATCAGATGCAAACAAGAGCATTTTTCAGTCTTCAAATTTGGAGAAAAGACGATACATATACATGGGAAATAACCTCGTATTCACTCTGGAAAATATCACAAGAGTCAGAAATAAAGTAGAAAGCGAAGCGAGGAGGGAGCTGATGGTGCACCGACGGTCCTGTAGTGTGCGGTGGAAGCCTCAAAGCGCACGAATAAGAACAAGAGATAAATCATAACTAATAAGCCAAACACAATACCACAATAAGACAAAGAGTTTAACGTGGTTCGCCAAATTGCCTACGTCCACGGAGCAAGGAGGGGGAAGTTCTTACTATTAGAAATCAAGAGAATACAAATAGAGTTACAAATATCACCGATCAAACCCTAAAACAAAGCTCTAGATCTCTCACAAATCTATCACAATTGGATGCAGCAATTCTCTCCCAAAGACTGCTCAAAAACGTCCTTGCTTAATCCTAACTAATCAGGATTAGAGTTATATATCAGCTCCAAAACGAACCAGGTCAAATAACTGACTCAACTACAAACCCGCTACGCGGTCGACCGTGGCGGTCGACCGTGCAGGTATCACGGTCGACAGCAGCGGTCGACTGAACACCCCCGACAGAGAATAAATCGATTACAGGAAACTAACAGTCGACCGCGACGATCGACCGAACCAATTCCCGAGAGTTAAATCGCCTACAGGGTCCCCGCGGTCGATCGCCACGGTCGACCGCCTTCAGCTCCAGAGCCTCCTACTCTCCTGTGCATGTTCGCGGGCGGGTCGACCGCCAGTCTGCATGGCTATTTTTCGCTGATTTTCTGAACTTCTCTCGCCACTTCTTCAATTCTCCACCTCGGCGAATGTTTCTACCAAAACTGAGCCGACACCAAACCATCCAAATGTCCCACTTGTTATATCCAGGACGTCGTGGAAACACCCCATGACAACAGACTCAATCCACAACAAGTCGGGAAACCAAACGTGAGCTGAAACGATCTCCCGTCATCTGAATCAAACTGGCTGTATCGAAAGACTGCCTACGTATCCTCTTTCCCAAGGAATCAAGAACGTAGTTCACCCAAATGGCCTAGAAAGGTCTCAACACTGAAGAATGTTCAAAAGCTTCAAACAATGACCAAATTTCACACCTAAAACAACTTTGGTCATCATATCTGCAGGGTTATCGTTCGTGTGAACCTTCTCTAATATGACGTCTCCATCATCCAAAACATCATGAACAAAATGGAATCTGACATCGATGTGCTTCGTGCGCGCATGATAAACCTGGTTCTTCGCCAAATAGATAGCCGACATGCTATCACCAAATACCCGAATGGTCTCCTGTGCGATCCCCAAGTCATCCTATAATCCCTACAGCCACAAAGCCTCCTTAACAGCCTTAGTCACCGCCATATACTCCGTAGAGAGAGTCACTGTGGACTGAAGTGTACATCGCCAACATACTGGTGCACCTGCCAACGTAAACACATAACCTGAAGTAGACCGACACTTGTCAAGATCTCAAGCATAATCTGAATCCACATAACCAATACAATCCTGCTCATTCTTCTCATCCTTCTGGAATACAAAACCAACACCCACGGTGCCTCTAACATACCGTAGAATCCACTTCACGGCCTTGTAATGACACTTCCCGGGGTCGTGCATGTATCTCGATACAATGCTCACGGCTTGTGATAAATCTGGCCTTGTACACACCATCGCATACATCAAGCTACCTGCTGTACTGGCATATGGGATCTTTGACATATAATCTCTGTTCTCAACTGAAACAGGCGACATCAACGTTGAAAGCTTGAAGTGGGGAGTCAATGGTGTGCTAACAACTTTTGCATTACCCGCAAAGCTGAATTTCTTCAACATCATCTGCAAATAACTCTTCTGTGCAAGCTTCAATCTCCCTTTCACCTTATTTTTTAATCTTCATACCTAATATCTTCTTTGCTTCTCCAAGATCCTTCATCTCGAACTCGGATGACAGCTCATCTTTCAACTTTCGAATAGCCGAATAATTCCTGAAAGCAATAAGCATATCGTCAACATATAAAAGTAAATATATGTGCTCACTATCCTGTAGCTTGTGCATGTAAACACATGGGTCATATGGGCTCCTCATGTACCCATGGCCAATCATGAAACTGTCGAATCTCTTATACCACTGTCTCGGTGATTGCTTTAAACCATAAAGAGACTTCTTTAGCTTGCAAACCAATTCTTCTTTTCTTGCAGCTTTGAATCCTAAGGGTTGTGTCATGTAGATCTCCTCTTCTAAATCTCCGTGTAGAAAAGCTGTCTTTACATCCATCTGAACCAAATCCAAATCTAACTGTGCCACAAACGCTAATAAAATCCGAATCGACGAATGCTTCACAACGGATGAAATTACCTCGTTGTAATCAATGCCCTCAAGCTGTGTATATCCATTGGCAACCAATCTGGCTTTGAACCGAATATCCCTAATAGAAGATCCCTCCTTCTTCGCATATACTAACTTACAACCAATGGCTTTCTTACCCTTAGGTAGCTTTGCAAGTTCCCAAGTGTCGTTCTTCTGAAGAGATCGCATCTCCTCCTCCATAGCTTCCCTCCACCTGATCGAATTGGGGCTAGACTCTGCCTCCCTGAATGTGGATGGAACCATATCATCAACGACCTCCACTGATAATGCATATGTGACAATGACATCATTATACCTAGTCGGCCGACGAATCACCCTCCTCGGTCTATCTGCTGTAATGGACCCCTGAACATGACCCTGCTCCTGATTCTTACCATCCACTGTATCCTCTATCTGCCCGACTGTCATCTCATCTCCTCCCAATGTCACCTCTGTAGGAGCCTTGATGGATACAATGCTATTTGGAGTGGATGGATTCACATCATCCTCCACCTACTGTGATATCTCAACTGTCTGATCTCCCTCCACCTGCTGAGGGACTCGAGGTCTCATCATGTATGTCTCATCGAATGTGACATCTCTGCTAATAACTATCTTCTTGTCCTGTGGATTCCATAACTTGAAGCCTTTCACTTCATCTAAAAATCCTACAAAGACAGCTTTCCTCGCCCTTGGATTTAATTTACCATCACTGACATGGTAATAAGCTAGACACCTAAATATCCGAAGCGACTCATAGTCACTAACCACCAAACCAAACTAACACTCCAAAGGAGTCTTCCCGTCTATCGTAGTGCACGGCAACCTATTCACGAGATGGCTCGCATAAACCAACGCCTCGGCTCAAAAAGATCTAGACAATCCACTCCGCGTCATCATACATCGCACCTTCTTTAGTAAGGTACGGTTTAATCTTTCAGCCACCCCGTTCTGTTGCGGTGTCTCTCGAACCGTGAAGTATCTTCTAATGCCATGATCCCAACAAAACTACAGAAATGGATCACTCTTGTACTCTCCACCGTTATCTGAACGTAGAGTCTTCACCTTTTTTCCAGTCTACAGCTCCACTTTTTTTTCACTCCACAAAAATATTCAGGACCTGATGTTTATGCTTCATAGGGTATACCCAATTTCTCCTGGAATAATCATCAATGAAAGTGACAAAATAATTAGCCCCACCAAGAGATTTGTTCTTAGAATGACCCCAAACATCTGTGTGAATGTAATCCAATGTACCTCGGGTGTTGTGAACAGCGGTGCCAAACTTCACTCTAGTCTTCTTCCTAAGTACACAATGCTCACACAACTCCATCTTGAAGGTCTTAGTACCTTTTAATAGCCCCTGTTTTGCCAATGACTGTATGGACTTATTACCTGTGTGTCAAAGTCTCATGTGCCATAAAGTGATAGTGTCCTCCTCTGTAGTGATAGAAGCTGCTAGACCCCCTGTAACTGCCTTGTCCTTCAAGTAGTATAGGTTGTTTTCCCTGACACCTCGCATCACCACCATAGAACCCTTCGTAACATTTACTGTAGCATCCTTTAAGATCACTCTATATCCAGCTGCCTCCAAACTCTCAAGAGAAATGATGTTCTTCGTTAACTGCGGCACGAACCTCACTTCCTTTAACTCCCTAATCACTCCGTCATGCATCCTAATCCGGACTGAACCAATACCACCAATAGGGCATACGTGATCATTACCCATAAGCATGACATCCCCTCTTTTCAATTCCTCAAAGCTGGAGAACCAATCCTTCCTAGGGCAAATGTGATATATAGCTCCCGAATCCATTACCCACTCCGTGGAATCAGCATAGCAAACCGACAGTAGTGCAGAACACGAATAGCCCGAAGAATCAAAATCTGAATGCTCATCAATAGCTTTTGTAACATTCACTTCTAAAGCTTGTACAACTTTTCCTTTGTTCTTCCTAGTTTTTTCCTTCCACTATGGGCATGCAATCTTCCAATGTCCTTCTTCTTTATAATACCGACATTGGTTTCTACTAACACTCTTATAGGCACTCCTATTCTTTGACTTTGAGCGGTTGAACTGGCGGCGGTTTGTATCTCGATCTCGAATAGCTAATGCATCTCCCGATGCCTTCTCGGAGGGTTCACCATCACTCTTCCTCAACTCATAATTCACCAAAGCTGAGGTCACCTCCTTGTAGCTAACAGTAGTTCTTCCATTGATCATAGTTAGGATGAACGTACCATAACCATCTTCCGACAACGAGCACAAAAGTAACATCACCTTGTCTTCGTCCTCAACCATGATATCCACATTGGCCATATCTGAAAGTAGCTTTGTAAAATTGTTGACATGCTCCCTGATGGAAACTCCCCTCTTCATCTTGAACTGGTAAAACCTCTTCTTCAAGTGAAGCCGATTCTCAATGCTCTTAGTAAGATACTTCTCATTGAGTGTTTTCCACATTCTCTTTGCCGACGTCTCGTTCATAACATCATAAATAAGATCCGGCGTTAAGCATGACCGAATAACCCTACAAGCTCTACTATTCATCTTCTTCCAAACCTTATCCTTCATGTCTTCAGGTTTCTCTTGTAACTCAAGAGTCTCCTCCAAATTCTGTGTATCCAAGACGTCCATTACCTAACATCTCCACAATCCGAAATTAATAATGATGTCGAATTTCGGAACATCAATCTTCATGTTATTGATGCTCAGACTTGTTAGACCCTAGAGGGGGGGGGGGGGGATTAGGATCTTATGCTAATCTAATCCGATTTTATGCCAATTAAAACCAATTAACAAGTTATCCTAGCAAGTATGAAATACAACAATATATATGAACTAGGATAAGCAATATGAACAACAAGATATATCCTAACAAAGAGATATAGACAATGTATGTGCAAGGATATATAAACTAACACAAAGGTGATATAATTAAACTACAAAAGTGATAGTGCAAAATAAACAATGCAAACACACAATATGATCACGGAGTTCGGACCTTCCGTCCTACGTCTCCGCTCCCCACTCTTGGGGAGAAATCCACTATCACAACCGGGTTTTCTACGTTCACCCGAATAACGTTTACACCTCACACTCGGTTTTCTAGCCAACCGAAAACTTTACAATCACCACTATTGCAATCCCACTCTACACCCTCTCAGGTGTTGAACTAGACGTGTCTCCCTCAAGTGCTCGGTTACAACCTCTCCCTAGGTTCGTCAATCAACGCCACTCCTCTTGGGACGATCCCCGACTCTCACCACACACTTCTCTCGGTGTACAAGTGTATTACAAAGTGAATCTCACAATAAGGTTCAATACAATAAATGTTTGTTCTCTACTATGGATGAGAACACAATGAAAGCTCACGCTCATTTGTTACAACTCTCACCAACCCAAAAAATATTATGAATGTAAATACAATAAGCTCAAGTGGGTGTGTGTAACAATGAGTAAATAAAATCAAATCAACTAAACTCAAATATAAAATCTAGCTTAAGAATAGTGACAATCAAACAAGTATATAAATGTAAAGCTAGAGTTTGAGTTTAGAAAACTTCTCAATTGATAACAAGAGATGGAGGGATGATAGTTGGAAGCTCAAACTTCAATAGATAATCTCCTCAAGCTCTTGTGGAATTGATTCACAAAATCGAAACACTCAAATGCTTAAAAGCTTCTTAAAACAAACTTAAGCAAAAACTAAACAAGTTTAAACCATTATTAAAATCTTTTAAACCATTCTCTTATATTACTTAGTTAGAACTGAGGTAATGGGGGTATTTATAGAAACCCCAAAGCCAAGAGAAAGCCAAGAAAAAGACCAAAAAACTACTCTGCAACGGCTCAAAAAATAGCCGTTGGAACTGAGTTGACAGTGCGGCGGTCGACCGGTGCGGTCGACCACGAGCAATCGCGAAAGTCTCTGGACTGCGTTCGGTCGGTCGACCGTGACGGTCGACCGCGAGCCATAAAAACAAAATCTGAGTTCTGAACTCATGGGCGGTCGACCGGTGCGGTCGACCGCGAACAGATACACAGGAAAACAGGTTTTGAAAACAGATTTTTTGACATTTGGAAAATTGTTAAAAATAAAAAATAAAGTCCAAAAAATATAAAACTTTGGGAAATGTATATAAACATGTAAATGAACATGTTACAAAAAGAATTTTCCAAATTACATTTCTTATTTGTGAAAAATCATCATTTTGCAAAAATAGTCCAAAACACGAAAATGTAAACATGTGAATTTTGACATTTAGGCTAAACCATATTTTGAAACTTTGCACAATGATTATATAGACTTAATAAAATATGTATATGATTATTGTTAAGTCCAAAAACTAAGAGTATAATATTTTCACAAATATGCATATTCTATGCAATATTTTCAAAACACTAAATATGATTTCATTAAATATAAGCTTGTTAAAGATGAAATCATATATAGGCATATTAACATGAAACAAAGTAGTATTTTCCAATTCTATTCATTTGTTTCATATATAAACTCGAAAACTATTAAACAAAAAAACATATATGTATATATGTAATTATATATATACAAAACCAAAACCAAAGCGTGTATGTGTGTATATGATTGAGCTTAAAGTACTAACACACATAATATAAAATCTAAGCTATGTTACCCAAGCTAGATCTTGATCTTCAATAAGCTCAACTTGGTACACTTGCGGATGAAGCTAAACTTGAATCTTAAACTAGAATTGCATAAGCTTCACCGACATTCCGCCAACCTCCTTTGGATATGATCTTTGAAGCTCTATTCCATTCATCCTCCAACTACGTTGTTTGTCTATAATAAATAAGAAAACACAAATACT
>NC_033799.1:27795475-27847181 GCF_001876935.1 Asparagus officinalis | reverse complement strand
GATGCGGATTGGAAGCTATTGGATCGAAAGGCCCTTGGAGCGATCAGGTTGACCTTGTCGAAATCTGTAGCGTTCAACATCAAGAATCAGAATACAACGGCGGATCTCATGGCGGCATTGTCCAGTATGTATGAACAGCCCTCTGCGGCGAACAAGATACATCTCATTAAAAAGTTGTTTAATTTGAGGATGTCCGAGAGCCAGAAATTCAAGGAACACCTGAATAAGTTTAATGAGATCACGGTTCAACTAAACTCCGTCAATATCCAATTTGATGATGAAATCCAAGCCCTCTTGATACTTGGTCAATTACCTGACAGTTGGAAGGGTACCGTTATTTCGATTAGCGGGTCATGTGAAAAATCAAAACTGAAATTCTCAGAAGTGGTAGACATGATTATGACTGAGGAGATTAGTAGGCAAGAGGAAGGAATTTCTAATTCAGGGTCGGCATTGAACTTTGAGAGCAGAGGCAGAAACAGAAACATAAATAAAGGGAATAATCGTGGAAGATCTAATTCGAGGAACGGAAGATCAAAGTCCAGAAATCGCAAAAGCAAGAAGGAGATTGATTGCTGGAATTGTGGCAAGTTTGGCCACTATGAGAGTCAGTGCAGAAAACCCAAGAAGGACAAGGAGAACAAGACTGAAGCAAGGAGATTGATTGCTGGAATTGTGGCAAGTTTGGCCACTATGAGAGTCAGTGCAGAAAACCCAAGAAGGACAAGGAGAACAAGACTGAAGCAAGGAGATTGATTGCTGGAATTGTGGCAAGTTTGGCCACTATGAGAATCAGTGCAGAGAGCAAGACAGAATCGTGGGTGCTGGATTCAGGAGCGTCGTTTCATGCTACCTCAAATAGAGATTTATTTGAGAGTTATGTTTCAGGAAACCTAGGAAAAGTCTATCTTGGTGACGATCAGCCCTGTGATATTGTTGGCAAAGGAGCTGTGCAGATCAAACTCAATGGGTCTATATGGAAGCTGAGTGATGTGAGACATGTTCCTAGTTTGAGGAAGAATCTGATTTTCATAGGACAATTGGCAAAAGAGGGATATGTATCAACCTTCGCATGTGATACGTGGAAGGTTACCAAGGGGTCCATGGTTGTAGCCCGTGGTACGAAGACTGGGTCTCTCTATATGACGACAAATGCACGTGGCTCCATCGCAGTGGTTGAAAGTAAGAAAGACCCAAATTTGTGGCACCAAAGGCTTGGTCACATGAGTAGCAAAGGCCTGAAGGTTATACAGTCAAATGGAAAGTTACCCGGTTTGAGGTCAGCTGATTTTGACTTTTGTGAAGGTTGTATCTTTGGGAAACAAAAGAGAATAAGCTTCTAAAAGGGTTGGCAGAACTCCTAAAGAAGAGAAGCTTGAGCTAGTTCACACAGATGTGTGGGGTCCAGCATCAGTACAATCCACTAGTGGAAGGTTATACTTTGTGACCTTCATAGATGATCACTCGAGGAAGACTTGTGTCTATTTCATGAAACACAAATCAGAAGTGTTTGAAGTCTTAAAGAGGTGGAAGGCTATAGTAGAAAATGAAACCGGTTTGAAGATCAAGAAGCTTCGATCAGACAATGGCGGTGAATATGAAGATTTAGAGTTCAAGAAGTTCTGTTATGATAGTGACATCAGATTGGAGAGAACAGTACCAGGTACACTACAACAGAATAGCATAGCAGAATGAATGAACAGAACGTTGACTGAGAGAGCCAAAAGCATGAGACTATAAGCAGGACTTCCAAAGTAATTCTGGGTAGAAGCAGTCAACACAGTTGCCTACTTGATCAACCGAGGACCATCGGTACCTTTAGAGCACAAAATACTTGAAGAAGTTTGGAGTGGAAAGGAAGTAAACCTTTCTCACCTGAGAGTATTTGGATGTGTTTCATATATTCATTTGAGTGATCATGTTAGAAATAAACTTGACTCTAAATCCTTGAAATGCTACTTTATTGGCTATGGTGGTGATGAGTTTGGCTACAAATTCTGGGATGAGCAGAATAAAAAAATCATCAGAAGCAGGGATGTGGTTTTCAATGAAGCAGTTCTCTACAAAGATCGTTATGTCGCTCAGTCCACTAGTTTGGTATGGTCTGAGCCCACATACTTTGAGTTAGATGATGCCTTAGATGGAGGCAACCTTGAAGCCAGTTTAGATGAGGAAGCAGCAGAAGAAGCAGAAGAAGAGTTGATAAAGGAGACTACCTCAGAGGGGACAAATGAAAATACAGACCATGTTTCGCCCGTTAGAGAGTTGAGACGGGCAACAAGAGTTCCCAAGCCAAATCCGAGGTATCCATCACTATAGCCCAAAGCTCATTTGAATTACCTATTATTGAGTGACAATGGAGAGCCAGAAAGTTATGTGAAGCATGTCGAGTGGATGATGCGAGCAAGTGGGAGCTTACTATGAAAGATGAAATAAAGTCCTTAAACACTAACAAGACTTGGGAACTTGCAAAGTTGCTAGCAGAAAAGAAAGCCTTGAGTAACAAATGGGTTACAGAATCAAGGAGGAACATGATGGTTCCAAGAGATACAAGGTTAGATTGGTGGTCAAAGGGTTTCAGTAGAAAGAAGGAGTTGACTACACGGAAATCTTCTCTCCTATAGTCAAATTGACTACCATCAGATCGGTTCTGAGTATTGTTGCAGCTGAAGACCTACACCTCGAACAGTTAGATGTAAAGACAGCTTTCCTCCATGGTGACTTAGAGAAAGAGATATACATGCAGCAGCCAGAGGGGTTTACTCAGAAAGGCAAAGAGAAGATGATGTGCAAATTGAAAAGGAGGCTGTATGGTCTGAAGCAAGCTCCAAGGCAATGGTACAAAAAGTTCGATGGATTCATATATAGGAACGGATACTCCAAGTGTAATGCTGATCATTGTTGTTTTTTCAAGAAGTTTGACACCAGTTCCATTATTTTGTTATTATATGTCAACGACATGCTAGTAGCCGGTTCAGACATGAGAGAGATCAAGAAGCTGAAGAAACAATTGTCTAGCGAGTTCGACATGACGGACTTAGGCGCATCGAAGAAGATATTAGGGATGAAGTTTAGCAGAGACAAGTCTTTGGGCACATTGAAGTTATCTCAGGCCGATTACATTAGGCGGGTGCTTGAGAGATTCGGGATGAGTGGTGCTAAGGTCGTTAGCACACCTCTAGCTAGTCATTTCAGATTGACTAAAGAGCAGAGTCCGGTGACTGATAAGGAGAAAAACTACATAACGAAGGTCTCATATGCTTCAGCTATTGGAAGCCTTATGTATGCAATGGTATGCACGAGACCCGACATCGCACATGCAGTGAAAGATGCGAGCAGATTCATGTCAGATCCAGGAGAGCAGCACTGGGAAGCAGTAAAGTGGATTCTTAGGTACCTGCGGGGTACTATAGAAAATTGTTTATGCTTCAAGAGAGGCAAGTTAGTTCTGCAGGGATTTGTTGATGCAGATTATGCTGGTGAGATAGATCAGAGGAGGAGCACTACAGGATACGTGTTTACTTTGGGTATTACAGCTATCAGTTGGGTTTCCCAGTTACAGAAGATTGTTGCTTTATCGACTACAGAGGCTGAATATGTTTCTGTGACAGAGGCTAGCAAAGAGCTAATATGGTTGTAGGGATTCCTGGAGGAGTTGGGGCAGAAGAGTGAGAAGAGTGTTTTACATTGTGACAGCCAGAACGCCATTCATTTGGTGAAGAACCCAGCTTTTCATGCCAGGACCAAATATATACAGGTCCGTTATCACTTCATAAGGTCAGCATTGGATGATGACATGTTGGAACTTGTGAAGATTCAAGGAAGCAAGAACCCGACTGATATGCTTACGAAAGTTGTTACTACGGAGAAACTAAAGTTGTGTTCAACTTCAGTTGGCCTCATTACTGTTAGACCCTAGAGGGGGATGATTAGGGTCTTATGCTAATCTAATCCGATTATATACCAATTAAAATTAATTAACAAGTTATCCTAGCAAGTATGAAATATAACAAGATATAAGCTAGGATAAGCAATATGAACAATGAGATATATCCTATATGATGAAATATATATATGCAAGGAATAAACTAACACAAGATGATATATCCTACCAAAGAGATATAACACAAGGGGTAAACAATATGAACTAGATAGTGGATCATATAAATAATGAGACAATGTCGAAATGAGCAATGAGCACAAATAAGAATAAACGCCAAAGCACATTCAAACACACAATATGATCACGGAGTTCGGACCTTCCGTCCTACATCTCCGCTCCCCACTCCCGGGAAGAAATCCACTATCACAACCGGGTTTTCTACGTTCACCCGAATAATGTTTACAACCATACTATATCGGTTTTCAACGATCACCGATCAACATCCACTCCTCACACTCGGTTTTCTAGTTCACTGAAAACTTCACAACAACACACTATTGTAATCCCACTCTACACCCACTAAGTGTTGAACTAGACGTGTCTCCCTCAAGTGCTCGGTTACAACCTCTCCCTAGGTTCGTCAACCGACGCCACTCCTCTTGGGACGATCCCCGACTCTCGCCACACACTTCTCTCGGTGTACAAGTGTATTACAAAGTGAAAAGTTTAAATCTAACATACCATTGGGCATAGGGGAAATTATCTAATCTAGGAGCAATATTAATGGCATAACCTAAACCATGCATATCCATAATATAAAAGGCAAGCAAGATACAAATAAAGCTCAAAATTAGATTAGCACAATAAGCTAACTTGGATCTTTAACTCAAGGCGATTAGACCTTAAATCAAAGAGCACCAAGCTCTGATACCAAATGTTAGACCCTAGAGGAGGGGTGATTAGGGTCTTATGCTAATCTAATCCGATTATATGCCAATTAAAATTAATTAATAAGTTATCCTAGCAAGTATGAAATACAACAATATATATGAACTAGGATAAGCAATATGAACAACAAGATATATCCTAACAAAGAGATATAGGCAATGAATGTGCAAGAATATATAAACTAACACAAAGGTGATATAATTAAACTACAAATGTGATAGTGCAAAATAAACAATTCAAACACACAATATGATCACGGAGTTCGGACCTTTCATCCTACGTCTCCGCTCCCCACTCTCGGGGAGGAATTCACTATCACAACCGGGTTTTCTACGTTCACCCGAATAACGTTTACACCTCACACTTGGTTTTCTAGCTAACCAAAAACTTTACAATCACCACTCTTACAATCCCACTCTACACCCTCTCAAGTATTGAACTAGACGTGTCTCCCTCAAGTGCTCGGTTATAACCTCTCCCTAGGTTCGTCAACCGACGCCACTCCTCTTGGGACGATCTCCGACTCTCGCCACACACTTCTCTCGGTGTACAAGTGTATTACAAAGTGAATCTCACAATAAGCATAATATAAATCAAATGATTTGTTCTCTAAACAAGGTGAGAACTCAATTAAGCACAACTCTTAGTCACAAACCCACAACCCCAAATTATACTATGAATGTAAATACAATAAGCTCAAAAGGTTGTGTGTGAACAAAGAGATATAAATCAAAACTAAACTCAATGTAGTTCTAGCTTAATAACAATGATAATCAAATATATAAAAGAGCTAGAAATAGAGTTTAGAAAACTTCTCAATAGATCAAGAGTTGGAGGGAGAATAGTTGGAAGCTCAAACTTCAATAGATGATCTCCTCAAGCTCTTGTGGAATTGATTCACAAAACCAAAACACTCAAATGCTTAAAAGCTTATGAATACACTTAAACCAAACTTAAACCTTGTTTAAAACTCTTTAAACCTGTTTAAAATATTTTCTTGGTCACTTCAGAAGTTAGAGGGCAAGGGGTATATATAGGATCATAAGGCAAAGCCCAGAAACCCAAGAAAACCAAGCAAAAAGACAAAATAACGGATATATCAAAATCTGGAAATTATAGCCGTTATGAGGTCGTCGGTCGACTGAAAAAATACATCAGTCGACTGATGACCTCGTTTGGTGAAAAACAGATTTTACAGAGAGCTGGAATTTTGCGTATCTTGTTTTGTAAAATCAATTAAAAATAGTAAATGAACTCCATTAATTATGAAATTTTGAGGGACGTTTTCAAACATGTAGATGAACAAGTTAGAAAAACAATTTCTCAAATATAACTTCCCAATTGTGAGAAATACTTGATTGAACACAAACATTACAGATACCAAAAACTGCTAAAACATCCAACTTTGTAAAATCGATTTGACACAGTAAAACATCTCCAAAAATCATTAATTTTTGAGGGAAGATTCTAGACATGTATATGAACATGTTAAAAAAATAATTTCATGATTATAACTTCCCATTTGAGAGAAATAAATTATTTAGTAAACTGGTCAAAAATTGCAAAACTAAAAAAACTGAAAAACATCTCATTGGTCGACACATCAGTCGACCGATGACATCGGTCGACACATCAGTCGACTGAAATAATGCAGAAAGCAAAATAAAGATTCCAGGTATTTTTATCAGTCGACTGATAACTTCCATCAGTCAACTGATAATACTGTATCAGCCTATTTTGAATAGAAAAACTGATTTTTGAAGTGCCTTTAAAAATAGCAAATAAATTCCAAAAAATGTAAAACTTTGTAGAATGTTTATAAACATGTTAATGAACATGTTAAAAAAAGAATTTTTAGAATTGCACTTCACATTTGTAAAATATCATTATTTTGCAAATAGTCCAAAACATATAAATGTAAACACACTTGTTTTTGTCATTTGACTAAACCATGTTTTGAAACTTTATAAAGTGATTTTATAGACTTAATAAAGTATGTATAAACTGATATTAATGTCTATAAACAAATAAAATAATATTTTCACAAAAACACTTATATTTCAACAAAATCAACAAATACGTGTGTGTGATTAATATATGAGCTTAAAGTATCTACACACAAGTATAAACCTAAAACTAAATTACCCAAGCTATCTTGATCTTCGATGAAGCTCTTCTTGGTAATCTTACGGATGAAGCTTGAACTTAGATCTTGACTTGAATGTGCATTGCTTCACTCCACTATTCTGCCAACCTCCTCTTGATATGATCGTGTAGGCTCAATCCATCCAACCTTCAACAATATTGTTTGTCTACAATATATAGGAAAACACAAATACTAGACAAACAACATTAGTGGTAAATTGTTTATTAAACATCATCAAAACAAGAAGACCAACAATCTCCCTATTTTTGATGATGACAAACAATTTACAAAAAGGATATATGCATGAAAGGAAATGAATATATAAATTATAATTCACATGCATATAAATAAGAAAGAATATACTCATAATATTTTTTCCCCCTTTGACAACATCAAAAAGGGGAAAACACCAAGAATGAAGAGAACGAAGGCTCCCCCTAATAATAATCATAGGAGAATATAAAATATATATATATATATATATATGGGGATTGCTTCCCCTATAAAAATGTCATATAGAGTATATGAAATAAAGATCATGGCAAGCATATGTGAGCAAGTATAGATGCTAAAAGCAACTCACATACAAAAGGATAATGAGAACACATATAAATATATAAGTATGAAAAATCATATCAAAGAGTATAAAAACCATGTATTAAAGTAGATTTATGAAATCAAAAGAAAAGGAACATGAGAATCATGCAAAATATTTTCAAATGAAAATCAACCAAATGAAATCATAAATCAAGATTTGAGTCCAAAACCAATGTTTGATCAATAAAGAAAAATTTTCTTTGTATAACTTGATCAAACCACTCATAGAATACATTATAAGGCACGAATAGATGATCCATGAACACAAACACATAAATATCATCATATAAGTGAAATATAATGAATTCAAAGCAATAAATAAAAATAAACTCTTTGACAAAAGAATTTCAAGAGAGGCAACAATATATCAAGCTCTTAATCTTGTATCAACACTTATAAACATTTTGGCACCCGGTGAACAATGTTTGGGAATAAACACCCAAATAATTCGGAGGGTTACATAAATAAAAACCTCTCATCAAAACAAAACCAATAATCATGAAAACAAAAGAATTGATCAAAAAATTGTTTTCATATACAAAAATTTCAAAGCATAATTTTCAAAACCAAGAAAAGAAAAATAAAAACACTAAAATTCTTGGTTTAAATATCAATTTGGCACCCAAGCATTCTTGGTGCCGGATTGTTTAGGGACATGACCCCTATCAATAAATGTTGACCATTAAAAGGTGCACGTGGAACATTTGCAAATAAAGATGGTCTTTTAAGATTATTTTGCAAATGAGAAACATTTTGAAATAATGTTGGTCTACTTGAAATATTTTGCGATTTAAAAACTTTTCGCAAACTAAAACAAAACTTAGCTAAGTGACCAACTCTACCACAAAAATCACAATGATACACATTAGCATGCTTATGATAAACTTTTTGAGAATGAGCATGTGAATGTGTATGTGTATAAGATGATGAAGCTAGATGGGATGCACTAGGAGTATTAGCAATCTTAGGTTTGTGTGCATCATAGCAAAATTTAGCAAGGTGGCCTTTACGACCACAAATTGAGCATTTATAAACTTTGCTATACAAGTGTGCATAGTGTGTGTTTGATTTATAAGTGTTAACACGGGATTTTGCACACAAGTCCATAAGCTTTTTATTATTTACCATACATGTTTTTAAGGTTGAATCTAAACAAGATATGCGATGTTTAACTTGGCTCAACTCATCATTTTGCATACATGTATTGGAAATAGAAGTAGATGGAACATGATCATATTTAAATGAATTAAACTCATTTCTAATTATTTCTACTTCTATCATGGCATTATTATTAGCATGAGTTAAGCTAGTAATAGATGAAGTTAATTTTTTATTTTCAAAACTTAGCATGTCATTGTTTTCTTTAAGCATAGTATTTTCTTGTTTAATGACATCAAATTTGGACACTAGCAACTCATGATCGGATTTTAATTCTACATGCTTACTTTTAAGATCAATAAAATTATTTTGCAATTTTGTATAGGCATGAGATAATCTTTTATATGCACAAGCGAGTTCATCAATAGATAAATCATTATCGGAATCAGAATCGTTTACTACACAAGAGTTATCCTCTTGTGGCCGTGTGCATGATGCTCCACATGAACTTGAAGAAGAATCCTCCAAAGCTTGTCGGATTGCCTCCAAGTCCCCTTGATGTGTTTCAATAAATTTCCAAAGTTTGTAAGCACTATCAAAATGAACAAATTTGTTAGAAATGGATGAGTCAAAAGCATTAAACAAAAATTCTAACAAACGCTTGTTCATTGAAAATATTTTCTTATCATGATTGCTCCACTTGGATATCTCCCAAGTGGGCATAATATAAGCATAATCAATAACTTCCCATAAGTTGATATTTCTATATTCAACAAATATTTTAAATTTAGAGCACCATTGAGCATAAGGGATATTTCTAAATTTTGGAGCAACATTTGAATCATAGCCTAAACGAAACATATTCATATTCATGATATATATATGAAAATATGTAAGCAAGACAAAAGTAATCATAACTAGATTAGCACAAATAAGATAACTTGGATCTTTAACTCAAGGTGGTTAGACCTTAAATCAAAGAGCACCAAGCTCTGATACCAATTGTTAGACCCTAGAGGGGGGGTGATTAGGGTCTTATGCTAATCTAATCCGATTTTATGACAATTAAAACTAATTAATAAGTTATCCTAGCAAGTATGAAATACAACAATATATATGAACTAGGATAAGCAATATGAACAACAAGATATATCCTAACAAAGAGATATGGGCAATGTATGTGCAAGGATATATAAACTAACACAAAGGTGATATAATTAAACTACAAAAGTGATAGTGCAAAATAAACAATACAAACACACAATATGATCACAGAGTTCTGACCTTCCGTCCTACGTCTTCGCTCCTCACTCTCGGGGAGAAATCCACTATCACAACCGGGTTTTCTACGTTCACCCGAATAACGTTTACACCTCACATTCGGTTTTCTAGCTAACCGAAAACTTTACAATCACCACTCTTGTAATCCCACTCTACACTCTCTCAAGTGTTGAACTAGACGTGTCTCCCTCAAGTGCTCGGTTACAACCTCTCCCTAGGTTCGTCAACCGACGCCACTCCTCTTGGGACGATCCCCGACTCTCGCCACACACTTCTCTCGGTGTACAAGTGTATCACAAAGTGAATCTCACAATAAGGTTCAATACAATAAATGTTTGTTCTCTACTATGGATGAGAACACAATGAAAGCTCACGCTCAATTGTTACAACTCTCACCAACCCAAAATATATTATGAATGTAAATACAATAAGCTCAAGTGGGTGTGGGTAACATTGAGTAAATCAAATCAAATCAACTAAACTCAAATATAAAATCTAGCTTAAGAACAATGACAATCAAACAAGTATATAAATGTAAAGCTAGAGTTTGAATTTAGAAAACTTCTCAATTGATAACAAGAGATGGAGGGAGGATAGTTGGAAGCTCAAACTTCAATAGATAATCTCCTCAAGCTCTTGTGGAATTGATTCACAAAACCGAAACACTCAAATGCTTAAAAGCTTCTTAAAACAAACTTAAGAAAAAACTAAACAAGTTTAAACCCTTGTTAAAATCTTTTAAACCATTCTCTTAGATTACTTAGTTAGAACTAAGGTAAGGGGGGTATTTATAGAAACCCCAAAGCCAAGAGAAAGCCAAGAAAAAGACCAAAAAACTACTCTACAACGGCTCAAAAAATAGCCGTTGGAACTGAGTTGACAGTGCGGCGGGCGACCGGTGCGGTCGACCGCGAGCAACGAAAAACAGTGAAAAAGAAACTGGACAAGCGGCGGTCGACCGTGAAAGTCTCTGGACTGCGTACGGTCGACCGTCACGGTCGACCGCGAGCCATAAAAACAAAATCTGAGTTCTGAACTCATGGGCGGTCGACCGGTGCGGTCGACCGCGAACAGATACACAGGAAAACAGGTTTTGAAAACAGATTTTTTGACTTTTGGAAAATTATTAAAAATAACAAATGAAGTCCAAAAAATATGAAACTTTGAGAAATGTATATAAACATGTAAATGAACATGTTACAAAAAGAATTTTCCAAATTACATTTTCCATTTGTGAAAAATCATCATTTTGCAAAAATAGTCCAAAACACGAAAATGTAAACATGTGAATTTTGACATTTAGGCTAAACCATGTTTTGAAACTTTGCACAATGATTATATAGACTTAATAAAATATGTATATGATTATTGTTAAGTCCAAAAACTAAGAGTACAATATTTTCACAAATATGCATATTCTAAACAATATTTTCAAAACACTAAATATGATTTCATTAAATATAAGCTTGTTAAAGATGAAATCATATATATGCATATTAACACGAAACAAAGTAGTATTTTCCAATTCTATTCATTTGTTTCATATATAAACTCGAAAACTATTAAACAAAAAAACATATATGTATATATATAATTATATATATACAAAACAAAAACCAAAGCGTGTATGTGTGTATATGATTGAGCTTAAAGTACTAACACACATAATATAAAATCTAAAAAACCAAAGCGTGTATGTGTGTATATGATTGAGCTTAAAGTACTAACACACATAATATAAAATCTAAGCTATGTTACCCAAGCTAGATCTTGATCTTCAATAAGCTCAACTTGGTACACTTGCGGATGAAGCTGAACTTGGATCTTGAACTAGAATTGCATAAGCTTCACCGACATTCCGCCAACCTCCTTTGGATATAATCTTTGAAGCTCTATTCCATCCATCCTCCAACTACGTTGTTTGTCTATAATAAATAAAAAACACAAATGCTAGACAAACAACATTAGTGGTAAATTATTTGTTAAACATCATCAAAACAAGAAGGCCAACAAGACTCTGTATTGCCTTCGTAAGAGACGAACCTGATGTGCTTGCTTCTCCCCTGTTGTCGATCTAACTCTTCTGATAGAAATTCTTCACCGAATCCTTCGAACAGGCCTGAAGCTCTGATACCAATTGTTGTGTGTGGCGGAAGCCTCAAAGCGATATGAACAAGAACAAGAGATAAATCACAACTAATAAACCAAACACAATACCACGGCAAGACAATGAGTTTAACGTGGTTTGGTAAGTTGCCTACGTCCACGGGGAAAGGAGGGGGGGGGGGGGGGGGCTTACTATTAGAAATCAAGAGAATACAAATAGAGTTATAAATCTCACCGATCAAACCCTAAAACAAAGCTCTAGATCTCTCACAAATCTCTCACAATTAGATGCAGCAATCCTCCCTCAAAGACTACTCAAAAACGTCCTTGCTTAACCCTAACTAATCAGGATTAAAGTTATAGATCAGCTCCAAAAAGAACCGGGTCAAATAACTGACCCAACTGCAAACCCGCTACGTGGTCGACCGTGGTAGTCGACCGTGAAGGTATCGCGGTCGACCGCAGCGGTCCACCGAACATCCCCGACATAGAATAAATCGATTACAGAAAACCCACAGTCGACCACGACGGTCGATCGAACCAATTCCCGAGAGTTAAATCACCTACAGGGTCCGCGCGGTCGATCGTCATGGTCAACCGCCTTCAGTTCCAGAGCCTTCTGCTCTCCTGTGCATGTTCGCGGTCGACCGCCGCTGACTCGCGGTCGACCGCCAGTCTGCCTGTCTGAATATCTGCACTTCTTCAGGTCTAATCGGCCACTGACAGGTCAGACCGGTCATCGGTCCTTTTTATAGTTGCTTTGTGTGTTTTGAAATCATGTTGGGGTTAAAATTCCTAATTGGTATTAATTGCATCTGATTTTAACCTTACAAATACGTGTCTTTACGGTTATGGGTTGAAGACTTTTTTTTGTCAATGAAAAACTTGTTTTCACTACCACCGCATAAGCGTTTGAGTACATAATCACCTTAGGCATCCCCCGAGAATACACAAGCAAAGTCAAAATCTTAAAACTGAGAAAAGAAGATCAAAATTTATAAGTCAATTCTAGTTTAACATCAACACCTAACACAAAGAAATTCACCCAAAGCACCGATAATTCTCAGGCACCTTCGACTTAAAAATAGAAGTCAGTGTTGTGCGCAGCGGACGAATCACACACCAACGAATGAGAAGAAAGTAATCAAAATAACCAAAACTCAAGTATCAAACAGCAAGACAGAGAATTTACGTGGTTCGGCAATATGCCTACGTCCACGGGGCAAGGAGGGGGTAGATTTTACTAATAGAGAGAACGAGAATACAAATAGGGTTTACAATCTCACAAAATCTCACAAATAAAACCCTCAAACAAAACTCTTAAATCTCTCACCAATTCTCCCTCAAAAGTGCCTAAAAACTCTCTCAAAGTCTGCTAAAAAACGTCCCACTTAACCCTAGAAACGTCATGTTCCTATTTATATCAAATAGGATTCCAAAACCAACTGGGAAAACCAACCAGGTCCATAACCGCAACCCGGTCGACTGTACATAATGTTTTGGTCGGCCGGCTAGGAGATCGAAATTCTACCTTGTAATCCAGCACATCTTCGGTCGACCGCACAGACATGGTCGGTCGACCGGATCATATCTTAGGTCGACCGCACATACATGGTCGGTCGACTGGCCAGAACATGGTTATAAGACCCTGTTCCGTGTACGTTTCTGGTCGATCGGACCTAAGCCCGCGGTCAACCGGCCAGCACCCAAAATATCTCCAGCTTCATTTTTCTTGTACTTTTTCATTGTTTTCACCGTTTCTACAAATCTTCGCCTCAGTGAAGTTTTTCCAAAAACTAAGCCGACCTCAATATCAACCATCCCACTTGTTGTGTCCAGTACGAAGTGGAATTAATCCACAACAACGGACTCAATCCACAACAAGTTAGGAATTCAAATGAGAACTCAAACAATCTCCAAATGTCGGTATCAACCTCATCAAATTGGCTACATCAAACTGACTGCCTACGTATTCTCTTGCCCAAAGAATCAAGCTTCACGTAGTTCACCCAAATGGCTGTAAATGACCTCAATCAACTTGAAGGATTCTCAATCCTTCACCAACTTCACGACCGTCACCAAGTGTCTTCTTCCGAGACCATGCACCCAAGTGCTCCTAATATTAACACTCTGAGACAAATCTTGGCCTTGTATACACCCTTGCACCAATCAAGCTACCTAATAGCTTACAACACACAAACGGGTCAATCAAGCAACTGGTGTATGCGCTGCCAATACTAAAAAATCTGCAGCTGATAGCACCCATGATTGTCTCAAAATGAAAAGATACACTCTCTTTCAAACTTGCATCTCTCCACACCAACTCTGTCTTGGAGCTTAACCCCTCAACCCTATATGTAGAAGAAACACTATTATCAAATGCCTCAACCTGAGATGAGCCAACGACCATAGCCAAATCTGAACTGTGTCTACCTACTGCACTAGAATCCTGATCCTGACCCTCCAGTTCCTGATCCTCAAACTCATCATCTGTATCAACATCAACTATATGATCCTTAATCTATGCCACCTCAGCTGGAAACCCAAACGATACAAAATGATATGGAGAACGTGGAGTAATCTCCACCCAACGGGAAGTAGCATCACTCTCCACCCGTTGCAATACATCTATGATCTGTCCAACACTCTCCACCTGTTGAGAGTCAATAGGCTCTATCATCGAAGCCTCATCAAAAGTGACATTATTGCTCAGAACGACAAACTTCATTGCACTCAGATCAATTTTTACATCCTTAATGTGACAATAGGCTGGGCACCCAAATATCCGAAGCAACCCATAATCTGAAGCAGCTCTACCAGACCAAACTTCCAATGGAGTTTTACCTTGAATTGCAGCAGACGACAACCTGTTAATAAGATGGCATGAATACGTTAAATCCTCAGCCCAAAAACTCTTTTGCAAACCACTGCTTGACAACAAACGCTAAACCTTCTCCAGCAAGGCACAGTTCATCAACATTGTCACCTCATCTAGTTGCCCCAATGTTCCCTTTCCATCGAAGTGTCTCAAAATGACTTGACTTGGCACAAACGCAGAAACAGATCCCTCTTGTACTTCCTACCAAAATCAGAACGGAGTATTTTGACCTTTCTGTCTATCTTAGTCTCTATACACTTCTTCCACCTGTTGAAGACTACTAGGACTTCACTCAAGCGGGACTTGGTTGCAACTCATACATGTCTAGAACAATCATCAACAAAGAAAACCAAATATTTATTACCTCCCAATGATGCCTCCTTGGAAGGCCCCCAAATGCCCACGTGAACCCCATCTATAAGGCCCTTAGCTCGGTGAATAGAGGTGTCAAACTTCACATTGGTCTTCTTGCTCACATCACAATATTCACATGATTCAAATCGCATGTCGATGCACCTTTCACCAATCCTTGCATTGCCAAAGCTTGCAATAAATCAATACTCGAATATCCCAGCCTCAAATGCCACAGTCTAGTCAAATCAATAGAAGTCGTCAGCTCTCTACCTGTCACAGTACTTCCAGTTAAGTAGTACAAGTTATTTTTCCTAACGCCCTTCATCACATTCAAAGAGTCTTTCACAATATTGAGACTCATGTCCTCAATACGAACTTTCAAAGTAGAAGAAGTTTCAGGCACTCAAAAACTCACCGTAAGGTACCTATATGAACAACAAACGGAAACAAACAGGCTTTCTCTTGAACTAAGAGCTGTAATTAAAAATGAAACTATTGCTCGCATAGAAAATCTCAAAAGTTTCCGTTTAAACTACAATAATTGGACCGGTAACCGAGTTCTCAAGGCCCCATTGTCAATGATAAACTAGCAGCGGAAATGATTCGAAGAACATAAAATAGAACATATTTTTTTTTTCAATTAAATGGATTCTCCTTTAGCCATTCCTATGATATAAACATTATTAAAAAAATATGTTTAAAAAATAAATAAAAGAAATTACCAGATTCAGCATCCTTCAGTAGAAAGATCTAGAGAGAAAACTCCACAGAGAACCGTGATTGCAAGATTTTAGCTTAAACTGAATACCCTGGCTCTTTGAAAGAGGGATGTGTTTTATTTATTTATTTATTTCTTTTTCTTTTTATCGGCTGCGGAAAACTTTTTATTCTCTTCCGAGATTAGGAAACAATTGTTGAAAACAGAGCCTACTCAAGAAATGCTGTGGGGGCCCTTCTCTGTTTCGTTGCCTCCAATTGCTCTTGGTATCTTTTCATAAATTTCACAAAATTACATGAATTATTATAGTTTTCATAGAAAATGTCATAAAGTAATTTTCTTGGAGGATAAAACTGACACGCGTGTCAGTCGTTAGGTCATACTTTAGAATGTAGGGTTGATTGGGTAAATTTTTTTGGCAATAGCTTATATTTCATGTAGGTTTGAGATTTACATGACTTTGCACTTACATATTCCATTTTCAAGTTTACAGTGTCGTTAGGGTAATTTTTTATAGTTTGTATGTCTTTGCATAATATTCTGTATTTTTCTTCATCAAGATCACCATGAAGAAATGTCGTCTTCACATCGAATTGATCTAACTCCAAACCATACTGTGCCACCAAAGCTAGCAAAATCCGAATCGATGAGTGCTTCACCACCGGAGAGAAAACCTCATTATAATCAATACATTCCTCTTGTGCATAGCCCTTCGCAACCAACCTAGCCTTGAGCCTCACTGGAGTGCCTTCAATACCTTCCTTCTTCGTGTATACTCACTTGCAACCAATCGCCTTCCGCCCCTTTAGAAGCTCAACAAGCTCTCATGTATCGTTCTTATGAAGAGACTGTTGGATTTAAATTTAATTAAATCTATTTGTGGGTACATATGATTAATCAATGTGTATTACTATCTTTAAGGATAACCCACTTAAAGTGATCAATCAATTTGGGTTAATAGGTATTTAAATAAATCATGGGGGTTATATGTGCAGATACCATGTTGTAATTGTAATTTGATGAGGGGCCAAATTAAAAATGTACAACACCTATATATAAGGGGTTATGGTCCCTAATCTAGGGTTAACCACTCTCATTCTCTTATCCCCATCTAAAGAGATCCATAAGAGAGAAACCCAAAGGTTAGAAGATCATCAAAACCCTAATCAAGTTTTCTTCAATGGATTCAGGTATATGCTTCCGCACCTTTTGATTCTTGTTAATCTCTTTGAATTAAATCATGGCTTTATGGTTTAGATCTCAAGTTTTTATTAGATCTAACAAGTGGTATCAGAGCCACCATTAATTTGTTCTAAGAGATTAACATTAAAATTAGGGTTCTTTGATCTTAATTTGTGTTTGATTCAGATCCGTTCACGGATGAACAATAAAGTTTCTTATTTTTTGGATGAACAGTAACCGTTTTTTATTTCCGGGTGAACAGCAAAATTTTTTATTTTCGAATGAACAGTAAAGGTTTTTTTTATTTTCGGATGAATAGTAAAATTTCCAGGTTGTTTGGTTTTTTTCTTTCGATTTTTGGATCTGTAGCAATTATGAACTCTAAAGTTCATTTCTTTTGTGTTTGATTCAATTTTTTGAGGTTTGGATCTAAATGATTTGAGTTCAAAAATCGATAGAAAAATAATTATCTTTTTTTTTGGGGGATTTTTTGATCTGTCGTCAATCTCCAAAACTCCTCGCCGGAGTTGATTCAGCGACGGCGGTTTCAGATTAAACCCTCAAGGGGTTCGTGCGCATGAAAACGTGCGGAAATTAAGGAGGTGGTTACCTCAATTTTTGGCGAGGCTTGAAAACTTCAAACGAACCTTGCGTTCGTTCTCAAACGAACCCACATTCGTTCTCTAACGAAACATGCGTTCGTCGAACGTTGCGTTCGTTCTCTAACGAACCCTGCGTTCGTCGAAATCTGCGTTCGTCGAATCCTGCGTTCGTCGAATCCTGCTGCGAGCCTCGTGCTCAGTCAAACGAACCTTGTGTTTGTTCCAAAACGAGCCTTGCGTTTGTTCCAAAATGAGCCTTGCGTTCATTCTGGTGTCCTTTTTTAAACATTGGGCCTTGACTTGAGAAATTTATTAAGAATTTGGACCTGTATTTAATTATCAGGTATAAGCTCCTTTAAGCTCGTTTTGTGCACAAGGATTAATTGAATTTATCAATTAAATCCTATTTGTGGGTCATAATTCATTATGGGCCCTTAATTAAGCTATGGAAATTCAGTTGATTTAAATTAAATTATTTAATTTAAATTAAATTTGGTAGTGGATCAATTAGTTATTTCAAATAATATGACACTAAGGTATTAAAGTTGTCTTTCATTCTAAATGATCGATTGAAACAAGAAGTTGCCAAAGTAACCTCTCTTGTGTAGATTGTTCATGAGGGATGTTAGATGTTTGTGTGTATGTTTTCGTGTAAATATTTAATCGGCCCAAAGGAAGGTTATTATTTATTTTTGCTAACATCAACTCAATTCCCATGCTCAATGGGACTAATTTCAAGGTTTGGAAAGAGAACATTTTAATTGTTCTTGGCTGCATGGATTTAGACTTTGTATTAAGAACTGAACAACCCCAACCTCTCAATGCGGATAGCACTCCTGATGCAAAGAAGGTTTGGAAATGGGAGCGCTCAAATTGCATGAGTCTAATGATCATTAAGTGCGGCATTCCGGAAGCCTTCAGGTGCATAGAATCCGAAGGGATTACTAAGGCTAAAGATTTCCTTGCCGAAATTGAGAAACGTTTTGCGAAAAACGATAAGGTAGAAACAAGCACACTTTTAGCTCGCTTGATTTCAATAAAGTATAAGGGCAAAGGAAATATCAGGGAGTACATTATGGAAATGTTTCATATTGCTTCAAAGTTTAAGGCACTTAAACTCGATCTTTGTGATGAGTTATTGGTACATCTGGTTCTGTTGTCTCTTCCTGCACAATTCAATCAGTTTAAGGTCAGTTATAACTGTCAAAAGGAGAAATAGAATCTAAATTAGCTCATTTCATACTGTGTGTAAGAAGAAGACAGGTTGAAGCAAGATAAGACTGAAAGTGCTCATTTGACCTATGCCTCTAAGGATAAGGGCAAGAAAAGAAAGAATGATAATGAAGCTGCTAAGGGTCCTGTTCAGAAGAAACAACATAAGGATGGTCAGGGTTGTTTCTTCTGCAACAAGTGTGGACACGTAAAGAAGGATTGTACCAAATATCACGTCTGGCGTGCTAAGAAGGGTATGTTCCTTACTTTGGTCTGTTCTGAGATTAATTTAGCTTCAGTACCTAGAAACACTTGGTGGTTAGACTCTGGTGCTACTGCTCACATAAGTGCTTCTATGCAGGGCTGCCTGAGCTACCGGAAGCCAAGTGATGGTGAAAGATACATCTTTATGGGCGATGGTCAGTCAGTAGATGTGGAAGCAATTGGGCACTTTAGGTTGCTGTTAGGAACCGGTTCATATTTGGATTTAAAAGATACTTTTGTAGTACCGTCTTTTAGACGGAATTTGATTTTAGTTTCTTTATTGGACAAATAAGGTTACTCTTTTTCATTTGGAAACAATCAATTCAGTTTATCTTTTAATTCAATTATTGTAGGAACTGGTTACTTGAGTACTTGTGACAACCTATATTTTCTTGATACAATTGCTTCTTATAATAAATCCTTGCATGTGGAATCACGTGGTACTAAGCGTAAATTAAATAAGGAAAATTCAGCGATATTATGGCATAAGCGCTTGGGTCATATCTCAAAAGGTAGAGTTGAGCGTCTTGTGTCTGATGGTATTTTGGATTCCCTTGATTTTTTAGATTTTAACGTATGTATTGAATGCATTAAGGGAAAACAGACCAAAGTAAAGAGATTAGGTGCCAATAGATCTTCGGATGTCTTAGAATTGATACATACGGATATTTGTAGGCCATTCCCTACGGCATCTTGGAATGGTCAATAATATTTTATATCATTCATAGACGATTACTCACGTTATGGGTACATATATCTCATTCATGAGAAATCTGAGTCTCTGGACATGTTCAAAGCTTTTAAAGCTGAAGTTGAGAATCAACTCAACAAAAGAATTAAAACAGTTAGATCTAATCGTGGTGGTGAGTACTACGGCAGATATGATGGTTCAGGTGAACAACTTCCAGGACCATTTGCTAGATACCTAGAGGAATGCAGTATCGTCCCACAGTACACCATGCCGGGTTCACCTAGCATGAATGGTGTAGCTGAAAGATGAAACAGGACTCTTAAGGATATGGTAAGAAGTATGATTGCTCATTCTTCTTTACCAGAGTCACTCTGGGAAGCACTTAAGACAACAGCTTATATTCTGAATAGAGTACTAAGTAAAGCAGTTGCTAAAACACCTTATGAGCTTTGGACTGGTCGAAAGCCCAGTTTAAAGCATTTACATATTTGGGGATGTCCAGCTGAGGTAAGGCCTTATAGGCCAAATGAAAAGAAATTGGACTCCAAAACAGTTAGCAGCTACTTTATTGGGTACTCTGAACGATCTAGGGGCTATAAGTTTTATGATCCCACTATAAGGAATATTTTTGAGACGGGAACAGCAACATTCTTTGAGGATGTTGAGTTTGGGGGGAGAAATAAGGTTAGAGACATTAGTTTTGAGGAGGAATTGGCTTCAGATCCAATCCATACAGTTACTTTTGATAATATTCAGGTTTCTATACCTGTTGTTGCTCAAGAAGTAAATCCGGAACCTCAAGATGACAATGTTGAACAACTCCCTGTTCCAGAAGAACAAACTCAACAACCTCAAGAACCACCAGTACCATTAAGGAGATCCACGAGAGAAAGGAGAAATGTTATTCCGGATGATTTTATTATATTTCTCCAAGAACATGAGGAGAGTAGTGGAATGTTGGAAGATGATCCAATCAACTTCCTCCAGGCCATGAAAAGTTCTAACTCTCAACAGTGGATTAATGCCATGAATGAAGAGTACAAGTCTATGTAAGACAATAAGATTTGAGTTACATCAGATGGATGTTAAGACTGCATTTCTCAATGGAGACATTGATGAGATGATCTATATGGTGCAACCAGAAAACTTTGTGTCGGGAGACCCAAAGAATATGGTCTGCAAATTAAGGAAATCCATCTATGGACTCAAGCAAGCTCCTCGTCAATGGTATCATAAGTTTCAACAAATAGTTATCTCGTTCGGTTTTGAGATGAACATTGTTGATGACTGTGTATATCACAAGTTCAGTGGGAGTAAGTATATTTTTCTGGTTCTGTATGTGGATGACATCTTGCTTGCCACTAATGATATAGGCATGTTGCACGAAACCAAGAGATTTCTATCAAAGAATTTTGAGATGAAAGATCTTGGGGACGCCTCTTTTATATTAGGGATCCAGATACATCGAGATCGCTCTCGGGGTATTCTTGGATTATCACAAAAGAGCTATATCGATAAGGTACTTAAAAGGTTTGGCATGCAAGATTGCAGACCAGGTGACACCCCTGTTGCTAAAGGAGACAAGTTTAGTCTCAATCAGTGCCCTAAAGGTAACCTTGAAATTCAGGAAATGCAGAAGATTCCTTATGCTTCGGCTGTAGGAAGTCTAATGTATGCTCAGGTATGTACGCGTCCGGATATTGCGTACATTGTTGGGATGTTAGGCAGATACTTAAGCAACCCTGGTATGGATCATTGGATAGCAGTCAAAAGGGTTATGAGGTATCTTCAGAAAACAAAAGATTATATGCTCACATATAGAAAATCAGAACAGTTAGAGGTCATTGGGTATTCGGACTCTGATTTTGCTGGATGCCAAGATAGCAGAAAGTCTACATCAGGCTACATTTATATGTTAGCAGGAGAAGCTATATCATGGAAAAGTGTAAAACAGATACTCGTAGCTTCCTCCACTATGGCAGCAGAGTTTGTAGCTGGTTATGAGGCATCAAATCATAGAATATGGTTACGAAATTTTGTCACTGGACTGCGCATTTTGGAAAATATTGAAAGACCACTGAGGTTATTTTGTGATAATTTGTCACTGGACTGCGCATTTTGGAAAATATTGAAAGACCACTGAGGTTATTTTGTGATAATAAATCTGTAATTATGTATTCCAATAACAAAAGGAGCTCAACTAAATCAAAACATATTGATATTAAGTTCCTGGTTGTAAAAGAAAGGGTACATAGTGAACAGATATCTATAGAGCACATTAGGACAAACTCCATGATAGCAGATCCTCTTACTAAAGGATTGCCATCCAAGGTCTTTCATGAGCATACTACTCATATGGGTGTGGTGTTATTCAAGGATATCCTGATTTAGTGGGAGTTTATAATTTTCTGGTGCTTTGTGTTTGGTTGTATTGTCTGATCAGAATAAAGTATTCAGTTAAGACACTCTGTTACATTATGTTTGGTTTTGACCTCACTAAAGGAGGACCAGTTGAAAATAGACATGTACTGATCACATTGCATGTAATTTTTATGATGCACATCCATGATTGATCTATGTCATTTGATTGTATTGGTATATGTGACCAATGATGGGTCGAGTCACGATAAATGTGATAAAGCCGCTTTGATCCTATATTGATATAGTCAATGGACGAGATTGTTTGGAAATATCTTTTTAATGATAGCAATTTTGAGCTCATAAGGTTATACACAATTTAAGGAATCATATGGTGCCCAAGTGGGAGATTGTTGGATTTAAATCTAATTAAATCTATTTGTGGGCACATATGATTAATCAATATGTATTACTATCTTTAAGGATAACCCACTTAAAGTGATCAATCAATTTGGGTTAATAGGTATTTAAATAAATCATGGGGGTTATATGTGCAGATAGCAGGTTGTAATTGTAATTTGATGAGGGGCCAAATTACAAATGTACAACACCTATATATAAGGGGTTATGGTCCCTAATCTAGGGTTAACCACTCTCATTCTCTTATCCCCATCTAAATAGATCCATAAGAGAGAAACCCTAAGGTTAGAAGATCATCAAAACCCTAATCAAGTTTTCTTCAATGGATTCAGGTATATGCTTCCACACCTTTTGATTCTTGTTAATCTCTTTGAATTAAATCATGGCTTTATGGTTTAGATCTCAAGTTTTTATTAGATCTAACAGAGACTCCATCTCATCCTGCATAGCTACCTGCCACAAATCAGCCTCCGAACTCTGCTCGGCCTCTCAAAAAGTAGTAGGCACCAACTCATCGATACTCTCCACCGAAAGTACATGTGCAACTACTGTGTCGGTATACCATGCTGGCATCCGTATTATGTCTTTCCTCTGTCTCCGAACCGTAATAAAATCCTAAATCTGAGCCGTTGGTCCCTGATCCTGCACATCTGTACCAGTATCCTCCTCATCATCACCGTGCTCGCCTGGCGTTACCTCAGTCGGCACTCTAATGGATAGTGTACCATCTGGATAATGTGGAGCTGCATTGATCTCCACCACCTGCGATATCTCCTTTGTCGGGGTGCTCTCCACCTGATGAGAGATGAGAAGCTTTAAAACCGAAGCCTCATCAAAAGTGATGTCTCTACTCAGCACAAACTTCCTATCAACTAGATTCCATAGCTTGTATCTCTTTACACCACCATTGAATCCTACAAATATGGTCTTCCTAGCTCGAAATTCCAACTTATCAGTCTTAACATGATAGTATGCAGGGCACCCAAATATCTTGAGCTGGTCATAGTCGTGTGCTGGCTCTCCCGACCACATCTCCATAAGGGTCTTTCCCTCAATCACAAATGAAGATAGCCTGTTAATGAGGTGGCTCGTATATAAAAGTACCTCAGCCCAAAAGATATTCTCCAAACTGTTAGGTCTCATGTTACGAGCCTACATCTTTTAATCTTGTTTTGATGATTACAAATAATTCCTAATATTATTTGTCTAGTGTTTATGTTTTCTTATTAGGTATTCTAGACAAATAATATATTGGAGGTTGGATGGAATTGCGTCATAACGATCATATCAAATGGAGGTTGGCGGAAATAGTGGAGTGAAGCTATGCATTCAAGTCAAGATCCAAGTTCAAGCTTCATCTGCAAGTTTACCAAGACGAGCATATTGAAGATCTATCAAGTTATGGTATATTAGTTGTTTTGTAGCGTATATTGTGTGAATATATTTCAAGCTCAATATATATATACACACATAATTTTGATTTTATTACAAAATGAGTTTATTTGAGAAAACAATGCAATATTGGTTTATTAATCTTGTTTACATTACATTCATATTTTATAACATTTATAAAAACATTTCATAAAGTTTCCACATGTTCTTACATGTCAAACTTCATTTTCAAGATTTATCAAAAACATGTATTATGTATATTTTTGATAAACGTTGAGTTTTCATAAATATGAGGACCTTTTTACAAAATTCCTTTTCAAACAAGTTTGTCAAAATGTTTATAAATTGTTTACAAAGTTTTACATTTCTTGGAATTTATTTACTATTTTTTACAGAGCCTTGAAACTCAATTTTAAAATCGATTCAGGCTGATAACCTGTTATCAGTCGACTGGTCAGTCGACTGATGACATCAGTCAACTGATGAGAGTGCCTGCAATCATCAAAAGTCTATGTTGTTGACACAAATCATCAAAAGTCTATGTTGTTGACCATAATTAAAAAAAATATAAAGATTTTCTTTTTATCATCCTTTTCAGTCACTTTTAATTTCTAGGGTTGCATTTCATATAGTGTAGGAATTCACCAAAGTGATTGTAGCACTTGATTTGGCACACGCTTAAAACATTCTTAAGGGCAAAACCCCAATCAAGATAAGGTAAGGGATTTCATCACCCTTTTCTTAGCCCACAAATCACTAATTCCTCACTTCACAAACCCAAGCCTTCTAAAACTCATTAGACGTTGGCCCCTAAGGATTCGAGCTCAATAAGGAACAAGAAATCCTTAAGTGAACGGTTTAAGTTTTCTCAGAATAGTTGGTGTCTAAGGCAAGGTTTAGGGGTTGCGTAAAGCGCTCCGTAAGGAAAGAGGTACTTAATTGATCTTTGATCACCCTCTAGTACTATCCTTACCTGGCTAACTACCTAGGTAAAACTTTGATCTTTTCACTATAGGAGTTTTTGGTTAGGAGCTGGTCTAGTTGAGTTAGGCTAAACCCTAGAGTTAGAGTTGATTGAAAAGTGATTGCCTTGATTTGTTTTAGTTAGGATTTTTCTTTTTCTTTATCTTTTCATATAAAAAATAAAAAATAAAAACTAATTTTCTTTCTTTCCTTAAAAGAAAAAAAAAACTAATTTTCTTTCTTTCCTTAAAAAGAAAAAAAATATTTGTTTTGGTGTATGCAAACTTGGGTTCGGGATAATTCTAATCGTTTAATCCGTGTTGAACCAATCCAAGAAATGGCAAATCAGCCCGTTCTTCAGGATATGTGTTACCCTACCAGAAATACAATTCCATCTTGCATAAGAGCTTAGACCGCATTACATAAACATGCTTCCCAAATTCCTAGGTAATGAAACAAAAGATGCATATATTTTTATCTCGGAATTTGAGGAAGTATGTATTATGATTAAAATGAGGGAATTAACTGAAGATACGATTAATCTTAGATTTATTCCATTTGCCCTTAAGGACAAAGCTAAAAAATAGCTGTACAGTTTACCGACAAATTCCATCTCAACTTGGGAGGAATTTGTCACCGTTTTTCTTAAGAATTTTTTTCCTATTCACAAAACGGTAAAGCTTAGGAACATCATTCAAAACTTCAAAATTATCCCAGGAGAGCCATTCTGGAAATACTTTGACCGATTTAAAGATCTTTTAATCCAATGTCCTCATCACGGTCTAGAAAAATGGCGATTTTTTGAATTGGTTCAACACGGATTAAACGATGATAATTATCCCGAACCTAAGTTTACAATATTTCGAGTGGAGATAGAGTTATTACTCCATATTATAGCTTTTGAATTTGGTATTTTTCTATTTATAATTTGAGCTAAGGGAGGCGTACCTATGCTCGTGTTGTAAATTTCTAAACATCAAACCTCTATTTTATTTTTACAGTTGATGTCTGGCTATCTATATGTATTATCTGATATTTTTTATCCTTCTAGCCCTTTCCCCTGGGGTTGGTTGAGATGTTACTCGCTATAGCACTTTGACGCTCGTTGTTTCCCCACTTTTAGGTAACGAGCCAGGTGTACGGAGAGCCGTAGCTTGATGGAGTTGTTCTTGTTACCATTTTTAATTTTTGCTAGTAGTTTATGTCAGAACTCCACAATAGATGTATTTATGAAACATTTGAGTTTTTATTCTAGTTTTGTATAGGCAATATGCCTTAATATCATTTCATTTGATTCTTATGTCGAGACATTTGTATTCAGTTCAGATATTACCTTTTTAGAGACTTATCCATTTATATAAGTGGTAGTGATTATTCTTCTGAGTATCTGTTGTTTAGTTTCCTTTCTGTATACTCTCTTTTACCTTTTTTATACCTACATCTGTTATTGATTCTACTAGATAGGTAGTGACTGTGATGATGAAGCATGTCGTAGCATGGTGTTTGGTGCTTGACAGGTTTGCCATTTTTAGTTTCACCTTGGACTGCAGTCTTATTGAAACTAGGGGCGTCACAAAAATCCACTAGAAGAGTTCTGCATATCATGAAATGCACCCATATCTTTTTTAAGTGTCTTCAATCGGTTTTTAATATGATCCACTTCAACCTTTTATTCCACATTTAGCATATAACTCCGCACATGTTGCTTGATAAGCATGATATGAGAAACTTCTATCAGGCTTTTGCCCTTTGTGTACTTGTTCTCTCAATGTTTCAGTTAAGAAAACATCCATCTTCTCTGTCCATACAATTTTTTTCTTTGAACTTGATTGACTTCTAAGTTGTGAATCCATCTGAGCGGCCTGCTTGTTAATATGCAATATTACTTAGAAGATTAGTATTTAACACATACACATATATATATAGTGTGTGTGTGTATTTTTGTGTGTGTGTATACGGATATGTCATTAGCAGTAGTAGTGTTTCTCCATACGAAATATTAATCAGGAATCATTGTCTATGATGACCGATAAGGCAAATAAAAAGGGTTTGATTCTTCATAGTTCGTCAAGATAATACAACAAGATTAACAATGAGACTTATGTATAAAAAATGCCTACATTATTAGCCAGTAAAGAAGATGAATATTGCGGATTAAAAGCACACTTACTGACATACTAACAACTAACAATTCTTATAGAATGATAATTAAATGATAAAGAGTACAAAAAGCGCTCACGAGCTATCTGCTAATAATCAGCCTTCCTTCTCTAAACAAAAAATAGCGAATAGACTACATTACTCAGACACAGGAACCCTAACTAAACTCATCCAATTCAACCAAAATGGCAACACTATATTAATTAAAGACATTTAAATATCCAGAGCCATCAACACTCGACATTACCTCAAACAACAAGGTACCAAATACTCCTAAAAAAACATTAAACAGGTAGAACAAACAAATGAGCTAATTAAGAGGAAACAACGACATCTAATAATTAAAAAAAGGATCACCGAAAAAACGTAACCCGAAGCCCAAACGGCTGCATAACATTGTATAATATTTTGTATTCATATGCGAGTGATCACCATATCCAAGCCCAAGCAGCTGCATACCATTGTACAATGTTCCCAGGCCACGCTATGGGGAAGACCAAGTGACTGATTACCATCAAAGCCATGAGCTGTAGCCAAAGCTACTAACCTTGGGTATGCAAGTCGATCTCCTATTTACAGAGAGAGACAATAAAGCTTGTTTGGACATTCTTTCCTAGAGATTGACAATAAAGCTTGTTTGGACAATAAAGCTTGTTTGAAAATTCACCTGAATATGGATTTTTTAAGTCATTACTTTATCCAAAAAAAAAGGAATAGAACACCTTAGAAAAGACTATTTGAAAAATAAAAATATTTCTAATAATCTCTCCACATATCATCGGCTATTTGTTGCCTTAGAATCTCTCCTCGTCTATACTCTTCATTATCATTTACAGGAGCTTCTTCAACATCTATCATCTGGTTCAAAACTTCTTGATCAACTTGTTCAAGAAGCCCCTCGTCAGGATCAACACCCATTAGAAAATTATGTAGGATAGTACATGCATAAATGATATCTTTTTGTGTTTTAATTGGGTAATGAGGTTCTGTTCCATTACCCAATATTGGAAACCGCTTCTTCAAGACTCCAAAAGCACGCTCAATTGCATTTTACAGTGAAGAGTGACGATGGTTATACACTTCACGAGGACTTTCAGGTTGTCTTATTGAATATTCCTTGAGGTGATAACATGTGCTCCTAAATGGTGTGAGGAATCCCGACCTCAACATAAAACCATCATCAACTAAATAATATTTTCTTAAAATTGAACAAAATTTAACGGTTAAAATGTGTTTATATAAACAAGGTCTTATCTGATCTTAAAAATGATTGGACCTAAGCGTTGTCACCTTGATCAGGAACAAATATTTTATCTTGTCGTATTATTGCAGTATTCAACACCCGCGAATCTGAAGCAGACCCTTCCCAACCAGCTAGAACATATGTGAATTTCAAGTCAAAGGTGCAAGCGGAAAGCACATTTTGAGTTGGAAATTCTTTTCGACCTCGATACCTTCTTGTATCTTCTTTTCCCACTTTCACTCGAAAATGAGATCCATCAATTGCACCAATATAATTCTATAATAGATTAACAAAGTGATTAGAAACTTGACTATTATTATTATGATGTAATATTTATTACAAAATTTTTATATTTTACCTTAAAATAGGGCCAGAATCTATGATTTGTCTGAATTCTAGTGGAACTTCGAAGCCATCTAGTTGTTTAATAAATTGATCCTCAAGCGATAGTAATACTTCTAATACTTTGTGAAAGTGGCGGCTAACAGTCTCATCCGAACACATAAAATAGAACTTTACTGCTCGATTCTTCCAAATATGAGAAAGAATTTGAAGGAACTTAGCAACTTGTTCCTCTACAGAACTACGTCTATTATCATAAAGACGTCCCGTCTCCCTAAGCAACTGACACAGTCTAGCAAAAGCATTAACTCCCATGCGTAGTTGTTCACGATAATCTCTATCACTTTGTTGAGTTAGTCGCTCCATAAGTAAGTTCCTATGTTCATCTTTTTGAGCTAAGATTGATCTATCTATATACTCCACTTAGTAGATATTAGTTACCATAATAGCACCTGCATATGCTATATATGCAGCTAACAATATCTATAAATCTCATTTTGAGTAAATTAACTTTCCCAACTTTTGTCTACAAATTCAAACACTTTTTTTTTGTCAATGAAATAAATTTTATTCATCACCAAATTTTGAAATAAGAGTGCAACAAGAACTACCAGAATCATATCTGGCAAACAAGGAACTGAAGCCCCACTAACAGTTTACAATTTTGCTATTTCTTCCTTCAAGTACTCAGGAACATCTTCATTAAGAACTTTTGAGAGTAATGAAATCTTTATTTCCTTGATAAGTTGATCAGGGCTATGGGCTTTTTGTTGAAAAATTCTCTGATTTCTCTCCTTCCATATCCAATACACAGCTCCAGATAACATCATTCTTTTCAGTTTCTTTCTGAATCCAAGCCCCCTCAAATTGTTGTTATACCATCGCAATACCTGATTCTAGCAGCAGGATCTCCACGAATACTTCAGCCATGCCATCAAATTGTTCCATACATAGGAAGAAAACTGGCATTCAAAGAACAAGTGATTTCTAGATTCTTGATGACTTACAGAATCAGCACAGAGCACACACTGGTTGTTTTCCAATATACCCATGCGACACAACCTATCCTTAGTCAGAAGCTTCGATAGAGTAGCAAGCCATAGAATCATCGAATGCTTGGGGTAATGCAAACCTCCCCAAACTGTTTTTGCCCAGGGGACAGTTGCTGAAGATTGGGAGATGGCATTATAAACAGATGAAATTTTCATTGTCCCATTATTGTGACAGACAGTTGCTGAAGATTGGGAGATGGCATTATAAACAGATGAAATTTTCATTGTCCCATTATTGTGACAGTTAGCAATGATTCTATGCAGGTTATACACATTCCCAAACCTCCTCAATACCAAATCCCTCACCCTTAGGATTTGTCTCCACATCCATGAATCACTTTTTCTCGGTTGAACTTGCCAAATCTCCTGTTGTTTTAAGTAATTTCCATGCACCCATTTTATCCACAAGAGATCTTTTTTAGAGTGTATCATCCATAACATCTTGATTGCTGCAGCATAGTTCCACAATTTGGTGGAGAATAACCCCAGACCTCCTATCTTCTTATCCTTGCAAACCTCTATCCAGGAGACTTGATGGATTTTGCTTCCCCATAAGAAAGCAGAGCAAAGCATGTCAATTTTTTCCAATACCCTGATCGGCAAGATATAGTTACTTGTCCAGTATGTTTGAATACCCAAGATAACAGTTTTTATAAGTTGAATCCTCCCTGCATAAGATAAGTTCTTCCTACTTTGCCAGACTTGAAGTTTATCCGAAATTTTTGAGATCAATGATGAACAGTCCAGGTAAGAGAGCCTTTTAGAGACCAATGACATTCCTAAGTATCTCATAGGTAAAGAACCCTCTGGAAAATTTAAATATGAGCATATTTGAACTTTAGAAATGTCTTCAATCCCACTCAAGAGGACAGAGCTTTTATAAGAGTTGGCCTCCAATCCAGATACTTTACTAAACTCCTGAATCCCACTCAAGAGGACAGAGCTTTTATAAGAGTTGGCCTCCAATCCAGATACTTTACTAAACTCCTGAAGGCAGTTATTTATTTTGGCTATAGAAACCTTGTCCGCTCTACAAAAGAGTAGTAAATCATCAGCAAAAATTAGGTGAGTAATACCCATCTAGCACATTTTGGATGGTATTTAAACAGTCTGTCTGTGCTGAGAAATTTGAGTTTTCTGGATAAATACTCCATACCAAGCACAAACAAATAGGGAGACAATGGATCTCCTTGCCTCAATCCTCTAGCCCCCTCAAAGTAGCCATGTAATGAGCCATTAAGTGACAAAGAGAACTTGGAGGTAGAGATGCATTCAATCACCCATGTAACCATATTATCAGGGAATCCCAGACCTGTCAGCATAGCCTTGATAAAACTCCAATTTATAGTGTCAAATGCCTTCCTCAAATCAATGTTAAGGACAGCTCTTGGAGAGACATTCTTCCTTCCATAGTGTTTTAAGAGTTCATGTGCTAGGAGAATATTGTTAGAAATCAGCCTGCCCTTGACAAATGCACTCTGAGCATCATCAATCAGATAACCAATAACATTCTGGATTCTGGCGGCAATAATTTTAGATATTACTTTGTAAACACAGTTGCAACAAGAGATAGGTCTATAATCAGAGGGAGATCTTGGATTAAGAATTTTAGGCACCAATGTGATGGAGGTTGAGTTGAAGGTGCCAAGGAGTTTGCCAGTATAAAAGAATTCTTCCACTGCTTTACACATCTCATATCCAATTACATTCCAAGCAGTTTTAAAGAATGATGCACTAAATCCATCAGGACCAGGGCTTCTATCATCAGACATAGTGAAAACAGCAAGTTTTATTTCCTCCCTAGTGACAGGAGAGGCTAAGAATTCTCTTTGACTTGATGAGAGAATAGGACCATTGGTTATAGTAGTAATATCAGGCTCAGAAACATTTCCAGAAACTCCCAATAAACTCTTGTAGTAGTTAATAAGCTCATTGATGATTGTGTCCATGTCAGATATTCTATTTCCATCCTCAGTATACAGAGACAACACCCTATTTTGATGCCTTCTAGCTTTCATGGCTGAATGGAAGAAATGAGAGGATTTGTCTCCTTGAATAGCCCATTTTATGCTTGCTTTCTGCCTATAAAACGATTCTTCACATTGGAGCAAAGAGGTGTATTTTTTCAAGCATTCTTTCTCTTTGGAAATAAGATGAGAGTTGAATAGATCAGTACTCATCCTATTTTGAATATCAGATAGCTCATGTTTGGCTCTTAACACCTGTTCACTAATATTCATGAAATGTCTTCTATTTAATTCTTTGAGGGCAGGTTTGAGCATTTTCAGCTTCAAAGATAGTTTGTACATATAATAACCTTGCATATCCTGCTGCCAAATAGATCTGACTATAGAGAGATATTCAGTATGTTTAGTCCACATCTTGAAAAACTTGAATGGCTTTTTCCCCTAAAAATCATCATCTCCAACTGTAAGAAGAGCTGGAGAATGATCAGAACAAACTGGCTGCAAAAAGTCTACTTGACTTGATGTATACTGTAGGATCCATAAGTCATTTACCAAAACTCTGTCTAATCTGCTCCAAACTCTAGTAACAGCTTCCTGCTTGCTATTCCATGTGTAGAAGCACCCAGTAGTCTTAATATGCACCAGTTGATTAGAAGAAATGAAGTGCTGAAAATCTTTAGTGTCAGCTCCTGTAATTGGTGCACCTCCCAACTTTTCATCACCATTAGTAATGGCATTAAAATCTCCCCCAACTAGCCAGGGGCAATCAACTGATAGCTTGAAGACTTGAAGATCCTGCCATAATACTTTTCTTCCATCTCTTTGATTCAGAGCATAAACCACAGTCATTAAGCAAGAAAACCTGCCATCCTTTGTGTTGACTGAGCATATAACATATTGCATTGAAGTTTTGACACACTGAATAGAAAGAATATCACTATTCCATAGAATCCAAATTCTCCCATTACCTGCTTCTTGAATATTAGAAATCCATTCCCAATTTTTAATAATTTTTTGAGCTATTTTAGCCATATTTCCTGCAGAAAGCTTTGTTTCCAATAGAGCTATAAAAGGTAATTTATAGTCTTGAATGAATTGCTTCACAATTAAGTGTTTAGGGGATTTATTAAATCCCCTAATATTCCAAATAGCAAAGTGAATTATTGCTCTCCCCCCTATCTATGTAACAGGGGTCAAAATCTAGAGTCTGAGATTCCAGAGGAGAAAAAGTGGATACCTGAATTTGATTCCCTAGAGCTCTAGCTAAAACTCTTCTTGCAATATTTGTCCTATTAACACTTGAAAACCCAGAAGCATTGACTGTTGGAGAAGAAATTTGATGAAAAGTTGCCAAACCAGAATTTCCAAGTCTAATGCTCTGAATATCATACCTCATGTGCTGTGCATGTTTCCCAGATTCAGTTTGCCCTTTATCAGGTGATACATGAGTATTGTTCCCAGGTGCAGAAGATAAAGTTTGTCCTTTATCAGGTAAAACATGAGCATTTTTCCCAGTATCAATTCTCATATTTGCCTCTGATACCTTTTGTGCATGTTTACTGTTTGATTGATCTTTCATTTGTTGAGCAGATGATTCAGCCAGACTAGCATTAGTCTGACCACCAGAAACATGCACAGACTCAGTATTAGCTGACAGAGTACAATTTACTTGAGTTTCATAATCTTCCTTTCTATTAATTGGAACCCATATTTTCTTGAACTTTTGCCTTCTACAATTGTCAGTATCATGCCCAATAATATTGCCGTTTGAACACCATCTAGGCTTAAGTTCATAGATAACCCTCTGACTGTATTTTTTTCCCATCTGGCCCTTGAAAATCAACTAGGTCTGGCAGAGGTTTCTTCAGGGGTAATTGCACCTCAATTAGTACTCTAGCATAGCTAAGTCTCTGTCTAGTCTGGCAGAGGTTTCTTCAGGGGTAATTGCACCTCAATTAGTACTCTAGCATAGCTAAGTCTCTGTCTAGTAGCAGTAAGCATATCAGTAGTTATAGGACATCCAATTAAACTAGAGATTTTGCTTATTCCTATTGTACTCCACAAATTGAGTTTCAGATTTGGTAGTTGAATCCACATTGGGTAGGAATAATCCTGTATTTTCTCCATTTCAATCTCAATAGACCATGGTTTTAGCATCAAAGGCCTTGAACCATCTCCATTTCAATCTCAATAGACCATGGTTTTAGCATCAAAGGCCTTGAACCAAAGAACCAAGGCCCAGCTTCCAACACCCCCCTCATCTGTTGTAGCATCAAAGGCCTTGAACCAAAGAACCAAGGCCCAGCTTCCAACACCCCCCTCATCTGTTGATCAGAATGGAACTCAAATAAGAAGACCCCTTGCTTGAGTAAAGATATCTTAGGAATTGATATTTTGGCCCATGCTTTACTGATATATGACTCCATAGATTTGAACTTTACATTCAGCCCTATAACATGTCCAACTAAGGAGTATTTCCAATAATCCACACCCTCCCTCCATTCTTCAGCAGTAAATGATACAGTTTCAGAGGGAGAGGCTGGAATGAAATTAAGGTCAAGACCTTTACCTAGCTTCCTGTTATCAGCAAATAAACTCACAAATGATTTCTTTGCATCCTCCTTGTCAAGCACTTCTCTCTGAACTGGAATCTCTACTTTGCTTTTCTCCTCTCCTTCTAGATTGAGTTTTTCAGATTCTACTCTTTCATTGGGAGAGGGAATCCTAATACACAGACTGTAACCTCTCAATTGAAGATTGAGCAACAAAAGGAGTAAAAATCTCAGGATCATCATCTATCATCACCGTTGATTCATTCAAATCATTTTTCAATTCCTCTTCCATTTCATCAGCCCAAGAGGGGGAAATAGGAGTCTCACCTAGTTGACGAGCAAGAACTTGTCCAGATCTGAGAAGGCTTGGTTCTGAAATTGACTTAGATTTAGATAGGACCTCCTCCATTAGCATTTTCTTCTTAGCTCCCTTAGGGCCAGTGCTTTCCATCTCCATTAAGTTCCTGGATGAAGCTCTAAGATCCTTTATTGTTCCATTGTTTTCCATAGCATCATTTGTCTCCATTGATTCCTCAGGTCCCTCAGCTGCACCCACAGAGGATAAGGAAGGGTACACGAAGATCGAGTCTCTCAAAGTAGCATCAACAATCCCCCTATTTCCATTCTTCTTCTTCTTCTTCATACGAGATCCAGGCAGTGGCACATGATAGCAGGAGGAAATTGCCCGCTATCATACGCCTAACTAACTGCCCCTTTTTTCCTTTTTCTGCAATTCAAACACTTTCTATAGTAAGCACGTCACAATCATAACCAACAATCATGAAAATATTAAACTGAAACCTTCGACTAACCATTTATAGCTGATATGTCCATGTTATTAATCTAACTAAACTAATTAATAGAGTATGGGTAATCAAATTGTTAAGTAGGCGATTATAAGTCCTAGTCATAAGCTTCTGTGGCTACGTATAGATTAAATATATGAGAATAAACCATAAGCTTCTGTGGCTACAGATTAGTCTGCATAAACATGGATAGAAACTTGAATGCCCAATAGTGTAAAACTCACACTATATGAGAATGTACAATAGAAATCAATCATTCTGGATACAAACATCTGAAAATGAAAAGGAACAAATGGAAGAAACACCGCCCAAGAAATCTTAACAGAGAGTAAATCGAATATCATACTCCCTTTAAAAGAGGGAGTTGTGGAAAAACTTTTCATGGACTATATTGCCCCTATTCTTTTTTGATATTATATTCTAATAATAAATTAACTAAATTAATTATCATTATTAATTAATCATATTACGTGTCAATTTAATTTTGTCTAACTTGGCCCTAAAACTTCCAATGTTATTGTAAAACTCTCATATTAATTATTAATAATGCATAATACTATATTAATAGACAATTGCAAGCTAATAAATTATTTTGGAATGAGTATAAAATATATAATTGTCCTAAAATTATATCGTGGCACTCACATAAAAAAATTATAAAGAGTATTCTTGCGTACATAAGTAAAAACATGCAATTTTATAAAATATTAGGATATCTAAGTGCATTAAGATATAAGTGGAGGTATATGAGTGTAACTTTCGTAAGTTGTAAACTATATATGTTTAATTAAGCCTATAAAGATTTGAATCCTTTGTTAAACACAAGCAATAGTATGTGATCCATTTGATAAATAATATACATCGTATAATATGAGACTAGAGAATTAGCTTATATTTATATAGTACAGAAGATGTGGAAAATTTTTAAGCATCATATTTTGAATAATTCTTAAGATTTTGAATTATAAATGAAATTATATACTTCGCTTAGAATCATAGTCCCTTTAAAAGAGGAAGTTGTAGAAAAAACTTTCTATGAACTATATTACCCCTATTTTTTAAATATTATATTTTAATCCTAACTAAACTAAATTAATTATTATTATTAATTAATCATATTATATGCCACTTTAAGTTTGTCTTGGTCCCTAAAACTTTCAATGTTATTGTAAAACTCTCATATTAATTATTAGTAATGTCTAATAATATATTAATAGACAATTGCATGTTAATAAATTATTAATGGAAAGAGTAGAAAATATAGAATTATCCTAAAATTATATCATTATATTCATATAGGAAAATTACAAATAGTATTCTTGTGTATAGAAGGTATATACATGCAATATTAAAAAAATAAGGATAATTAAGTGCAGAAAGATACAAGTGGAGGTATGTAATTAAAACTTTTATAAACTGAAAGGTATTTAATTTAATTAATCCAATAAATATTTAAAGCCTTTGTTAACCACAAGCAATGGTATGTGATCCATTTGATAAATAATATTCATCATATAATATGAGGCCAGATGGTTAGCTTATATTTATATACTAGAGGAAATGTGGAAAAATTAAAACATCATATTTTGAATAATCTTAAGATTTTGAATTATTTCTGAATTTATATACTTTGCTTAGAAAACTTTAGAAAATGCTTTCGAATGACTATTACAAAGTGTTGGGCATCATATAAATGCTAGACAAATAAAATCCATGATATTGGAATGCAATAATCGGGGTTATGTAAAAAATATCTGTGTGTCATATGAGATAATGCTCATACATAATACAACGTTATAATCTATAATCTCAGATATTGATGAATTTTCAATATAAGAATTTACGTCAAGATATATGCTTGAGAGTGGAAAGATTTGGGATATGAATTGTGGCTTTTGTGCTTTAGTTTTAGTTTCCAAACACGACCTAATACCAAGCCCACAATCAAAGTAAAAATGACTCGTTTTTATTATACCAGCCAATATTTTCGATGAAAAAATACCTAAATAACAAATAACAATATAAAACCATAAATATTATTAAGATAAAGTATTTAACCTTTGATATAAGTCGATAGAGCAATATATCGGCCAATATTTCATATATTGCCTATAAGAGTAATATTTAAAGGTAATTTAGATATCATTTCATTGATTTTAAACCTCCAATAATTCTATATTATCCCCTTAAAATTTTAAAATTGTTTATAATTTAGGTACTAATATAGAATTATAAAATATTTGAGCTAAATTTAAAAGAATAATCAATTCTTTGAAAACTCTCTCAAGTATTGGGAATGCCTTAAAAAAACCACTCAACTAATTTAATTTGAAAGAGCCTCCTAAATATAGAGGTGTTGTAGATAATCCCTCTTAACTTTGGTGTGACTTTATAAAACACCCTTCGACTTAACGTGTCTTATAAAAACTCTCTTGATCTTTTACACATCTCTTAACAAACCCCCTTAATGTAAAAGACTTAAATAAGTGATTTTGTCAAAATTGTTAGACCCTAGAGGGAGGGTGATTAGGGTCTTATGCTAATCTAATCCGATTTTATGCAAATTAAAACTAATTAACAAGTTATTCTTATAAGATAGATATACAACTAATTATGAGCAAAAATTTACAATTTGAACAAAGAAATATATCCTAGCAATGAGATATACTATAAGATATATATGCAAGGATATGAAACTAACACAAGGGTAAACAATTTGAAACTAGATAGTGGGCAAACTAAATAATGAGACAATGGCGATATGAGCAATGAGCACAAATAAGAATAAACGCCAAAGCACACTCAAACACAATCAAATGATCATAAAGTTCGAACCTTCCGTCCTACGTCTCTGCTCCCCACTCTCGGGGAGAAATCCACTATCACAACCGGGTTTTCTACGTTCACTCGAATAACGTTTACATCTCACACTCGGTTTTCTAGCTAACCGAAAACTTTACAATCAACACTCTTGCAATCTCACTCTACACCCTCTCAAGTGTTGGACCTAGACGTGTCTCCCTCAAGTGCTCGGATACAACCTCTTCCTAGGTTCGTCAACCGACGCCACTCCTCTTGGGATGATCCCCGACTTACACCACACACTTCTTTCGGTGTACAAGTGTATTACAAAGTGAATCTCACAATAAGCATAATACAATAAATGATTGTTCTCTAATATTGATGAGAACACAATGTAAGCTCACACTCAATTGATACAACTGTCACCAACCCAAATATACTATGTATGAAAATACGATAAGCTCAAGTGGGTGTGTGTAAACAATGAGTGAAATAAAATCAACTAAACTCAAAGTAAATACTAGCTTAATAGAATGATAATCAAACAATACAAAATGTAAAGCTAGATAGAGTTTAGAAAACTTCTCCAATAAATGACAAGAGAGGGAGAGATGGATTGAAGCTCAAATATCAATGAATTGATCTCCACTTCTTTTTGTCGAATTCTTTACAAACCAAACCCTTAAACAAACTTAAAACCAAACTTAAACTCTTTTAAAACTTGTTTAAAATATTTCTTCGATGTCTATAAGAACTGAGGTATAAGGGGGTATTTATATGCAATCCAAACCCAAGAGAAAGCCAAGAAAAGACCAAAAAACCAGCTAAAAAACGGGTCTGGAAACTAGCTGTTACAGGCTGAATGATAGCTCGGCGGTCGATCGCGAGCAGCTCAGAAACAGAATATAGGCTCTGGACATCAGCTGGTCGATCGTGGCGGTCGACCACGAAACTCTCTGGACTACATCCGATCAACCGTCACGATCGACCGCGAGCCATCAAAACACATATTGAGTCTCTGGACTCAAGGCGGTCGACCGCAAGCTGACACAATGAAATTTCAGATTTTAAAAACTGTTTTTCTAATTTTAAAACACTATTTAGAAATATCAAATAAATTCAGAAAAATATAAAACTTTGGAAAATGAATGTAGACATGATATTACACATGCTACAAAAACTGGTTTTTAGAAAGGACCTTCCAAATAAAAAATATCATTATTTTGCAAAATAGTCCAAAACATGAAAATGTGAACATATGAGTTTTGACATTTTAGCTAAACCATGTTTTGAAACAATACAAAATGATTTTATAGACTTGAAGAAAGATGTAAACTATTGTTATGAAGTCTATAAATAATGAATATGGTATTTTATCAAAATACACATATAATATACTAAAACATGATTTCATTGAACTAAATAAAATTGATATTGATGAAATCATATATATGCATATAAGTATGAAACAAGAAATGTATTTTCAATTGTATTCAATTGTTTCATAGTAAAACTTGAAAACTATTAAATCAAAACATATATGTATATATATAACTATATATATACATGGAAACCAATAAATGTGTGTGTATATGATATCGAGCTTAAAGTACTAACACACATAATATAAACTCCTAAACTAAATTACCCAAGCTTGATCTTGATCTTCAATAACTTGACTTGGTAATCTTGCGGATGAAGCTTGAACTTGGATCTTTAATTTGAATTGCATAGGTTTCACTCCACAATTCCGCCAACCTCCATTGGATATGATCGTGAATGCTTGATTTCATCCATCCTCCAACTCGTTGTTTACCTAAAATAAATACGAAAACACAAACACTAGACAAACAACATTTGTAATAATCTAGCTTTTCTATACTAATTAATTATATAGAAGGCCCATCTGATTTTTTGATTTGAAAAAGAAAATAATTTAACAAGTCTATGTAAGGCCCATGAGTGTTTTGAAATCAGGCCCAACCCCATGGTTTTTTTCTTACCAGGTCACGTATCAAGAAGTGGATTAGTGGGACAATAACTAACTAACCCATGATCTCCACTATCCTCACCAACATACCCATCAACCACTTAAAAACAAACCCTCTTCATTTTTTTTTCTCACGGGAATCAGAGAAGGAAAGTCAAAAAAAAAAGAAAAAAGAAAAAAGTAAACCACATCAGAGAACAAGAGAAGGAAGGGACAAGGGTTGGATTCTCTATTGGATTTGGGAGCATAGTATTCTTCCAATTAATTGGCAAGCATTCTTTCCTCAAATCTTATTTTATTTATTTTTTTATTTTGGTATCCCTTCTTCGATTATTATTATTTTTGTCATTATTATTTGGGCGTCTTTCATGCAAGCATCTCTTTTTCCTCAATTTAATTTCTATTTTTTTTAGTTTATATTCATACCGGCATTTTTGTTCCTCTCCTTTTTCCTTGCTTGAATTTCTTTTTAGATTGATGTTTTATACCTAGGGTTTATGCTAGAATCATTATTGTAATTTCCTTCATAGGTATAATTTTTTATATTTTCCCTTGCTGTGTTTATCATACACTAGAACTTATAATTATATTATTCAAGTATAGTACTATAAGTTCCCTTCCAATTTGTGTTTTTGATTTTACTGTTTGAATTTTTCATGCCTAGGACCTGTAGAGTAAACTGACTTGAGTATGGTTCATACACAGATTCTCCGATGTGTTGACTTATTTTTCTAGTAGTGTCTACAAAATTTACACCTGATGCATAATTTACTCCTTATATATGACATTAGGTAACTAGCATTTAATGGTTAATTTCCTGTGATTTATTTTCTCCAGATTGGGCATATCAACCGTGGCTTTGTTTTTAGTCAAGCGAGTTTTTATTATATATATATATATATATATATTTATATCATATCTTAACTCTAGACTAAAGGGTATTATATATATACTATAATTTCAATAATAACATTATTCCTTTTCAAGAAAAGAACTTAATCATTATTTAATGTATTCTTTTTTTGCCATAATGTTTACACAACAGATTGGATAGTGTTTTGAACCTTTTAACAGACCACCCCATATCTTAAGAGTATATATTTTTGAAGTTATCTTAACAAACAATATATAGGTTTATATATGTTTTTGTAACATTATATCTAAATGAAGAAGCCATTGAGCTCGTGGTTAGATAGGTTGTGCTTTACTATAGTAATTATGGTTGAAACCTATGACCATTTTCCTTTTACACTATAAATTTTGGGTTCACTAAGAATCAGATTGATTGACTATAAATGATTTCAGTTCGTCCTATCTTGTTGAAAGTCTCATTGCGTGTTTACAGTTAGTTGGCTTATCCCTTTAAATATATATGATTCTACTGAACTATGTTGGATCATACTCTGGATTTGCTATACATTGAAATATGTTGTGTGGTTGAAATCAATGTTAATTAGTAAAGTCATCAAATAGGCTAGACTGTGCATGAAGACGACTTCCGTCAAAAATATGATTTATAAGCGTGTTTCATAGCATGGCTATGCTCTCGATATCGATATCCCGATATGAGATTTTTCCTTGACTATTACTATTATTATAGCATCGACTAGACGATGCATTCCTCTTGATTGGACATGTTCTGGGTCACGGTTATTTCTCATAATTTTATGGAAGCCGTTCCACGGTAACTCTGTGGTTAGTGCATAACATTTCATGCACAGTTACTTAGATTAAATGACAAACATGGGGGTTTAATAAAGGGGAATTGGACGGAGATTATAACATGTATATAAGCGGGCTTATGCGCATTCTTGATATCCTGGTATATATGTATAAGAATTAAGGGCCCATTATGACTTGAAGCCGTGTTCCCGGAACGGTTTACGGGAAACCAACTTATATACATGAAATATTCTTCTCCAATTCAAATAACATCTAAAATAATAATAATAGCCTTGTGTGTCTTGTGGTTGACTTTGGTTGGTATCTATAATTATTATTATTATTTCATCTTTAATTAAGTTTGTTTTTCTTTATCTCTGCCACATCACACTTACACGCGCACAATTCCTTCATTTTACATGCTTGTTGGGAGTTTTCTGACTCCCCTGGGGTTTGCATGCCCCAGATTCAGGAATTGTTCTTTCCTCGCAGGATTCTGAGTATTTCGAGGAGCAGGCTCAGCGGCAGTGATCACCGTTTATTTCATTCAGTTCTCTATTTCACTTGTTTTAGGTAGTTATTTTGATTGAGACTTTCTTGTAATCTCTTGTTGAACTTCAGACTATGAATGTTTTCTTTCTTCCATTTTGGATAATTGTGGACTCGTCACAGACCTCTGGAATTTTTAGATATTTCTTTATCTAGCAGTTTTCTTTTATCCTGATTACATGCTCTATGGTGTAGTTTTAGTTTTATATTGATATACAGGATGATCTAGAGGCGTGAATGTGACCGTAGGGTTATATTGCCGGCCGAGTCACGATCCAAACTATTATATTTTGGAACCAGGGCGTGACAAGGTTTTTAGTGGTATTAGAGCCAGGTTTAGAAATTGTTGTCTCATCCTGTATAAAAGTAAAAACTTAGACTGGGCCAAAAATGGAGCATGTTAGAATGAGTTCTTTCCTTCCAGAAACACGTTCTTTGACTCTTAACACCTTGATTTTCAAGTTCAAAATCTTAAACCAATTTTATCTCAGGTGATCACTATGGCCCCAAAATGACGACTCCCTACTCCAGTTGTCCCTGAGGGACACCAAGTTGATCAGGCTGATCTTGCAGAAGCGATTAGGGACCTGGTAGCTCATAATCGCCAGAGGGACGAGCAGCGGTAGATTGCAAGGCCGGGTAATGTGTCCAAGTTTTGAAAGCTCATTCCGCAACACTTTGCTGGGACTGAAGGCGGATATGAGGCCGAGATGTGGTTGCAGACCATGGACCGCTTATTGAGAGCAGCCAAGATAGCAGATGAAGATCGAGTTGATATTGTACAGCTACAACTCATTAATGTAGCTAGGACCTGGTGGGATGCAGAGGAGGAGAAGCTGCCTAAGCTGGTTTCATGGGAGACATTCCGAGAGAGTTTCCTAGAGGCATTTTTTCTGAAGACAGCTCGTCTTGAGATGCAGAGGCAGTTTGTTATGCTGAGGCAGAGAGCTAGTACAGTAGATGAGTATGCAGCAGAATTTGCCAAGCTCAACAGGTTTGCCCCGGGAATGGTATCGAATGAGGTGGATAAGGGACAGAGGTTCATGCAGGGTCTGAACTTTGAGATCCAGACTCAGATTTATAGTCAGAAGGGGGTTGAGACTTATGCGGATGTCCTAGAGGCAGCACAGAAAGCAGAACAGTTAATTGGGATCATGAACTCCGTGAAGAGAGGGGCAAACAAGCGCCCCACCAGACAGAACTCGGGAGGTAACCAGCAAAGGCCTCAGATGGGAGGAGCACCAGCCAAGCGCCAGCAGACAGGGGCTTCGAGACCAACTCCACAACCAACCAACATGATCTGCCATTTCTGCAGCAAGCCGGGGCACTTGATGAAGGACTGCAGGCGAGCTAACGGGTTGTGCTTAGCATGTGGAGCGGCGGATCATCAGATCACCACTTGTCCTAGTAGAGGAGCCACAGGAGGATTTTTAGGTGGAGCGATAGTACCAGCAGGCCAGACTAGACAGGGTGGACAACAGTTGAGGCCACCACTTCCTACGCAGCAGCAGATGTTTCGAGGACATCAGAGGGGTCAACAATTTCAAGGTCAGAGATAGTGGAGGGGTCCTCAGTTCTAGCACCTATATCAGCCACCATATCAGCAGAGGCACCCAGGGCCATACGGTCAGCAAGCTCAGCAGCAGCAGAGACAAGGTCGGGTTATGACACTTACCGCCGAGCAGGCAGATGCGTCTGGAGATGTAGTCACACATATCATTTTGGTTTATTCAGTCCCTGCATTTACCCTATTTGATTCTGGGGCATCGAACTGTTTTATATCTGCTCAGTTCGTTGCACGACACACTATACCATGTGATAGTTTAGATGCAAGCTGGAATATCCATACAGGCAGTGGGGTGTTAATGTCTAGTAAGGAGTGTAAGAGATGCCTAGTGGTCGTTTGTGGTAGGGAGCTATTTGCAGACTTGTTGGTGATTGACACTAGCGGGTTCGATGTTATTTTGGGGATGGATTGGCTCTACAACTTTCATGCGACGATCGACTGCCGACGCAGAAGCGTGGTGTTCAAGATACCAGGCCACCCGGAGTTTGAATTCATGAGCGGAAGCAAGGTGATGGAGCAGCCAGGGTATCGAGCAGGCATGGATGGAGTATTAACCTGTATAGAGGTGGAGGAAAAGCCTATACCAGAAATTGGCAAGGAGTTCCTTGATGTTTTCCCTGATGAGTTGTCGGGTTTGCCACCAGATCGAGAGATAGAGTTCGTCATTGATATTATTCCCGGGGTTGCACCTATTTCAAAACCACCTTACCGGATGCCAATAGCAGATTTAGAAGAGTTGCGAAAGCAGGTCCAGGAGTATCTTGATAAGAAATTTATCAGGCTTAGTACTTCATCTTGGGGAGCACCAGTGGTGTTAGTACCAAAGCCAGATGGTAGCCGAAGGATGTGTATTGACTACAGGGAGTTGAATCGGGTTACCATCAAAAATAAATACCCGATTCCCAGGATTGATGACCTTTTTGATCAGCTCGGGTTCTAAGCTAGACCTCAGGTCAGGCTATCATCAGCTAAAGGTGAGGAAGGAAGACATACCTAAGACCGCATTCCGCACACGGTACGGGCACTATGAGTTTTTGGTGATGCCATTCGGAGTGACAAATGCTCCATCTACCATTATGAGCTTGATGAACAAGGTGTTTTCCTCGTATCTTGATAAGTTTGTGGTGGTGTTCATCGATGACATTCTTGTATACTCCAAGACCAAGGAAGATCATGCAGAGCATCTACGGACGGTGTTGGAAATCCTACGGAAGGAGAAGCTTTATGGGAAATTGAACAAGTGTGAGTTTTGGTTGGAGCAAGTGTCCTTCTTGGGGCATGTGATTTCAGGAGCAGGTATCTCGGTAGACCCGAAGAAGGTTGATGCGGTGTTGAGGTTAGAACCGCCTACATCTGTGACAGAAGTACGGAGTTTCTTGGGGATGGTTGGATACTATAGGAAATTCATAAAGGATTTCGCTAAGATTGCAGGACCACTTACTAGGTTGACTCGGAAGGAGGTCAAGTTTGTGTGAACTCCAGAGTGTCAAGCCGCATTTGAGGAGTTAAAGAAGAAGTTGACGACAGCACCGGTTTTGACAATTCCAGATGAGTCGGGAGGATTTGTAGTGCACACTGACGCTTCTGGTTTGGGTTTAGGTTGTGTTTTGATGCAACATGAGAAGGTAGTAGCTTATGCTTCTAGACAGCTGAAGACGCATGAGAGGAACTACCCGGTTCATGATTTAGAATTAGTGGCGGTTATTTTTGCATTGAAGCTATGGCGGCACTACCTTTTGGGGCAGAGAGTGGAGGTGTACACAGATCATAAAAGTTTAAAGTATATCTTCACTCAGAAGGAGCTCAACATGAGACAACGCAGGTGGTTAGAGCTTATGGCGGATTATGATCTTGATTTACAATATCACCCATGACGAGTTAATGTGGTGCCAGATCATTTGAGCAGGAAGCCGGTGGCGATGAGACTCACCAGACAGCGAGAGTTGCTAGCTGAGTTCTGGAGGATGAACATGGAGGTTATATTACCTAGAGCAGGTAGACAGTTGATGAGTTTACATTTACAGTCAACTCTGGTGGACCGGATCAAGGCTACCCAGTTCGAGGATGCTCGGTACCAAAAATTTAAGAAACAAGTGGAGTCTAGAGAGAGAACTGATCTACAAATACATGAGGATGGATCCTTGCGATTCCGTGGTAGGTTGTGTGTGCCTAAGGGCGATGTTAGAAGAGAGTTGTTGGAGGAGGCGCACAGTTCAGTGCTTTCTATTCATCCAGGAGGCACAAAGATGTATCGGGACTTAAGAGAACATTACTGGTGGCCAGGAATGAAGATGGAGATAGCCCGATTTGTATCAAAATGCCTAACATGTCAGCAGGTGAAGGCTGAGCATCAGAAGACAGCCGGGTTATTGCAGCCCCTTCCTATTCCCGAGTGGAAGTGGGAACACGCTACGATGGACTTTGTCACAGCTTTGCCGAGGAGTCAGAAGGGGAATAATGCCGTATGGGTAGTAGTAGACCGACTCACCAAGTCGACTCGCTTCATACCATTTCAAGTTGGACAGACGACAAAGAGTTTAGCGGAGCTGTACATGAGGGAGGTAGTGCGTTTGCATGGGGTACCAGTTAGCATTGTTTCTGATAGAGACACGCGATTTTTATCACACTTTTGGAGGAGCTTGCAGCAGTGTCTTGGGACTAGACTGAGTTACAGCACGGCTTACCACCCTCAGACAGATGGGCAATCAGAGAGGACCATACAGATTTTGGAGGACATGCTGCGGGCATGCATACTGGATTTCAAGGGTTCTTGGGAAGATCACTTACACTTGGTAGAGTTTTCTTATAATAACAGTTATCAGGCTAGCATCCAGATGGCACCTTATGAGGCATTATATGGGAGAAAATGTAGATCTCCTACTTGTTGGGATGACTTGGGAGAACGGCGTCTACTAGGTCCTGAGATTATAGTGCAGACAGTGGATAAGATAAAGACAATACGGGAGCGCCTTAAATCAGCTCAGGATAGACAGAAGAGCCGGGCTGATGCTAAGAGGCGACCTCTACAGTTTTAGGTTGGAGAGCATGTTTTCTTGAGGATATCCCCAACCAGAGGAGTTATTAGATTTGGCAGCCGTGGAAAGCTTAGTCCACGTTTTATCGGTCCTTTTGAGATATTGGAGAGGGTAGGAGAGGTGGCATACCGGTTAGCTTTGCCTCCGTCGTTGGAGGGAGTGCATGATGTGTTCTACGTATCCCAGCTTCGACGATATGTATGAGACGAGACTCACGTCCTGGACATCGGAGAGCTTCAGATTGGGACGAATTTATCATATGAGGAGCGACCAATGAAGATTTTAGATCGACAGGAGAAGGTCCTTAAGAACAGAACTATTCCGCTCGTCTTAGTATCTTGGGGACATCATGGACCTGGTGAGGCGACCTGGGAGCGAGAGGACGACCTTTGTCAACGATATCCACATTTCTTTGCTACAGGTGATTTTTTTTAGTTCTTCTTATGATCGGATAAATTTCGAGGACGAAATTATTTTTTTCTTAGGTGGGTAGGATGTAATAATCTAACTTTTCTATACTAATTAATTATATAGAAGGCCCATCTGATTTTTTGATTTGAAAAAGAAAATAATTTAACAAGTCTATGCAAGGCCCATGAGTGTTTTGAAATCAGGCCCAACCCCATGGTTTTTTTTCTTACCAGGTCACGTATCAAGAAGTGGATTAGTGGGACAATAACTAACTAACCCATGATCTCCACTATCCTCACCAACATACCCATCAACCACTTAAAAACAAACCCTCTTCATTTTTTTTCTCACGGGAATCAGAGAAAGAAAGTCAAAAAAAAAAAAAGAAAAGAAAAAAGTAAACCACATCAGAGAACAAGAGAAGGAAGGGACAAGGGTTGGATTCTCTTTTGGATTTGGGAGCATAGTATTCTTCCAATTAATTGGCAAGCATTCTTTCCTCAAATCTTATTTTATTTATTTTTTTATTTTGGTATCCCTTCTTCAATTATTATTATTTTTGTCATTATTATTTGGGCGTCTTTCATGCAAGCATCTCTTTTTCCTCAATTTAATTTCTATTTTTTTTAGTTTATATTCATACCGGCATTTTTGTTCCTCTCCTTTTTCCTTGCTTGAATTTCTTTTTAGATTGATGTTTTATACCTAGGGTTTATGCTAGAATCATTATTGTAATTTCCTTCATAGGTATAATTTTTTATATTTTCCCTTGCTGTGTTTATCATACACTAGAACTTATAATTATATTATTCAAGTATAGTACTATAAGTTCCCTTCCAATTTGTGTTTTTGATTTTACTGTTTGAATTTTTCATGCCTAGGACCTGTAGAGTAAACTGACTTGAGTATGGTTCATACACAGATTCTCCTATGTGTTGACTTATTTTTCTAGTAGTGTCTACAAAATTTACACCTGATGCATAATTTACTCCTTATATATGACATTAGGTAACTAGCATTTAATGGTTAATTTCCTGTGATTTATTTTCTCCAGATTGGGCATATCAACCGTGGCTTTGTTTTTAGTCAAGCGTATATATATATATATATATATATTTGTATATCATATCTTAACTCTAGACTAAAGGGTATTATATATATACTATAATTTCAATAATAACATTATTCCTTTTCAAGAAAAGAACTTAATCATTATTTAATGTATTTTTTTTGCCATAATGTTTACACAACATATTGGATAGTGTTTTGAACCTTTTAACAGACCACCCCATATCTTAAGAGTATATATTTTTGAAGTTATCTTAACAAACAGTATATAGGTTTATATATGTTTTTGTAACATTATATCTAAATGAAGAAGCCATTGAGCTCGTGGTTAGATAGGTTGTGCTTTACTATAGTAATTATGGTTGAAACCTATGACCATTTTCCTTTTACACTATAAATTTTGGGTTCACTAAGAATCAGATTGATTGACTATAAATGATTTTAGTTCGTCCTATCTTGTTGAAAGTCTCATTGCGTGTTTACAGTTGGTTGGCTTATCCCTTTAAATATATATGATTCTACTGAACTATGTTGGATCATACTCTGGATTTGCTATACATTGAAATATGTTGTGTGGTTGAAATCAGTGTTAATTAGTAAAGTCATCAAATAGGCTAGACTGTGCATGAAGACGACTTCCGTCAAAAATATGATTTATAAGCGTGTTTCATAGCATGGCTATGCTCTCTATATCTATATCCCGATATGAGATTTTTCCTTGACTATTACTATTATTATAGCATCGACTAGACGATGCACTCCTCTTGATTGGACATGTTCTGGGTCACGGTTATTTCTCATAATTTTATGGAAGTCGTTCCACGGTAACTCTGTGGTTAGTGCACAACATTTCATGCACAGTTACTTAGATTAAATGACAAACATGGGGTTTAATAAAGAGGAATTGGACGGAGATTATAACATGTATATAAGCGGGCTTATGCGCATTCTTGATATCCTGGTATATATGTATAAGAATTAAGGGCCCATTATGACTTGAAGCCGTGTTCCCGGGACGGTTTACGGGAAACCGACTTATATACATGAAATATTCTTCTCTAATTCAAATAACATCTAAAATAATAATAATAGGCTTGTGTGTCTTGTGGTTGACTTTGGTTGGTATCTATAATAATTATTATTATTTCATCTTTAATTAAGTTTGTTTTTCTTTATCTCTGCCACATCACACTTACACGCGCACAATTCCTTCATTTTACATGCTTGTTGGGAGTTTTCTGACTCCCCTGGGGTTTGCATGCCCCAGATTCAGGAACTGTTCTTTCCTCGCAGGATTCTGAGTATTTCGAGGAGCAGGCTCAGCGGCAGTGATCACCGTTCATTTCATTCAGTTCTCTATTTCACTTGTTTTAGGTAGTTATTTTGATTGAGACTTTCTTGTAATCTCTTGTAGAACTTCAGACTATGAATATTTTCTTTCTTCCATTTTGGATAATTGTGGACTCGTCACAGACCTCTGGAATTTTTAGATATTTCTTTATCTAGCAGTTTTCTTTTATCCTGATTACATGCTCTATGGTGTAGTTTTAGTTTTATATTGATATACATGATGATCTAGAGGCGTGAATGTGACCGTAGGGTTATATTGCCGGCCGAGTCATGTTCCAAACTTTTATATTTTGGAACCAGGGCGTGACAACATTAGAAGTAAATTATTTGTTAAACATCATCAAAACAAGAAGGTCAATAAAAATTCCCTATTAAAGAAAGTCATTTTAGTTAAAAGAAACTCTCAACCGATAATAAAAGGATTACGGCCAATTTACAATTCTTTTTACCTATAAATCTTCACTTTTTCTTTCATGTAGCAAAAAACCAAGCTAATTCTTTTATGGTTGAGGGATATTTTGGTCTTTCCAAGTCAAGTACTTATCACATAATGAATTCGACTCAATGATATTAGTTTTGAGATAGTTGAGGGGAAGTTTTCTAAAATTAACCCTTAAACAAAGCATAATTTAAGACACATGTGATATCAAAAGCACGTGAAAAGATATGATAGTGGGGCCCATGATGTGATCAGGAGTTGTTTAACAAATCAAAGGCCGCGTGAAGGGATCGGAACCCACGTTCCGCGTGAAGACTTCGCGGCCTACAACCCGAGTACCCGTTTCCTCTTTCCAGCAGCTATATATAGCTTCGTAAGGTGCGAAGGAGGTGTGCTAGGCTGGGGGCGGATTTGTGCAGAAAGAAAAATCGGCGGCAGGCAGAAAGAAAAGTTGGCTAAATTTTTCGGCTGAAGAAGAGAAATTGGCAGAGGCTTTTCAGCGGGTTTTTAGCTGCATCCTTTTGAGAGAGTTTTTTTGTGTGAGAAATCTGAGAGTTTGTGTGAGGGTTTAGATTGAGTGATTGTAAACCCTAGTTGTATTCTCTCCCTCTAATAGTAGATCTCCCCCTCCTTGCCCCGTGGTCGTAGGCAATTTGCCGAACCACGTAAAATTGGTTTGTTTGAGTTTGTGACTATTGTAATAGTTTTTAGGATCTCTCGACAGGTCAGTCCTAGAAATGATGAGAGGAAGAGCCGATATCTCACTTTGTTGAGATTTTCGCTTCAGATTCTTGTTTCCTTGGTGAGACAGAAATTCTTATCGATCTTTCTCTCTTGTGCACTAGAAACTCTGCCGAAATTTTCGCTGTGCACAACAGATATCACCAATAAATTAAACTTCAAAACCAACAAAAAATATGAGCAGAATTTACCTCGGATGAATTTGGATTCATGTTGACAGAGATCCAAGAGAAACCTGCAGTTGAATCTGGAGCGGTTCCGAGAAGATCAAAGATATCACAAAAGACAACCTAATTGCGAGTAAACCAAACGAAAACATCAATTCAGACAATGAATCGTACTGTGTTACTGTAAATAAATTAAAAATAACATCAAATGACTCATCACTTCAGATTAACTCCAACCAAGCATCCACAGAACAAAATCCGTATCAAAAATAAATTACAAGCTCAAATCGAAGCTCACCTCGGATCTTACCCCATGTTACGCGATCGGCGATGAACGATCCATAGAAGAGCGAGGGAACGTTCGCGATCTCAAGCTGACTAGAGCTCGATTGGAGAAACCCTAGTTTGATCGACGTCGAACTAGGGTTTGATCGAGAGAGAGAGAGAGAGAGAGAGAGAGAGAGAGAGAGAGAGAGAGAGAGAGAACGATGAGGCGACGAGCAAGGAGACAAGGAGAGATCGGGGTCAGCGTCGAGCAAACGTTTCCGTCGTTCTCCCTCGTTTTCACTAGGGCAGCGAAGAGAAGGGGGGAAAGAAAATATATATACCTATTTTTCTGCAGTGAAATTTATTTTCTTTCCCATTTTTGTTTTCTTCCAAAGCAAACAACAGAAACTTACTTTCTCTCACACTTTACTTTCCTTTCTCTC
>NC_033799.1:27793192-27795451 GCF_001876935.1 Asparagus officinalis | reverse complement strand
ATAGAAGGTAATGAGATGTCTCAATTGCTCTTCTACTAAGTAAAATTGTTGGCTCAGAACGATCTGTAGGTTCTGATTGGATTTCTGCTCGACGTTACATGAGTTGACACGTCATTAAACATATATCTCACTGGACATTACAGGAGTTAACACGTCGTTAATCAAGAGTGCTCAAAGATAAATACTAAAATTCTAGTATGTTTTGTATCCTATCAATAGTACATGTACGCAGAATGCTTTGCTTCATATCAATAGTACTTATGAAACATATGTATCTTCAGTAATATTATGCATTTGTTAAGAATCACACATTGGCAATATACGCAAGCTATATAATATTCATAATTAGAAGTCTTCCTTTACAGACCAAGTCTAGAGCTTCTCCTTCACAACAGCAGGGCCTCTTGGAATTTTACTTAGAATTCTAGAATCCAAATTTCTGTATAATTTCTTGAGCTCTTGCATTCCCTTTGCTGTTAAGTGATCCACCTCATACTCATAGTGCTCGTACAATGCCGGCAGTGTTTGAATGCACACAAAAACTATAAAAAAAATATAATATATATCAAGTTAATTAGTATAATATATACCCAACAGATAACTTTAAAATACTTCGCAAAAAAAGAAAAGAAAGAAAAGGAAAAAAAAAGGATTTACCAAAGTATAAGAGGTTTAGAGCACTGAAACAGCTTCCTATCACAGAAATTATCCAGAGAAAACCAATTGCCTAGGGGAAAAAACAGTAGGGATAATCAAGGAGGATTATTGTTCTTAGAAAAAAAGATAATACAAAAAATAAGAAAAAATCTTTTTACCATGAGAAAAAGTTTAAGGTCCTTTCCACTCGCAATATGATGAAGGATGGATGAAAATTGATTGAATTTGTGGTGAAATGTTACTGCTACTTCTTTGAAAGCTCTCTCTGATAATATGACGTCCGGAATCTTTGGAGGAGTCCTACAAGAGCAAGTTTGATACTAATTATTAAAATTTGCGTAGCAAAAAAGTCTGGATCAGAGATTTAGGGGCTGTTTGTTTGGCCAAAAAAAAAGAAAATTAAGGAGTAGGAAACCTATTTCCTTAAATAATTGTTTTATGGTTGTTTGGTTGACTTAAAAAAGAAGGAAATCAAATAATAGGAGATGATATAAGATGAGTTGTCACAATATTATTGGATGATGTGAGTGATTTTTTAAGAAAAGTTGTTGGATGGTTGTTTGATTGGCTAAAAAAGAAGGAAATCAAAGAATAAGAAACATATTTCTTATAATAGGTCCTATTCTTGTGTTTGGTTCAATCTTAAAAATAGGAGATGAGATGAGATGAGATGAGTTGTCATTATATTATTGGATGATGTGACCCACACTTAAGGAAATCAATTTCCTTATTTTTTTGGAGGAAATGGGTGGAGATGAAATGGAGATGAGATGAGATGAGTTGTCACAATATTATTGGATGATGTGAGTTATTTTTAAAGATGAAATGAGATGGAGATGAGATGAGTTGGATGATGTGACCCATAAAAGTTGTTTGGTTTATTTTATTGGATGATATGAGATGAGTTGTTGGATGAAAATAATATTTTATTGGATGATGTGGATGAGTTGTATGATGAAAATAATATTTTATTGGATAATGTGGATGAGTTGTATGATAAAAATAATATTTTATTGGATGTTGTGGGTTAGTTTTAGGGATGGAAATGGTGGAAGTTGCACTTTTTTGATTTCCATGACTCAATTTCCTTTTTTTTTGGTTTTTAGGAAACCAACCAAACAGCCCCTTATTGGAATTATCAGCAGAAAAAATTTAATTGTAACAATTGAGAAATTTGAACTTTTACCTGTCCTTAGTGAGAGAAATGCATGTTTTAATATGTTAAACGTTATGCTCTCGTTATCTTGCGATAAATTTTTTTGTCTTGAGGAAAAATGATGGTGAAACTATTCAACATGATTGATATGTACTAAATTTCTAGATGTGACACCAATAAGATTACTGATTGACATAATGCAAAATCCTTTAATGGATGATTTGTATGTTTGATGATGGCAATACCTCGGGGATATTGTAAATAACTATGGGTTTTTATTCTTTTTCTTTTCACTAATCTGATACTGTGATATATACGATGTACATGCTTAAAACGTTCTGTTTTCCCCCTTCAAAAAAAGGGCCCATCTTGTTTTGTTAGTGGACGGCCGAGCATTTTGTGAACATGCATGTCCTGACTTTGCTGTGAAGTAATGGATGAGGTGT
>NC_033799.1:27777540-27793131 GCF_001876935.1 Asparagus officinalis | reverse complement strand
TATATATATATATATAAGAAAAGTGTTCCTAAGGTGACACCTTAAATTCAATCTAAAGTAGTGCTTTGATTCATGAATTAGACTATCCTAATTGATGATCCGTTTTATTTATCGTGGTCTCAAAGTCTCAAAACATCTATAAAAAATCATGATGATTAAATACTTATAACACATATTTTTTATTGTATCTTTATGTTGATGATTACATCCAAATAGTCAATCGGATCCAGGCTGGGATCGGTTCTGATCCGGAACTGGATCGGTCCCTCCTGGGTCCTCGTCGGGATGGGGTAGAGGAGAGTGATGAAAGGGCCACTTCCTTCTCCGACTTTATGTCTGGTTCTTGAACGAGGACTTGGTGTCCACGCTGCATAGACAAGAAGAACCCGTGAGAGGGCGAAGACCGGTTCCCCATGGTTCCACCAACGGTCAAGTTAGTGAAACTCGAGTGGGGAAGGGGAATGTCAGAAACCGAGGTGGTTCTTGAAGTGGCAATGTGCATGCCCAGAGGATCTACATGAGCTCCTCTGTGTAGAAGAAGAACTGTGGGTCCTTTCTCTTTTTTGAGATAGAGAGCTTTTTCTTAGATCTTGCTCCCCATGAGAGGTTAGGAATCTACCTGTATATATCTTCGTTGTTGGGATTAATAAGTCACCTCTACCCCTGCATAGGGAGACGGTGATGAAGTGCGAGCTAAGAGCTGAGTCATCCCTCACTTTACAGGTGTCAGCTGGTGACTAGAGGAGAAATCACTTCGGTACGGGAGAGGGTGTCTCCGTATTTTCTGAGAAGTGATTGAGAGCGTGCCAGAAGGCACGTTGCATGCTGAGTCATCCATCTCTTTACTGGTGTCGGCTGGCAACTGGAGGGGAAGTCACTTCGGCACGGGAGATGGTGTCTCCGCATTTTCCAGGAAGTAATTGAGAGCGTAGCAGAAGGCACATGGGCAGATGATAAGTCATGGAGACCATCATGCAAAAATCTGGATAAGGCTTGTCTGAGGTGGACTGGGATACTGACATATGCTCTGGGGGAGATGCTTGAGGCAGGGGTCGAAAGGCTTGTCTGAGGTGGACTGGGATACTGACATATGCTCTGGGGGAGATGCTTGAGGCAGGGGTCGAGTCCTCAACTTAGTGAGTGGTCGAGTGTTCTATGTGAGTCATCGTCGACGATAGGGTCAACTCATCCCGCCTTTTGTGTCGGTATGAAATAAATAATGTCGACTTAATGAGTCGGCAGAGTCAAGGCCTATGTTGGGCTTGGACCACTTAAGTTGGTTAACGTCATTTAGCCAGGACTCTTATTGTATCAATTTGCAAATACTCGTATCTTGGGTGAGTGAACACCATAACACTTTAGTTATATTATCGTAAAACCGTTAATTTCATAATCAATTGATGCATAAGTAACTACAATCTAATATGCTTAATTTTTTATTTGTATGCAATTCAAAACGTACAAATCAAGATGAATGGAGTGGATTGAGTAATTTGATAGCATATAATGTAGTTTTAAAGGTGATATATATATATATATATATATGAGAAATATGGATATGCTTGGTACCAAGCACAAATTTTGTATTTGGTAGTGAGGTGACACATTTTTCTCCACTCATTCAAATGGGGAACCACATTCACATGGGTTGAGGAGTGCATGGGGATATGCAACCATTTAAATGAGTGGTCGAGATTATGACACCTCATTACCAAGCATAACTTTTTGTGCTTGGTACTAAGCATACCCCTTGTTTTCAGCGAAAGTCGTTTCCATTGTAGATTCCATTAAACTTCGATTGCTTACAAAATATTACAATGAAAAATAAACAAAATTACAACTTTCGAGAAAATAACACAGAAGTCGTTTATCAACTACTGTTTTTGTGGGACTTTGCCTGTGCCGTGAGTGCTTTGGCTCGTTGACCACCGATTCAAAGATCGTGAAGGTGCTTAGGGATCTCTCCTTCGTTTATCGAAGTAAAGATTTGAAAACGAATATCTTATCGATGTAAGATGTCCGTTCTTCCAAAGATCAAGTCTGAGCTTAGATCTCTAGGATTCACCAAATGATGCTTGTCAGAGGGTGAAAATTCTCTCTTTCTTTCTCAAAATCACCAAAGACTCAAGCCTCTTCTGCTCCAATCTGCTCTCCGTCCTTACTTCGTGTTTAGGGAGGTATTTATAGGGGTCTCAGTGCACCACAGTTGAAAAGGGGGCGAAATAACCGACCATGTGTTTTCTCTTTGGCCGCTGCAGTCTACGCTGTCGCGGCCATTGGCGCGGCAGTATAGGCTGCCGCGGCCAAAGAGACGGTTATCAGCACGTTCCATCGTGCTTAAAACCGTTCTCCCACGACCTTTAACCACTTTTTTCGTGGTTTAACTGCTTGTCCACGTCAGCACACGTTCTATTTCTGATATGCTGCCACATAGGCCTCAAAAAAATCACCATATAACTGCCTTGCAACCGCCACAGCACTCCTTTAACATAGCCGCGGCACCCTAGGTTGCAGCACCTAAGCCGCGACACAACAGGCTGCCGCGCCTTAGCCGCGGCACTATGTGCTGTCGCGCCTTAGACGCGACGCCATGGGCTGCCGCGCCACCTTGTGTTGCCTGATGACGTGTAAATTGTTCTCCCATATTGTTTTGAGTGGTATTTGGATGCCTGCAAGCATTTTTTGACGCCTACAGATACCCCCTCCAAAGTATGGCTAAGCCGCGGCACCATAGGCTGCCGCGCCTTAGCCGCGGCACCATGGTCTGCCGCGCCTCAGCCGCGGCATCATGGTCTGCCGCGCCTTAGCCGCGGCACCATGTCCTGCCGCGCCACAGTGCTGCATGATGACGTGTATATTGTTCTTCTATTTTGTCTTGAGAGGTGTTTGGATGTCCGTAAACATTTTTTGACGCCTACAGATACCCCCTCCAAAGTATCTCAGACTCATCATTTTTTTAGAGAGGAGTCTGGGACACTTTGGATATGATAGGCTTTCCCTGCAATTTCTCCAGTTCTTTGTTGAGGAAATTGCGTAGAATGGTCTGTGAATGACTTCAATCCTTGACTTTTTTTTTATCTTTTAGCTTATTCAGTGCTTTGTAGAATAGCTAAGATTCCTCCGGTACTGCGTTTATCGCGTGGCCGTTGTCGAAGTCTTGAATCAGAACTGTTGTTGAAAAATGGAGAAATAGTTTATACTCATATGCTCTATTGGAGTGTTCGGGAAACAGTTTAACCTCATATACCCGTTGGGAGGTTCAGGGAGATGCAGTTTATACTCATATACTCATCGGAGTGTTCGGGTATGTGTTCCAAATACAGAAGGAGATGTCTATGTTCAAACGTCGAAGAATTATCGTGCATGCAAAGTGTTTCTGCAAGCCAAATTGAACCATGCTGTGTTAGCTGCCGCGGCAGCTTATACTGTCGCGTTTGAGCGCGGCAACATAGACTGTCGCGCTCGAGCGCGACAGTGTCGAGTGCCGCGCAGCGCTTCGGCCAGTCAGATTATAAATCTGATGTTGGGCTTCTTCGGGTCACTTTTCCCCGCTTCTCTGAGTTCGAAACTTCTTCAATTACCCTATAAAAGGATCTTTTGGTTTTCCCCCCTTTCAACTCTTCATATTCGGGTGCTAGGGTTTTCTTGAGATCTAGGGTTTTGACTCCTCGTTGATCTTGATCTCTTCTTAACTTGATTTCTTCTAATCCCAGGTAAAAATCGCCCCTGCATCTTATGCTTTATGGCCCGATTCCGTGGTTTGATTTCGCTCTTTTGTTTGGGATCTCACAAAAAAAAAACTGATTTTTGATTCTTTAGGTCGATTTCACTATGTCTCCAAAGAAGACTCGCGCTTTGAAGGGGAAATCGGCGACATCAGCACCTGAGGAGGTCGAGGCTGCCATTCCTTCTCTTGGGGGTAAGTTTCTTCAACTTCCCTTTATGTGAAATTACTGATTCTGCGCATATAACCTCGTTTGTCTCCATTGAGAGGCATTCGGGAAGAGTTGACATCCCCCCTCGAGGGGATTGATGCTTAAAAATACATATCTTGTTCAATCAAGATATGTACTCCTGCCAAAATTCGATTTTTTATCGAACTAGAGGCTTTTCAACATCGACGACTGTCGTTCAGTTACCGCGGCAGCTCGTGCTGTCGCGCCTGAGCGCGACAGTATAGGCTGCCGCAGTAAATTGTATCTAAAAAAGGAAAGGAACCCGCTACATCTTCCCGCAAAGGAAAACAAGCAGCTGATTCCGAAGAGAGTGACGACTTCGAAACGTCCAGCGAGGAGGATGAAACCAAAGATGAAGCCGAGGCTGATGTCCCTCTGTCTCCCGTGGCTCACAGGACTCGTCGAGCTTCTTCACCCAAATCACCCGGTGTTCCTTCTAAGGGTATTCGAATGATGGAGAAGAATATTCCCTTATCGTCTTCTAACAAGATGACAGTCAGATGGTCTGCGTTTGAAGAGGAAGAAGAAGAAGAAGAGGAAGATGCCACCCCGCTTGTTAGCAGAAAGAGATCCCGATCTTCTGCCTCTTCTGAAGTTCAACCTAGCCCTGTTCAAGGGTCTGAATTGCGTTCCAAGTTTCGCCATGAGAGCTCCGGAGTTCCTTGAGATTCTCGTGCTTCGAAAAGGGTTAAGAAGATGGCTCATCGACAACGTCAACTCCCCTCGTTGCCGGAAGAAGAGTTTACTCAGGATCTTCCGATTGATCAAGGGAGTAAGATCTCATTCTTATTTCTTTTTCATTATTTCATCTTTGAATATCGCATCTTATTTGTTCTTTTCCCATCGCAGTTGGATCAGAAGAAGAAGGGGAAATTGTGCCCGAGCCTTCTTCTCCGGGTTTAATGGATGTTGATGAGTCCAGCTTCACTCAACAGGTGCAAAAAACGATGAGTGAAGAACCCCTCGGCATTTTCGGAAGATAAGTGAATCGGAACGTGTTCCTCTCCTACTAACTTGTGCGCTTTATCTTCTTTTAGTTAAACTAAAGGAGGTGAGTGCGGATAGTAGCGCTGCTGACCCCGCAATTGTTATTGAAGGTAACCTTATTTTGTTTGCTTTGATTCTTTCATATTTCTTGCATATATGTTGACGGATTCTTCTGCTTAATAGACCTTCCTGTCAATGAACCGAAAGACATAGAACTTACCCATGATATGGGTATCGGAGATTTCGATGGGCGAGACTTCGATCTTGACATTTCTGAAGATGTACACCAGGAGATCTCCGATATACTATCAACTCCGGTTCCATCCGCTACTGCAGGACTAACTACGCGAGTTGATTCAGCTGAAGTAGGTGTATCAAAAGGTATACCCTTTTAGACTCCAGTTTTCAACTGTACTTTCATCTTTTATTGTTCTTGGGGGACTGAAATAAGACTAACGAAGTTGATGCGTCTACCGTCATCGGTGAATGTGATCAACCTGAAGGTCTGGGTTTCTTACTTCTGGCAAGTCCCCCAGCTGAAGTTGAACCACCAGCCACTGCTCCTTCGACTTCCGCTATTGTCGAAGCTGAACCTGTTGTGCCTTCTGCTCCGACTCCAATGGATCATGAAGTAGGAGGGACGAAGGCTACAGTGGAAGAGCAACCTCTTGTTACTTCGGCTCAACTTGGTATGTCTCATCTAGTTGTGCTTCGAAGTTAGATTAATACTTGTGAAATGTTTATTCATCCTTTACTCATTGACAGAACTTGTTCCTCAAGATCTTGTCGCTCTGGATCCGAAGCCATCGGGGGTTTCGGGTGAACAATCGTCTGGTGTAGTGACTCAACCGATGAGCGTTATTCCTGAACAAATCCCGGTTGTTATAGAATCTGCTACGACCTCAACAAGCCAATGTAACCCGGTTGTGAAGCCTTCCAGCGAGCGTATATATTTTTGTGCTTACTCCATTTATTCTCCTTGCAGCTCTTTCTTCATCATTGTCCGAGCGTATTCAGACTTTATTGGCAGATGAAGATCCAGACCAAGTTGCCCTCTGCGTTGATGTCCAAAGCTTCGTTCTTTTCTTAAACGCCATGGTTGATCGGATTCTTCTTAAAGGTTCACCCTTTGAACTTTTCAGGAAATCTCTCGATCGCCATGTATCAGGAATTAAAGGACAAGGGTGCGCTGAATTGTCTAACTCCATCGAAGCTTATTTGGTCGATCTTAAACATCACATTGAACAGTTGCAGAACTTTCGAGCTAATGGCGCACCTTCTTACATCGCTTCTCAAACGGACTTGAGGCTACAGGCATGGCGTGATTCTCAGAAATCCGTTGAAATTGAACTTCAAGTACTGAAAACTCGCATCAATCAACTCCAGGTGAGCGCTGCTAAGAAGGCACAAATAAAGGTAGACATGTATCGTGACTTGGAGTTGCGTCGGGCAAAGATAGCTCATTTAGAAAAGCAACTTGCCGAAGCTAAGGATGCTTGTGAATTTTTGGAATCTGATCTAGCGGAGGTAACTCAAGCTGAGGTGATTACACTCCGGCAACTGAATCTCCAGGACAAGATTTTTGCTGACAAAGAGCAAGAAGCCGCCAAAATCCGAAGCATCGATGAAAGGAAATTTAAAGCAAATCTGATACCTGAGCTCGAGCTGGCTTTTGCGACAAGGCTTTCCCAATTAGAAGATGAACTCCGCCATTACAAATTATTGTAATTTTGAGAATATACATTTATTTTTTTATGCTGTTTTGTTTGAACTCTTTTGGTTAATACAGTGAACTTTCTTGTTTATTTAGATTTTATTATGATTACTCATTCTCGTTTAGAATAAATAACCATAATACTCATAGGATTTTTAGCAAATCCTCAGCCATCAATGGATTTGATATGCCTTTACCGACTACCGTTTGAGTCGGGCTAGTATGTGAATTATATAAATCCGTTTCACATATAACGTTGCGTTAAAAGAATTAAACTCTTTTAGACTTTGAACTATCATATTGAATATGTAGGCTACATGTGTTAGATGTAGGCTTATCTCTAATAAGGGATAGAGATAACTTCCCCCATGTGTGAACGACATGGATTTTGGAATGAGAGTAGGTTATATTTCCTATACAGGAAAATGAACCCAGAATTGGAGAGAAAAAGAATTGTATATTCCATTTCTCAATCTCTTGTTTGTTGGTAGAGATAAACCCGGAATCGGAGAGGAAGAATTTTATATTCTATCTCCTGGTCTCTTGTTTGTTGGTAGAGATAAACCCAGAATCGGAGAGGAAGAATTTTATATTCTATCTCCTAGTCTCTTGTTTGTTGGTAGAGATAAACCCAGAATCGGAGAGGAAGAATTTTATATTCCATCTCCTGGTCTCTTGTTTGTTGGTAGAGATAAACTCGGAATTGGAGAAGAAGAATTTTATATTCTATCTCCTGGTCTCTTGTTTGTTGGTAGAGATAAACCCGGAATTGGAGAGGGAGAATTTTATATTCTATCTCCTGGTGTAAAGAAACTCAAAGTGGGATCTCCGCTTAGAGAATCTGGATTGGTTTGAATAATCTTAACTGTCATAAGGTTTGATTACCCGATTCAAAAGTGGACCTTTCGTTCGCAAAATGAATCGAAAGGGGATTTTGATTGTAGTCCTAACTGAGTAAGGTTTGACTTAGTGAGAGTTTTGAAACGATCCTAATTGATCGCTCGATTTGTGGGCATCTCGTTCATTAAAGGAATCGAGAGGAGATTTTGGTTTTGGTCCTAACTGAGTAAGGTTTGACCAAATGAAATGTGGGAGTTTAAATGATTTTAATCCATGACAGATTTTGTTGTACCCTTCGTCGATCGATTTGATCGGTGAGGGGTTTTGTGAGGAAAGATTAACTGTTTACAGGATTGAATCTCATCTCAACAAAGTAACTCATGAGAGTTAGTGAATTTGGTAAAAGAAAACATTCTAACATTTAGGGTTTAAATGTAAATGTCTTATTTATCACTTTTACAGTGATTGGGTTATCCCTAAGAATACCGCATACAGTATTCTTCTGGGAACTTCCCGATATATACAAGGGAAACACTTTATGCTCCTATACCCGTTGGAGTTTTAGAAGAAGCAGTTTACACTCTTATACTTTTCGGAGTGTGGCGATCGTTCTCATTCAGTTTGTTTTACTATTGAGACACCGGCTTCAACCAAGGCTTGTATTGTATTTTTGAGGGTGTAGCACTTCTCTGTGGGATGAAGAATCCTCCTGTGGTACTCACAATATTTCGGGTCAGCAATCCCGCTAGCTTCCTCTTGATTTTTTATAGGTGGGAGTTTGATTTTGTCATTTTCTAGAAGATATTTGAGGATGACTGGAACATCATCGTCTTTGAAGGGGTATCGTGGTATCTGACGCGACTGTTGTGGCGACCGTTCCCGTGGTTGTCGTCGTGGTGTTTGATCAACAGCAAATCTGGGTATGAACTCTAGTTGACTTTCCTCAACTGTTTTTCTTTTGGGACAGCGCCTAATTGAGGTGGTGACAGACTCGACTTCCTTCTGCTTTTCATTTTCATCTTCATATCTTTTTGAGCGATGTCGAGAAGAAGGAATTGGGCCACCCCCAGTATCATTGAAGGATGTGGTCGTACCACCCCCAGTGTTATCGATGGGTGAATCAGTCTTGATGACCATATTCAGATTCGGACCCTCGTTATTTGTCCTATTTGAAATAGGCGTGATCGGTGTAGCGCAACAGCTAGACCCAGCTTGATGGTCAGATTTAGGAAATCTACACCTTTCCGCTTGCAACTCTCTTATTTGTCGCATAGCCAATTCCATTTTACCCTCAAATTCTTCCTTCTGCTTGATTAGCGCTTCTTGAACTATTTGAGTGAGCTGGTCAGGAGTAATGGTGAACGCATCTCTAGTGTTTTTAGAAAGACATGATAACTCGTGTAGAGTTACTTTCACTGGGATGTTAGCCAATTGGGTCATAACATCGAAGTGGTATGAAATGTTCGAGCTTTCCGGTTTATCTCGTCCAATCGATCGATCGAAACGAGACTGCCTCGGAACTTGAACCTCTTTGTATCGAGGTTCTTTCTCCTTTTGCTTATCAATTCTTTGAGGCTTCTCGGTTGCTACAGGTGGACTTATAATCACCCCCAGCTCCATCAGAGTTTTAGAAGGTACAGCTTTCACTACCCCCTGCTCGGCTAATTGCTCAGATGCATACGGGTGGTTGAAACAGTATTCATTTCCACTCTTAGTAATAAAAGATTCCTATTCTCCTTCAGAAAGTGGTAGGACTGGGATTTCTTCATCGTTCTTCTCGGGAATCGTCGAGGCTCCATAACAGGATTTCTCTTTTCCTTTGCCTTTTGACTTCTTCGACGTGGATGTTGTCCACTGTTCATCTTCAAGCAAATCCGAATGAACCCAAAGGATTTTGCCGTTAGGGATTGTGTGAGATACAAGCCCCTTCTGGCACTGTCCATGAGGGTCATCGTTGATGGCTTGCACCTTGACCTTTGATACTGGCTCTGCTTGAAACCAGGACAAAGGAACCGATCCGAAGCTAATTGAGACTGCGTTTGCGCCTACTTTCTTCTCCTTTGGCTTCGGTGTCACAATACCAACATCAATCAAGGTTTGTATTTTGTCTTTTAAGACATAACACGTCTTAGTTGGATGGTGGACCCTTCTGTGATATGCACAGTATTTCGGGTCATTAATCTTCGTTGCTTCTTCTTCGTTTGTGACCGGTGGAAGCTTGATCTTGTTATTCTCTAACAAGTATTTGAAGATGACTGGAACTTCATCATCTTTGAAAGAATATTCCTTCGGAAATCTAGGCTCAGAAGTCTTGGGCTGCCTCGGGGGCTGCTGATTCTGATTTGGCGCCAGTTGGAAAGATGACTGTTGCGGTTGTTGTTGCGGTGGTTGTTGTGACGTTTGATGGGCATCAACAGTTGCCGCGGACCCTCTTCCTCTGCCTCGAGGATTAAAGTTCTGCTTTTGATTGTTAGCTGGTGGCAGACCTCTCTCCAAGTTCTTTCTCTTGAGAAAGCGTTCAGCCTGTTCACCCCTCACTTTCAATTCCTTCCAAGTTTTAGAGGGCACAACCCCCATCACCTCTAACACATCCAATGACAAGTTGTTGTGACATGTCTGTAGGATGAACTCTTCTGTGAGTGGATCTCTGCAGTTCACCGCTTTGTCCCGGAATCGTTTGACAAAGACGTCAACCGATTCCCCATCTTTCTGCTTTTCATCCAACAACGTGCCAATTGAGACCTCTGTGTCGTCGTCGAATAAATTGGTAAGGAATAGTTCTTCCATATCCTCCCAGCTAGTGATACTCCCGGGCTTAAGGCGTCGGTACCAATCGAAGGCAGGTCCGCGAAGGGTTCCTACGAATGACCGGACCATCAGGGCTTCGTTCCCGGATATTGCGCCGAGATGCGACTTGAAATAAATCAAGTGCTGAGTTGGTGAACCCCTGCCATCAAAAGGTGTAAAGTTAATCAAATTAAATTTCTAGGGATAAGGAATCAGGTCCCACTCCCTCGGGTACGGGTATGGGATGCCTGTTTTCTTCACTTCCTGAGCCGTCATCAGAGCGTTGACTTTGCTCTCGAGATCATGCATCTTCTTATCCTCTTCCTCACTTTTCTTCAAGTAGATCTGTGGAGGTTGAGTGGATGACTTGGTCGGACCGCTTCCGGAATTGTCTTTATCTGGAGGAGGATCGTCAAAGATAGTCTCATCCTCTTCATTACGCCGGCTGGATTCCGCCTTCTGGCTCGACTCCGGTTGGTGTTGCTGAACCTGCAAGTCTCGCATCTGCTGCATAGTCAACTCCATTTCGGTTTTGAACTCAGCTCTGATTTCCTCGCGTTGTTTAGCCAACGCTTCCTGCAGCATGTGAGCCAATTGATCTAGCGTGATTACAAATGATTCTCTGACTTGTCCAACACTGGATGCGGTGTCGTCAGAAGCGACAGCAGAACAAGTGTCCGACAATTCTTCATCTGAAGATAAACCTTCGTGCATTCTCCTGTAATCTCGACGTAAGTTGGCTCTTCTTTGTAGCCATGCCATCCTTTGAGAAAGACCCCGCTCAACTCTCCCTTCCGGAGAGAAATCAGGGTCGTGGTTAACTGACTTTTGCTTTCCCTTGTTGGTCATGTTGATAGTGACTTCAGGGAACTCATCCTGTCGGATTACAGATTTCTTCTTGTTGAAACGTCTTGTTCTGGGTCTTGACGCTTCATTGGACAATCTTTGAAATACGGAGACTCTTGTTGAATTATTCTTAGAGCATCCACATTCTGTCAACACTGCTTTAATGAGTCTCTCGCAAGCGCAATGAGACTCATTTTCTCTGACAACTCTCTTTCTTGAGTTATCTTTCTGATAGTACAGCTCATCATTATTGTGATTTGAGCAACCTATCTTTTGCCTTTGAACTTTGTTAGCATGCACAGGACGACTGGTCGTCGCCTCTGGGCGATCCAAAGTTAAATTTTTAAATCCACCCCCTTGCGGGTGTGGAGTTTTCAGTGGTCCTAAACGAGAGTGAACTGGTATTCTTTCGTTTTGGACTTGTGCAGTTCTGACAGGAGGGTGTTTACGACCCCCTGTATAGGAAACCACTAAGGGTTTGTTTGCTGGACTTGGATCTTCTTTAACTGGGGCTTTGCCTCGATCATCAGCCGAAGGATCGAGGCGATCCGCCATAGTGATCTTGAATTTTGATAAATCTGGGCTAACCCAGGGTTTCACCGGTGATGAAGTAGACGCTGTTGCAGTAGAAGTACCAGGATTGGGTGTCGATGGAACTGCAGATGTGGTTTTGCGACGCTGATGAACATCACGACCATATGAAGTGCCGCGGCAGTCTTCACTGTCGCGGTTGAACAAAGTGCCGCGGCAGCTCGGACTGCCGCGGTCGAATAGATTACCGCGGCAGTATGAGCTGCCGCGGTAAGTGTTTACATTCCTCTGTAATTTTTGGGTATTTTTATTTTTTGGAACCCAAGCTTTGCAGTTCTTCGATGGCTTTTCAGACACCACTTCCTTCTTGTTCCTCTGCGCTTGTTGACGAAGGGCACGAGCGCGAGCCGCCTTTGCTTGACGCCTTTGTATACGCTCTTTGAGAGTAGAACAGGCTCTTTTGACCAGAGTCCATTCCTCCGTCGTAAGCTGTGCACAGATGTGATTGGTTTGCCGTTGAGGCAATTGGTTCACCTTTTCCTTTCTCGACTTTAAGTCCGTATAGTAATGGACTCCGTCGGTTTGTTGCATGGCCTTAGCCAATTGACGAGCGCGGCGCTGGCGTTGCCTTTGACGAGCCCGCTTTGTCATTATTGGCTGGCCATGATTTAAGGACTCTTTAATTGGTGTAGAGTCCTTAGGAGCAGAGATGTTGCAGAGAGATTCCTTGGCGATGATTTGGCAAGAATCTTCATCTGCGGTCTTCATCTGAATTGGAGACTTGGAAACTTTCTTTGAAGAAGAAATCTTCCTGCACTTGTGGGACGAGGAAGATTTTGAGGATGAGGATGACAAGTACTCCTCGAATTTTGTTTGATCGAATTCGTATTCGATCTCTTCAGTGACGATGATTTTGATCGGCTGCGACACTGCGGCCTCGGCAGCGAGGCCGCTGGCTCCCACTGTGGTCGCCAATTTATTTTCAGCGAAAGTTGACTCCATTGTCGATTCCATTAAACTTTGATTTGTTTACACGAAATTACAATGAAACTAAACAAAAATTACAACTCTCGAGAAAATAACACAGAAATTGTTTATCAACTCCTGCTTTGTGGGACTTTGCCTGTGCCGTGAGTGCTTTGGCTCGTTGACCACCGATTCAAAGATCGTGAGGGTGCTTAGGGATCTCTCCTTCGTTTATCGAAGTAAAGATTTGAAAACGAATATCTTATCGATGTAAGATATCCGTTCTTCCAAAGATCAAGTCTGAGCTTAGATCTCTAGGAATCACCGAATGATGCTTGTCAAAGGGTGATAGTTCTCTCTCTTCTTCCAAATCACTGAAAGCTCAAGCCTCTTCTGCTCCGAAATGCTCCCCCTCCTTTATTTCGTGTGTAGGGAGGTATTTATAGGGGTCTCAGTGCACCACAGTTGAAACGGGGGCAAAATAACTGACCGAGTGTTTTCTCTTTGGCCGCTGCAGTCTACACTGCCGCGGCTATTGGCGCGGCAGTATAGGCTGCCGCGGCCAAAGAGACGGTTATCAGCACGTTCCATCGTGCTTAAAACCGTTCTCCCACGACCTTTAACCACTTTTTTCGTGGTTTAACTGCTTGTCCACGTCAGCACACGTTCTATTTCTGATATGCTGCCACGTAGGCCTCAAAAAATCATCATATAACTGCCTTGTAACCACCACAGCCAGGCCAGAGTGGTACTCTTCACGCCTCCTTTCGCGGCGACTTTCTGGTTAGAGAGGCTCGCCAGTTTAGTGAAGACTGTGATAATAGTGTTCCAGAGTTGATTCGTGAGGGAGGTCGTCGCACTCTGCGCGCTTTGCTGACCGACTCACCCTTAACTCCAACTAGAGATTCTACCGAGCCGTTGAAGAAGCCTGATTATCTGTTCGGAGATTCGATAGAAGATCCAGACAATCTTTGCCGTGGCCCTGAAATTTGGTTGAATGAACATGAAGGTTCTTTTCTATTCCTTCCTCCATTCCCTCGACATTACTCCCTTCTACAATTGAGGAATTTGGCTGTTTCGAGAGAAATGACGTGGCACTTGACAGAAGACCACGAGCGCGTTCATTGCGGATACATTGGTAAAGATATTAGCGCTCCTGGTTCCAAAGGTAGGTATAATATTCGTGGTCTTCACCCGGGGCTATTTGGACCAGATGGCGGGCCCCAGAATGAACTGATGATAAGGGCCAACACGGTAAAGAATAAGCTCGCTCGAGTTGGTCGAGAACTTCCCATTCCAAAATTCAGGTGTTATGGATGGGTTCATTCTCTTCCCGACAAATGGTGGGCTAGGATGACCAAGTATGTACTCAATCGTTGGGATCAAGAGTTAAGTAATTTGAGATTATATGCTCCGATCCGAGCCAGCATGCATGGTCTTCCAGTCAGCGTAGATCATTTCCTTGCTTTGTTTGAGTCTTATATTCCGGAGGCCAATACATTTCTTACCAAGTATGGGGAGTTAGGGCTTCTGCTCCACGAAATGATGCAAGTATCTGGACTGCCATTGGGGAACACTCCTTATCAAGAATATTTTCCCAACAATCGTCAGCTCATGAAGATGAAGAAGGCTGGCTCTCCTGCTTATGACATACTCTGGGAATTAACTTGTCACTATCAAATAGCGATAGCCAAGATTGAAGTAAAGAGTAAGAAGGCAGCTCGAGTCAGTTTAAAACAGTTCGCTGACTATTTGTTTCAGAATCTCGAGAGCCCGACCGGTGAAGCTGTCTGCGAATCACCGATTCTGACCCCTTCGGACGTTAACAGGCTGATTACGAAGATTAATGCCCAATCTTATAGAACCGAGTCATCTGAAGGCGGTTTTCTTAAGGGCACTAAATTCAGCACTTTCTTATGGCAAGCCATCAAGAGAATGAAGCATGCGACTCTTCTTTCTGGTTATCTGGCCATATGGCTAAAGAAATGTGTAGTGCCACATCAGTCTTCCGAGGCGCTTCCTCTTGAGGTTCTTCTTCCCGCCGTGCAATTAGCTGTTGGGGGTAGGTTATCCTTACTCTCCGCTATGATCGCTGACCTCCATAGCGGTTTGCGTAACCTATCTACCACTTTTACCAAAGTGGGTGCTGAGCCTTCAACTAAAATTCCATTGTCGAGCGTCGAACTGCCGTACACATATTTAATGGCGTGGCTAGTTCTCCATCGAGCGGACATGATGTCAGCACCTGACACGTCTGATCATGAAAAATAAACAAAATTACAACTTTCGAGAAAATAACACAGAAGTCGTTTATCAACTACTGTTTTTGTGGGACTTTGCTTGTGCCGTGAGTGTTTTGGCTCGTTGACCACCGATTCAAAGATCGTGAAGGTGCTTAGGGATCTCTCCTTCGTTTATCGAAGTAAAGATTTGAAAACGAATATCTTATCGATGTAAGATGTCCGTTCTTCCAAAGATCAAGTCTGAGCTTAGATCTCTAGGAATTACCGAATGATACTTGTCAAAGGGTGAAAGTTCTCTCTTTCTTCCTCAAAGCTCAAGCCTCTCCTGTTCCAAAATGCTCTCCCTCCTTTATTTCGTGTGTAGGGAGGTATTTATAGGGGTCTCAGTACACCACAGTTGAAACGGGAGCAAAATAACTGACCGAGTGTTTTCTCTTTGGCCGCTGCAGTCTACACTGCCGCGGCTATTGGCGCGGCAGTATAGGCTGCCGCGGCCAAAGAGACGGTTATCAGCACGTTCCATCGTGCTTAAAACCGTTCTCCCACGACCTTTAACCACTTTTTCGTGGTTTAACTGTTTGTCCACGTCAGCACACGTTCTATTTCTGATATGTTGCCACATAGGCCTCAAAAAAATCACCATATAACTGCCTTGCAACCGCCACAGCACTCCTTTAACATAGCCGCGGCACCCTAGGTTGCAGCGCCTAAGCCGCGACAC
>NC_033799.1:27774819-27776317 GCF_001876935.1 Asparagus officinalis | reverse complement strand
TATATATATATATATATATATATATATATATATATATATATATATATATATATAGAAAGAGAGAGAGAGAGTGTGTGTGTGTGTGTGAGAAATGGGTATGCTTGGTACCAATCACAAATTTTGTGTTTGGTAGTGAGGTGTCATATTCTCATCCACTCATTCCAATTCCTAACCACTCCCCAACCTATGTGAATGTGAGCCCCGATATATATATATAGAAAGAGAGAGAGAGAGTGTGTGTGTGTGTGTGAGAAATGGGTATGCTTGGTACCAATCACAAATTTTGTGTTTGGTAGTGAGGTGTCATATTCTCATCCACTCATTCCAATTCCTAACCACTCCCCAACCTATGTGAATGTGAGCCCCGATATTAATGAGTGGAGGGGAATATGTCACCTCACTACCAAGCACAAAAACTTATGTTTAGTACTAAACATACCCATTTCTCTCTCTCTCGTGTGTGTATAGAGAGAGAGAGAGTGTTACTTCTATAGCACTTTTACTTTCATGAACTTGTCAGAGTGTTACTTCTATAGCACTTTTACTTTCATGAACGGTCAGTGTAACTTCTATAGCACTTTTACTTTCACCAACGGTCAATGGATGCTTAAGAACTTAAGAACTGTCTTCACTTAACAAATGCAATTTATAGAACCCATGAAATGAAACTTACCAGTTCATTAGAGCTGCGGCATTAGACCATAGGAAGACCACAAGCATGGCCATAATTGACACGTGGCACAAAAGTGTAAGCAGATTGTACTCCAATACCTCGAACAAAAACCATGCCAAGGTTCCGCCAATGAGCACTGCCGCCGATGACCGTTTGTCTCTCCACATCACGATATCAGCAACTGTTGGTAGCTCATTCAGCAAAATCATTTAATTTATATTTTTAATCCCTCCAGTTACGTGTAATAGCAGCAAGATATACGAATTAAGAGACCCATTCAGGAAATAATGTGGAAGTTTCATGTGAGATATAAGCGTGTGTGATTAGTTCCTCATGTGTTATCATTTGTATAGTATTATCATTCATTATCCGATAAGATGTTTGTGAACCTTAAGAAGAGACTTAGAAATACTAGGGCTTAAAGGAAATTTCAGAGCAAAGGGAAATGATTAATGAAAATCTCATTGAGGGCTAAAAATAAGAGGGTGTTTGGGAAGACTTATTTTTTTAAGCTTTTATAAGCTATGCTAGCTTTTAGTGGCTTTTGGATTTTTGGATAAAAATGCTATAAAAATTATTTGAGTAGAATAGTAATTTGTTTGGTCAAACCTAGCTTTTTTTAATTGAGCTTATAAGCTAGTTTTTCAAAAGCTAGGGTATACCAGCTTTTTAAAATGGGACTTATATGCTAACTTATTACACATTTTACCAAACAAATAGAAATGAAAAAGCTAGTTTGACCAAAAAAATAAGCCTCCCCAAACACCCTCTCTAAGTCAGTTGAATTTAAACTATACTAGAAATATTTGCATTGACATTGATGCT
>NC_033799.1:27767104-27774794 GCF_001876935.1 Asparagus officinalis | reverse complement strand
AAGAAAGATGTTTTTGTGAACCTTAAAGAGAGACTTAGAAATACTAGGCCTTAAAGCAAATTTTCAAGAGCCAAAGCTGGAAATTGATTAATGAAATCTCCACTTGAGGGCTAAAATAGCAGGGTGGTTTGGGAAGACTTTTATTTTTTTTTTTTTATTCTTTAGCTTTTATAAAGCATAGCTATGCCCTTTATGGCGGCCTTTGTTTTTGGATAAAAAGCTATAAAAATTATTTGAGTAGCAATAGTAATTGTTTGGTCAAGACCTAGCTTTTTTTATTGAGCTTATAAGCTAGTTTTTCAAGAAAGCCTAGTATACCAGCTTTTTTATAAATGCGACATTATATGCTAACTTATTACACATTATACCAAAACAAATAGAAATGAAAAGCTAGTTTGGACCAAAAAAATAAAGCCTACCCCAACCCCTCTCTAAGTCAGTTAATTAACATCATACGAGAAATATTTTGCATGACAATTGATGCTAAACATATGTTGTTGTGTATAATTATATATATATATATATATATATATATATATATATATATATATATTATATAATATATATATGATTAATATATATATATATATATATATATATTATATATTATTATATATATATATATATATTATATATATATATATAATTCAAAGTGAAAATATTAAGCTGAAGCTCTATACATTTCCTCCTCAACTAGTATTTGATAGAAGAGGCCTTTCCGGCCGAAGAGCTTCACCCGCAGAATCTGGGCTTTGATGACGATATCACTTGATGAAGCCGCGCCCTGGTGATGAGTTAATGTTTGGTTATGGCTTCTTAGAACATTATTAGAGTGGGTCAAATATATATATTAACCTAGCTTGCTAGTATGGTTCTAAGCTATGTCAGATGGCCCAACAAAAGCCTGAATCTGAAGAAAGGGATAGCTTTTGTGTTTTAGAGCTGTTTTTGGTGCTGATTACACCTGATACCGGCCGATGTGTATAGTTTGAGATATTTGGAGGGTTCATGTGCAAGTAGGGTAGATTTCTTAAGGGTACATAGGCAATAAAGAATCTTTATTTATTTATTTATTTATTTTTGTGTCAATAAAAAAAAAAAATTTTAGGACCAACTGTATATTGCGTTATGTAATACCTAAGGCATATACGAAAATACAAAACCTGGCCTCTGATCAAAACCCACTGAGCAGTAAAACAAATCACGACACTGATGCAAAAGTGTACAATGTAATTACAGTCAACCCTTCCAAGCATGAGTAAATCATCAACAAATATTAGATGATTAATTCCTAATTTGGAGCATTTAAGATGATATTTAACAGACCTCTCATCCTTCAACCGCCTCAACATTGTAGAGAGGTCGTACGTACAGATAACAAACAAATAAGTTATAGGGGATCACCCTGCCTCAACCCTTTTTTACTAGGGAAAATAACTATGAACAGAGTTATTAAAAAATATGGGGTTACAAAGAAAGCTATTAAAAAAAAACATAGAGTATTTGGGGCTACAAACACAGTGCATGATCCAATCAATCATTTTAGATGGAAACCCCAATCGTCAAGCACACTCTTGAAGAAATTCCAATCTAAGGTGTCATATGCTTTCCTAATGTCAACATTAAGCATAGATCTAGGAGATATATTCTTTCTATCATGGTACTTCATTAGTTCATAGCCAAGTAATATGTTACTAGCTAGCTAGAAATTGTCCTACCCTTCACAAATGCAGATTGAGAATCCCCAACAATACCGACTCATTATAGGTTGAAGTCTAGATGTAATCATTTTTTAAATTACCTTATAAATGATCCAGGTTCCAACATGATAGTTTCACGAAGGATTTTTCCATAACACTCCATGCATGCTTGAAAAAAGAAGTAGAGTAGCCATCCGGTCCAGGTGCCCTGCAGTCAGGATTAGAAAATAGACCATAGAGGATTTCAACCTGAGTAATTGGTTGCATAAGAGTCCTTTGCTGCTCTACAGTCAAACATGGTCCTAATTTTACAATATCATCATTCGAAGCATACGAAATAGTGGCTGCTGATCTCATTAAACTAGTATAGAAATGGATAATTTCATTAATTTTTCATCTTTTTGTCCGTAAGTCTATCTCCATCCTGACTGTATAACATCAAAATTTTTGCATAATGCCTTTGATTTCTTATGGATGAGTGAAACCATCGAGAACTTCTATCCCCTTCATAAAGCCATCTAATTCTGGATTTCTGATTAATGAAATTAAATTTAGCCCTTGATAATCTATTATATTTCTCCAAAACCATCCTCTCCTACACAGTAAGATTTTGATCCCACAGATAGAGTATTGAGATTTGTCGCGCGCCTATGCGGAAGCGTTGCACCACACACAACGAACTTGAGATCACGGAAGAAGAAAGCTAGCCAAACCAAATCACGAGTGCAATTCACCAAAATATGACACAAATCAAACCAAACACAAGGATTTATGTGGTTCGGCAATTGCCTACGTCCACGGGGAGAGGATGGGGAGATTTTACTATATGGAGGAGAAATACAACGGGTTACAACTCATAAAATCACTCAAATATAACCCTAACCAAAGCTCTCAACTCCCTCACAATATCTCCATCTCAAAGTGCTCAAAACAATGCTAATTCTCTCCTATTCAATCCTTCAATTGTTCCATATATATAGAAATCCTAAAATTATAAACATACTAGGAATTCTAAACCAAAAGCCAAATCAAATTAGAAATCCTAATAACCTATTACCAAAATAGATTAGGAATCCTAATAACCTCATGTTACCAAAATAGATTAGGAATCCTAAACCAAAATAGATTAGGAATCTGCTATCCAACAATTCTCCACCTCGGCGAAGTGTTCCCAACACTGAGCCGACACCAACATGAGCACCAATGTGTCGTCTCTCTAAACTCGGCTGCACCAATGTGGTTGCCTACGTACCCTCTCTCCCAAGGGATCAAGCCGCCCGTAGTTCATCCAAATGGCCGTTAACGACCTCAACAATCACGAATGTGCAACAAGTTTCGACAATGATCAAACTTGTTGCTCGGAACCACCTTAGTGAGCATATCCGCCGGATTATCCTTTGTGTGGACTTTCACAATCTCCACATCGCCATCTTCAAGAACATCCTGAACGAAGTGATAATGAACGTCAATGTGCTTCGTCCTCGCATGAAAAACCTGATTCTTCACCAAATAGATAGCACTAATGCTATCACAATGAATGGCGACGGACCGCTGCGATATACCAAGTTCCTCCAAAAGTCCTCGAAGCCAAATAGCATCCTTCACGGCCTCCATAACCATCATATACTCTGCATCCGTCGTAGACAAAGCCACCATAGACTGTAAGGTGCATATCTAACACACCGGCGCACGGGTCAAAGTAAACACATATCCCGTAGTAGACCGACGCTTATCCAAATCCCCAAGTAAACACATATCCCGTAGTAGACCGACGCTTATCCAAATCCCCGGCATAATCCGAATCAACATATCTAATGCACAACTGCCCACCTGTAGTGTCCCCGCTTATCCAAATCCCCGGCATAATCCGAATCAACATATCTAATGCACAACTGCCCACCTGTAGTGTCCCGCTCATAAACCAAATCAACGTTGAGCGTACCTCGAATGTACCTCAAAATCCATCTCACAGCGTCCCAACGACCCACTCCTGGATCGTGCATGTATCTTGACACTATGCTCACCGCCTGTGACAAATCCGGCCTCGTACATACCATCGCGTACATCAAGCTCCAAACTGCGCTCGCATATGGAGTTTTCGTCATCAACTCACGGTCTTCAACTGACTTCGGTGAAAGGCCAGCTGACAGCTTTAAATGGGCTCCCAAAGGTACACCAACTGGCTTCGTATCCATGCTAATATGGAATTGTTATAGAACCTTCTTTAAATAAGCCACCTGTGTCAAACAAATCTTGCCCTTCTTCTTGTCTCTGCCGATCTCCATCCTTAAAATGTGCTTCGCCTCGCCCAAGTCCTTCATCTCAAACTCATTCAAAAGCTGAACTTTCAACTCATCTATAGCTAACCTGGAACTAGAGGCAACCAACATGTCATCGACATAAAGCAACAAATAAATGTACGCATCTCCTCTCAACTTGTGAAAATACACGCAAGGATCAAACTGGCTCCGAGTGTACGAATGACCAAGCATAAAACCATCAAATCGCCTATACCACTGTCGAGGAGACTGCTTCAAACCGTATAGCGATTTCTTTAGCCTGCAAACCAACTTATCTTTCCCTGCAGCTCGGAATCTATTTCTTCATCAATATCACCATGAAGAAATGTCGTCTTCACATCCAACTGATCTAACTCTAATCCATACTATGCCACCAAAGCTAGCAGAATCCGAATCGAAGAATGCTTCACCACCGGAGAGAAAACCTCATTATAGTCAATACCTTACTCCTGTGCATAGCCCTTCGCAACCAACCTTGCCTTGAACCTCACTTGAGTGCCCTCAATGCCCTCCTTCGTGTACACCCACTTGCACCCAATTGCCTTCCGCCCCTTTGGAAGCTCAACAAGCTCCCATGTATCGTTCTTATGAAGGGACTCCATCTCCTCCTGCATAGCCACCTACCACGAATCAGCCTCCGAACTCTGCTCGGCCTATCTGAATGTAGTAGGCACCATCTCATTGATACTCTCCATCGGAAGTGCATATGCAACTGTGTCGGCATACCGTGCTGGCACCTGTATGTCTCTCCTCTATCTCCGAACCGTAATAGAATCCTGAACCTAAGCCATCGGTCACTGATCCTGCTCATGAGTACCTGTATCCTCCGCATCACCGTCGTGCTCGCCTGGCGTCACCTCAGTCGGCACTCTAATGGATACTGTACCATCTGGACTCTGTGGAGCTGCATCAATCTCCACCACCTGCGATATCTCTTCTGTCGGGTCGCTCTCCACCTGATGAGAGTTGGAAAGCTTCAAAATAGAAGCCTCATCGAATGTGACGTCTCTACTCAGCACAATCTTCTTATCAACTAGATCCCAAAGCTTGTATCCCTTAACATCACGCTTGAATCCTACAAATATGGCCTTCCTAGCTCGAGGTTCCAACTTATCAGTTTTAACATGATAATATGCAGGGCAACCAAATACCTTAAGCTGGTCATAGTCATGTGTTGTCTCTCCCGACCACATCTCCATAGGGGTCTTCCCCTCAATCGCAGATGAAGACAGCCTATTAATGAGGTGGCTCGCATAAGAAAGTGCCTCAGCCCAAAAGATCTTCTCCAAACCACTATGCGCCAATAAACATCGAATCTTCTCCAGCAAAGATCGATTTAACCTCTCCGCCACCCCCATTATGTTGCGGTGTATGACTAACTGTGAAGTGCCTCTCTATGCCCTCGTCTCGACATAGCTACTGAAAGGGGTGTGAAGTATACTCGCCGTCGTTGTCGGATCGCAACGTCTTAATCTTTCTCCCAGTCTACAGTTCTAATCTCTTCTTCCACTCCACAAACAAATCTAGGACTTCACTCTTATGCTTCATGGTGTACACCCAACATCGCCTAGAATAGTCATCAACGAACGTGACGAACTAATGTCGACTACCAAGTGATGCCGTCTTGGTGGGACCCTAGACATCTGTGTGCACGTAGTCCAAGATGCCCCTCGTCCTATGAATGGCCGTCCCAAACTTCACATTTGTCTTCTTGCCAAGTACACAGTGCTCATAGAATTCCACTTTACCACTCTTGGCTCCCTTCAATAGCCCCTGCTTGCACAATGCCTGCAGTGACTTTTCACCTGTGTGCCCTAGCCTGTAATGCCAAAGTCTGCTCATGTCCGCCTCTGAAATAGCCGAAGCAACCTGGCCAATCTTGGTGCTCCCCTTCAGATAGTATAAATTATGACTGCGGACTCCCTTCATCACCACCAAAGATCCCTTAGTAACCTTCGCTACAGCATCCTCAAAGGTCACCCTGAATCTCTTCGCCTCTAAAGCTCCAACTGAGATAAGATTCTTCTTCAGTTGAGGAACGAATCTCACCTCCTTCAACTCACGAACTACTCCATCGTGCATCCGAATCCTCATAGTACCTATCCCACAAATGCCACAAGATTGATCATTTCCCATGACAACAACACCCCCGTCGAGTCTCTCAAATGATGAAAACCAATCTCGCCTAGGAGTCACATGATAAGTAGCGCCAGAATCAATCATCCAAACTGATGCATCCAAATGGTTCACCTCCGGAGTAATCAAAAGAGAAAAACACGAATCATCGGAATTATCGCCTTTCGCAACGTTCACATCATTGGCCTTCGGGCCCTTTTTCTTGCTATCCTCCTTCTCCTTGAGCTTCGGATAGTCTCTCTTCCAATGTCCATGTTCCTTACAGAATGCACATTGGTTATTTGCTAATTGGTGGCGGCTTCTTGACTTTGACCTTCCTCTATTACCACCTTTCGGATATGGGCTTCTACCTCTCGTCGACAAGGCCTCTCCTGAAGTACTAGCGCGGGAAGTCTCCCTATCCTTCCTCCTCAAATCGTAGTTCGTCAATGCGTTAGTCACTTCACTATAAGTGATAGAAGATCTCCCGTTCAGTAATGTAAGCACGAATGTATCATACTCCTCATCCGGTAAGGAGCCCAAAAGAAAAAAGCCAAACCAAATCACGAGTGCAATTCACCAAAATACGACACCAATCAAACCAAACACAAGGATTTACGTGGTTTGGCAATTGCCTACGTCCACGGGGAGAGGATGGGGAGATTTCACTATATGGAGGAGAAATACAACGGGTTACAACTCACAAAATTACTCAAATATAACCCTAACCAAAGCTCTCAACTCCCTCACAATATCTTCCTCTCAAAGTGCTCAAAACAATGCTAATTCTCTCCTATTCTCTCCTTCAATTGTTCCATATATATATAAATCCTAAAATCATAAACATACTAGGAATTCTAAACAAAAAGCCAAATCAAATTAGGAATCCTAATAAAAATCCTAAAATCATAAACATACTAGGAATTCTAAACAAAAAGCCAAATCAAATTAGGAATCCTAATAACCTATTACCAAAATAGATTAGGAATCCTAATAACCTCATGTTACCAAAATAGATTAGGAATCCTAATAACCTCATGTTACTAAAATAGATTAGGAATCCTAAACCAAAATAGATTAGGAATCTGCTATCCAACAAGATTTTCTTGAATAGCCTTTAAGTCACTTTTTGCTTTACATACCTGAACACTGATAGAATCAAACTGCTTAGCATTCAACTCCTCAAGATCATGTTTGAGTTTTGTTTAATATTGGACAAATCTACACATCTTACACCCTCTAGTAGAATCAGTTCTTCAAACATTATCCGTAATTAGCAAGAACTTTTCATGACTAGGCCGCATTTTGAAGAATATTAAGGATTTTATCCCCCCACACCTCCCATATTCACATATAGAGACCAGACCAGGGGAGTGATCTGAGACAACTGGTAGAAGGTATTCTACTTGACTAGCCAAATAACTGGAAATCCAAGTATCATTAACTAGCTAGTACCCGATCAATTTTACTCCGTACCCTCCCCTCACCATCTTGGTTATTTGACAAGTAAAGAAATAATCCATAGCCTTCAGAGGGGGGAGTTGAACACTGATCAATACACTTCTTTCAAATGCA
>NC_033799.1:27752037-27767079 GCF_001876935.1 Asparagus officinalis | reverse complement strand
ACATCACGCCTTGAATCCTACACAAATATTGGCGCGCTTTTCCTAGCCGAGGGTTCCAGACTTATGCGTTTTAAAAAAAAACATATTTTTAATTTATGCCAGGGGGGGCAAAGCCAAATTACCTTTTAAAGCGGCTGCGTTTCATTTAAGTTGGAATTTTTTTTTGTTTTGTTGTCTCTCGGGACCACATTTCTCCCATTAGGGCGTTGCTTTTTCCCCTCGATCGCAGATGAAAGACAATAAAAAAAAAAAAAGGGCCTATTAATTGGAGCGGTAGGCTCGGGCATGAGCAAAAAAAGCTGCCTGCAATGCCCAAAACAAGAATCGTTTCTTCCAAACCCACCTATGCGACCAATTAAAAACAATCGATCTTCCTCGAAGCACAAAAAGATGCGATTTTTTTAACCTTCTCCCGGGCCACGCCCCATTATGGTTGCGCGCGGGTGGTGTATGGACTTAACTGTTTGGAAGTTAGCCTCTCTTATGCCCTCGTTTTCGTTCGAACATAAAAAAGGCTACTGTAAAGGGGTGTTTGTTTGACAAAGGGTATACTGCGCCCGTCCGTTTGTCGGGGGAATCGGGCAAAAAAAAACGTTGCTTTAATTCTTTGACTTTCCCAAGGGGTCTTAAGCAGTTTTCCTAATGCTCTCTCTTCCCCCCACTCGACAAAAAAAAAACGAAAACAAAAAGTCTTTAGGGGGGACTTCACTTTCTTATGCGGGCTTTTCAATGGTTGTTTAAACACTCGCCAAAACATCGCCTTAAGAATACGCTTTTCATCAACGAACTGCTTGGGGACGAGACTAATGTCGGGGGGACTAACCAAAGGGTGAGTGCCGGGTTCTGGTGGGAAACCCTTAAGAAACCAATCTGTGGTGGCCAACGGTAGGGGTCCAAAAAGGGATGCCCCTTCGGTCCCTATGGACGAGGATTTGGGCCGTGGTTCCCCAAAAAAAAACTTCACATTTTGTGTTCTGTTCTTGCCAAAGTTAACCCCCACAGCTTGCCTTTCATAGGGAAAAATTCCCAACTTTCTTTACCCACTCTTTAGGTCCTCCTTCAATATAGGCCCCTGCGTGGGCAAACAGAATTTTGCCTGCAGGTTTGACTATCTTTCACCTGTGTTTTTGCCCCCTGAAGCCGTGTAATTTCGCCAAAAAGGCTTGCTCATTTTGGTCCCGCCTCTGGAAAAAAATAGCCGGGAAGGCAGACCTTGGGCCAATCTCGTGTGCTCCCCTGTCAGGGATAGTATTAAAAAATTATTTGCACTTGCGGGGTGGGAACTCGCTTTTTCATTCACACCAAAGATTTCCCTTAGGTAAAAACCTTTCGCTACAAGCAATCTCAAAAGGTCCCTAACCCTTTGGGAATTCTCTTCGGGACCTCTTATTCTTAAAAAAGCTATCCAAAAACTGAGATAAGGTTTCTTTCTTTCAGGTTGAGCGAAACGGAATTCTGCACACCTTCTGTCAACTCCGACGAAACTTTTAACGTTCCCATCGTGCATCCGGAGACAATTCCTCATAGTACCTTTATTTCCCCAACAAAATGCCAAACCAAAGATTCGAGAATTCCATTTCTTCCCCATGACAAACAGACAACCCCCGTCGTGTATGTTCTCTCAAAATGGATGGAAAAAAAAACCCCTCGAATCTCGGCCGCCTCTTTTGAGGCGAGTCTCAAACATGCGGATAAGTAAGGCCAGAATCAAAATATTCATGCCAAAAAAAAACTTGATTTTGCATTACAAGATTTGTTGGTTTTCACGCCTCCGGGGACGGTAATCCCAAATGAAGGAAAAAAAAAACAGACGAAAATGTCCGATTCGCCGAAAAATGTATCGGCTTTCGCCGCAAAGCGCCGTTTCACATTTCATTAGGGCGCCTTTTCGGGGCCCTTTTTTCTTTGCGTATTGCCTTTCCTTTTCTCCTCTGAGGCTTCCGGCGGAATTAGTACTTCTCTTCCCTAAATTTAAGCTTGCCATGTATTCCTTTTACAGAATGCGACAATTGGTTTTACTTTTAGCTAATGCGTGGGGAGTGCGGGCGGGGCTTCTTGGCGTGACTTTTTGAGGACTTTCCTCTATTTTTTAACCAACCTTCGGACTATGGGCCTTCCTTACCCTCTATCGTCGACAAGCTGGGGGGCCCTGTTCTCCTTTCGCAAGTAAACTAAGCGCGTGCGGAAGGGCTTCGTCCCTATCCGTTCCTCCTCAAAAATACGTTTTTTATAGTGCGTCAATGCGGTTTAAAGTCACGTTCACTATAGAGTGACTAGATAGGCATCTTATTTTTACCCGGTCGAGTTACATTTGTGAGCACGCGGGAACTGTTTATCATACTACCCTTCATTCCGGTTAAGGAGGGCCCCAAAAAGGAAAAAAAAAAATAAAAGACCAAACCAAAAATCACGGAGTTGTGGCAATTTTTCGACCCAAAATAAATTTTACGCACACCAATTCAAATAAAAAACCAAAACACAAGCGAAATTTTACGCGTTAGCGGTTGGCGGCGGGCAAATTAGGCCTTTTACGGGGTTTCCGAACCTGGGGGGGGAGGGGCATTGGCGGAAAAGGCATTTCCACTTATATGGAGGAGGGAAAAAATACAAAAAACGCGGGTTAACGAAAAAACTCAACAAAAATTTAATCAAAATATAATAAAAACCCTAATAAAAAACAAAACAAAAAGCTTGCTAAAGACTTTTACCCTCACAAATATATATACTTTTTCCTTACTTTCCACAAAAGTGGCTTCAAAAAAAAACACAACCAATTGCTTAATTCTAATTCTCCTATTTCTCTTTCCTCAATTGTTCCCCATATATATATTAAAAAATTTTTTCTCAAAATCATAAGAAAAACATCACTAGGCAATTATCTTAAAAACAAAAATAAGGCAATTTCCATAAATAATTAGGGAATTTTTCCTAATAAACCTAGTTTTTTTTTACCAAAAATAAGATAGGGAAATATCCTTAATAAAACCTCATTGTTACCAAAAAATATGATTTCAGAATCCTTAAATTAAACCTTTCCAGTTGCTTTAACTAAAAATGACCAGTTAGCGATTTCTAAAACCCAAAAACTAGTCCGAATTTTAGGGGGCAACATCTGCGTATCCACAAGATTTTCGATTTGAAAATTTATAGCCTTTTCACAGGGTCACTTTTTTGTTGCCTTACCATTTTTTACCTTGAAAAAAAAAACAACTGATAGAAATTCAAAACTGGCATTAAGCATTGTCAAAAGAAACATCCCTCCAAAGGAATCATGGGTTTTTTGAGGGTTCTTTGGTTTTAATTATTCGAAAACCAAATTTTCTTACACATCTTACACCTCTAGTAGGGAAATCAGTTTCTTCAAAACCAGTTGATTCCGTTAATTATAGGGCAAAAGAAAAAAACTTTTTCCATGGGGAACTTTTAGGCCGCCCATTTTTGAAAAGCGGGGAGAAATATTATAAAGGATTTTATATGCCCCCCACAACCTCCCATTATTTCACATTTATTATAAGAAAGGAGACCAAGCACCCAGCGGCGGAAGTTTGAATCTGAGGGGGACAACTCGGTAGAAATATAGGTTATTTTCGTAAGCTTGGCACCTAAAGCACATAATAACTGGGAAATCCAATGGGTTGTAATCATTAAAACTAAGGCTTTTAGTACCCGGACTTCAAGTTTTTTTATACTTCGCGTACCCCCTCCCCCCTCACCATTTCCATCTGGTTATTTTTTGACAAGTTTAAAAAAAACATAAGGAAATAAAATTCCATTTTAGCCTCTTCAGGAGGGGCCCGGCGCGGAAGCCAGGCGCCCGGGATCGCGTATGACAGGCGCTGATCAATACCACTCTTCAGATATCTTGAGCTCTCAATCTCTAAACTATCATTGATTTCCAAGACATTGTTATAATCTCCACATAACATCTAAGGCAAACTAACTTGGTGGCTGAAAAGTTTAATATCATCCCATAACATTTTCCTCCTATCTAGTTGGTATTATGCGTATATGCAAGACATCATACAATAAACTCTGAACATTGCAATGGATACACTGACCACTTACAACATACCACATCAAAGTAACTTTTGTCCCACATCACTCATACTCTTCCGTTATAAACCTCTTCATAGTTGTCAATAAAAGCCCAATTTGTAGCCACTTTCTGTTGGGAATTTCACGCCTAAAACCCCTAATGCAACAGAAACGTAGTATAGAAAAAGTACACCAAGATTTAACGAGGTTCGGCAACTGCCTACGTCCTCGGGAGCCACACAGTAAATTTCTTATTAATCAAACAAGAAATTACAATTTAGGAGCAGATCTCAAAACTGAGATTTCTCAAATAAACACTGTAGCTACAGTGTTAATAATAACAGGGTATGAACCCTTTCAATTTCCACTTGAGAATAAATACCCCACAATTAAAAACCCCTCTTTAATTCTCTCTCTCTCTCTTCTTAAATCCCTCTTTTAATCTCCCCTCAAAATCCCGTTGAGAGCTGGAGATGAAAAAATCGCTTCTGCGATTTTGGGGCAGCCGCCGCCAGAGAAGAAGAAATCGGAGGAGAAGGGGAAGAATCAGCAGCACAGCAGCGAAACCCTAGGGGCCTTTTTATAGGCGAGGTGGATGAGCTGGCGACAGCCTGTCGCCAGCGGCCCATGGACGCAAAGGTGGGGGCAAACGCCGAGGTCGAAGAAAAACGCCAAGTTCGAGGGTTGCGTTCGCCCGAGGTTTGCGTCTGATCTCCTCAACTTGCCTGTTCGAAGTCGCCTGGAGATCGCCAACTCGAGCTCGCCTGCTCGAGAGCTTCGCCTGCATCTGGTCGTCGACAACCTCGCCTGGGCTTCGAGATTCGTCGGAGCTCATCGGAGCTTCTCCGCCGTCGGAGGTTTGAATCCACCCCCAAAACTAACAATCTCCCACTTGGAGACCAAACCGACGTGATCTACACCCCAATTCTAACAATCTCCCACTTGGAGATCAAACCGCCGTCAATCAGGCTATCTCATCAAGCTCCTCTCCTGTGTGGCTCCGCCCTCATCATCTATGCATGAAGGCCAACTGAAGTTGCGCACAACTCCAGTTTCTGAACTGTCACCGTCTTTGTTAACATGTCTGCTGGATTCTTACTTCCTGGAATCTTTTCCAGTTTCAACACGTCATCTTCCAACAGGGATCTGATGAAGTGGTACCGAAGCGCAATATGCTTCGTTCTAGAATGAAATGCTGAATTTTTCGCCAAGTGTATCGCACTCTGGCTATCACTGTGCAAAACATTCTTCTCCTGTTTGAATCCCAGCTCTGTCAACAAACCTTGAAGCCATATCATCTCTTTACTGGCTTCAGTCACTGCAACATACTCAGCTTCTGTAGTGGATAGGGTAACGATCTTCTGTACCTGTGACATCCAACTAACAGCTGTAGTTCCAACGGTGAATACATAGCCGGTGGTGCTTCTTCGGTGATCAACTTCGCCGCCGAAGTCTGCATCTACGTACCCTTGCACTTCTACCTCTCCCTTACCAAAGTGCAAACACTTCTGTGTGGTGCCTCGTAGATATCTCAGAATCCACTTGACCGCTTCCCAATGAGCTTTTCCTGGATTCGACATAAACCGGCTGACCACTCCCACTGCATGGCCAATGTCTGGTCTCGTACAGACCATAGCGTACATCAAGCTTCCGATAGCTGAGGCGTAAGGTACCTGAGCCATACTCTCTTTCTCTTCTTCTGACTGAGGAGACTGATCCTTCGATAAGCGAAAATGACTGGCCAAGGGTGTGCTCACAGGCTTGGCGTCGCCCATGTTGAATCTCTGCAAAACACGGTTGATGTACTCCGTCTGAGATAACTGCAAGAGACCTCTCTTCTTATCTCTCGTGATTTGCATTCCAAGGATCTTCTTCGCTGGACCCAAGTCCTTCATGTCAAACTCCTTTGACAGCTGCTGCTTCAAACTCTTGATATCTTTCATATCTGCTCCTGCAACCAACATATCATCAACATACAGCAGTAGGATGATATAGCTGGACTGATATCTTTTGAAGTAGCAACAGTGGTCGGCGTTGCCCTTCTGGAAACCTTCCTTGTGCATAAAGCCGTCAAACTTTCTGTACCACTGTCTTGGGGCTTGTTTCAGGCCATACAAGCTCTTCTTGAGTCTGCACACCAGGTTCTTTTTCTTCTTTTCTTCTGAGAAACCTTCTGGCTGGTGCATGTATATCTCCTCTTCTAGATCTCCGTGAAGAAACGCCGTCTTCACGTCAGTTATACTCATCACGGTCCTGATAGTATTAAGCTTCACCACGGGAGCGAAAATATCGGTGTAGTCAATTCCTTCCTTCTGCTGGAAACCTTTGACAACTAGCCGGACCTTATATCTTCTGGAACCATCTTGCTCCTCTTTCACCCGGTACACCTATTTGTTGTGGAGTGCCTTCTTACCCGTGGGCAACTCAGCTAGTTCCCACGTCTGATTTGAGATGAGAGACTTCATCTCATCTTTCATGGCAAGCTCCCACTTTCTCGCATTTCCACACTGACAAGCTTCATCAAAGCTTTCAGGCTCCCCACCATCTGTCAATAACAGATAGTTCATGTATCTCATGTTGGGTACAGGAGGACGAGAAGATCTTCTTAAAATCGGAGCTGGTGCGTCGGGCTCCTGCGCACCATCTTGTCCAACAGTCTCTTCTTACTGAGGACCCTCTACATTGGGTTCTTCCGAGAGGTTACTCGAGACATCATCTGCATCTACAAATATTGACTCGCTCTCTGAGTCATCTGTCTTGTGCATGTCCTTGTACATCACCTTCTCGTTGAATATCACATCTCTGCTCCTGATCACTTTCTTGTTTTCGTTGTCCCAAATGCGGTAGCCGAACTCATCTTCACCATAGCCGATGAATGTGCATTTTTTTGACTTGGGATCAAGCTTATTCCTGCCTTGATCACTAATATGCACGTAAGCTACACAACCGAAAACTTTTAGATGTGAGAGTTTTACCTCTTTTCCGCACCATACCTCCTCTGGTATTTTGTGCTCCAATGGAACCGATGGACCTCGATTGATCAAGTAAGCTGCTGTGTTGACCGCTTCTGCCCAGAACTGCTTTGGTAGGCCTGCTTGTACTCGAATGCTTCTGGCTCTCTCCGTCAACGTTCGGTTCATTCGCTCAGCTACACCATTTTGCTGAGGCGTGCCTGACACGATTCTCTCCATTCTGATCCCGTGCTCATAGCAGAACTTCTTGAATCCGGTGTCTTCATACTCACCACCATTGTCGGTCCTGAGCTTCTTTATTCTCAGACCGGTCTTATTCTCGACCATAGCTTTCCATCTCCTGAAAGCTTCAAATACTTCTGACTTATGCTTCAGAAAGTAGACTCATACTTTCCGAGAGTGATCATCGATAAAGTCACGAAGTAGTGTTTTCCACCAATGGACGTGGTGGTTGTTGGTCCCCACACATCTGAGTGAACGAGCTCTAGCTTCTGCTTCCTGGGGGTTCTGCCACTTGTCTGAAAACTGACTCTCTTCTGCTTTCCAAGTATACATTCTTCACACATATCCATCTCCACTGACTGCAGTCCTGAGAGTTTCCCCTTTGTGTGCATGATTTTCATCCCCTTTTCACTCATATGACCGAGTCTCTGGTGCCACAGCTTTGAAGTCTCATTGCCTGCTGCAACTGAGATCAAACAACGTGCACCTGCTGTCATATACAGGGTACCAGTCTTCTTGCCTCGGGCAATTGTCATTGCGCCCTTTGAGATCTTCCAATCATCTCCATGGAAGGTTGTGGTGAATCCTTCGCCAGCCAACTGGCCTACGGATATTAAATTCTTTCTCAGGTCGGGAATATGACTGACATCCTATCCTTCGCCAGCCAACTGGCCTACGGATATTAAATTCTTTCTCAGGTCGGGAATATGACTGACATCCTTCAGCTCCCATACTGACCCGTTCAACTTAATTTTCACTACGCCTTTGCCCACTATAGCACACGGTTGATCATCACCAAGATATACGTATCCAAGTTTTCCGGGGGTATACTTCTCGAAGAATTCTTTCTGAGAAGTAGCGTGGAACGACGCTCCTGAATCTAACACCCAAGATTCCTCCTTGCTCTCCAAAGAGCATATCAATGCGTCGTCTCCTCCTGAAGTGGAGGTGACATTCACCTCTGCCTTCGCCTCCTTCTCTTTCTGTGCACTCTTGCACTGATTCTTGTAATGCCCGGTCTTTCCACAATTCCAATACTCGATAGCCTTCGAGCTGTTGCTTGGATTCCATGATTTGGACCTTCTGTCCTTTGATCTACCTCTGAAGTTTGATTTGCCTCGTCCGTTTCCTCTGGTTGAATTTCTACCTCTTGACTCTGTATGCAATACTGAAGAGGTTGTAGCTTCACCCGTTTCTCTCCGTCGGATCTCCTCACTGAGAACCAAATCACGAACGTCGTCGAACTTCAACTTACTGTTTCCCGACGAGCTACTCACAGCTGTGACTGTAGCGTTCCAACTCTCTGGTAGGGAAGACAACAATATCAACGCCCGAACTTCTTCATCAAACTCAATCTCAACTGAACTCAATTGGGTTGTAACCGTATTAAGTTCATTGAGGTGTTGTGCTACTGACGCGCCTTCCGCCATTTTCAGATTGAATAACCACCGCATCAAATGAACTTTGTTCGCGGCTGATGGCTTCTCATACATGTTTGAGAGTGCTGCCATAAGACCTGCCGTGGTCTTCTCCTTCGCTATGTTGAACGCAACATTGCGAGTCAACGTCAATCTGATAACTCCGAGGGCTTGTCTATCTAGAAGGTTCCACTCTTCTTCCTTCATAGAATCTGGCTTCTTCCCCGATAGTGGTTGATACAGATTTTTCTGATACAGATAATCCTCTATCTGCATTTTCCAGAATCCGAAATCTGTTCCATCAAATTTCTCAAGTCTCAATTTTGCCTCATCTGCGGCCATGGCTCCCACTTGAATCTGACTTTCTCTAGATCGTTTTACGCTCTGATACCAGTTGTTGGGAATTTCACGCCTAAAACCCCTAATGCAATAGAAACGCAGTATAGAAAAAATACACCAAGATTTAACGAGGTTCGGCAACTGCCTACGTCCTCGGGAGCCACACAGTAAATTTCTTATTAATCAAACAAGAAATTAAAATTTAGGAGCAGATCTCAAAACTGAGATTTCTCAAATAAACACTGTAGCTACAGTGTTAATAATAACAGGGTATGAACCCTTTCAATTTCCACTTGAGAATAAATACCCCACAATTAAAAACCCCTCTTTAATTCTCTCTCTCTCTCTTCTTAAATCCCTCTTTTAATCTCCCCTCAAAATCCCGTTGAGAGCTGGAGATGAAAAAATCGCTTCTGCGATTTTGGGGCAGCCGCCGCCAGAGAAGAAGAAATCGGAGGAGAAGGGGAAGAATCAGCAGCACAGCAGCGAAACCCTAGGGGCCTTTTTATAGGCGAGGTGGATGAGCTGGCGACAGCCTGTCGCCAGCGGCCCATGGACGCAAAGGTGGGGGCAAACGCCGAGGTCGAAGAAAAACGCCAAGTTCGAGGGTTGCGTTCGCCCGAGGTTTGCGTCTGATCGCCTCAACTTGCCTGTTCGAAGTCGCCTGGAGATCGCCAACTCGAGCTCGCCTGCTCGAGAGCTTCGCCTGCATCTGGTCGTCGACAACCTCGCCTGGGCTTCGAGCTTCGTCGGAGCTCGTCGGAGCTTCTCCGCCGTCGGAGGTTTGAATCCACCCCCAAAACTAACACTTTCTTCATAATAACTTGTGTCTTATGAGCCTTCACTCTAGTTTCAAGAAAAATGAGAAGGGATATATGATACTAGGCTACTAAAGCCCTAACCTCATTCTGTTTGTGAGGCCTACTCAGGCCCCTAATATTCCACACTAGCCAATTCATTTAGATTTGGATCCCCACCTATCAACCATAGGAGTAAGAATCACTTTAGTCCCTGAAGCACTTGCCTCTCCTCCATCTTGCGCACTATCTAAAATAGAAAATGAATTCCTGTTATTAATGTCAATCAGAGACACAGCCTTATGCCTACTTGATGAGTCCATTACTCTGTACCCCCATCGTTTTCTTTCTGCATACTTGAATGAGCTGCATGGCCATCACTATCCGCATCAACTGGATTTGAAATAGAGTCATCATTACCTATTCCACCCTCTTTAGGACCCTCTGATCCTTTTTGCAACTTTGCTTAGATTATCTTTTTGTACTGGTCTCCACTCCTCTCTCATTCTTCTTTGTGGGTGTTTGGTTCAAATGCCAGAATTATAGAATTTGTAATTTCATATGAGGTTTGAAATCTATAGGTTTTTTAACATGGCTTAGGATTTCTAAAATGTTGATTGGTTCATAAATATTGTAGGATAAGAAATACTACAAATTATAATATTTTGTTTGGTTCAAACTCAAATTGTATCATTACAAATTTTAGAATTTGAAATATATAGCTGAACCAATCAAAGTTTAGGATTTCCAAAAGAATAATAGATGAATATAAGAACCTTTGGTGAGCTTACCTCCCACAAAAGAACAAACAAATTGTATTACAATTAGAGTAACCATACTCATTCAAATTTAGACTCCAACAACTATAAACGGCTGTATTTTGCCAATGGCTATAAAAATAGCTCAATTTCACTAACTTCATGGGGTTTTTTTCTCTTTTTTTTTTTTTTGCAAAGCAAGAAGCCTCCACATGTCATCTTTTAGTAACTAGGGTGGAGATGCAAATGGTGCAACTATAAAATCTCAACACCTTTGAAAACAATGCAAAAATAACAAAAATATTGGCTGTTAATATTGGGGTTGCGCTAAGTATCCAAAGAAATAATATAATTTTCTTCAATGAGCTCATGATGATGGTAATTGCACAAAGAGTATCGACAAAGGTAGCATGGAAGTATTGGTTGAAGATAGAAAAAAACTCAAAATCAGGAAATTAAAGTTAGAATTGAAAGTTGTTGAACGTCAGATTCTAATTTGAAAAATGTGTGTACTCTTTGTATTTTTATATTTTATGGCTTGTACTTGCAAAATGTATTGAAGCTAAAATGAAAATTTTATTCTAGCAAATTCAAAACTCCAAAACTAACCCAAGACAACGTAAAAAAAAGTCAAAGACAAATGATGATGTAGAGGCTCAAAAATGGTCATTTTTTCAACACCTATATAATGAAGTTGCATTGGAGATTGCATTCAAATAATGGATTGCCTCTTCTAAAAATTACAATTACAATCTAGATTGCATTTTCATTATTGAAGGCCTCCTATAAACAATGAGATCTCATTGTAGGTGGCATTATCAAAATGCGACCCATCATCTAGGGCTGAGCATGGTTCGGTCCAAATCAAAAAAACCGACCAAACCGATCCAAAATAAGTGGTTTTATGAGTAGGGCGGTTCGGGTCGGGTTGAAAACTTTTCAACCCGACCTGACCCAAACCAACCAAATATATACCGCAATTCTCAAAACCCTACCCATTTAGTCGTTTACCCGACCCGTCCCCAACCCCAAAGAGTCAAAACTCAACCCTAGGACCTAACCTCATTTCCTCTCCCAGTCCCAGCCGTGAGCCGTCGCTTGCCGCTCCTCATTTCCTCTCCCTCGCTCTAGTCTTTGTCCGCCTCTCTCACTCTCTCTCACTCTCCTTAGCTGCCAGCGCTCCGCGGTCTTCATGGATCTATCTTCGGCTTAGGATCAGGCTCAGGATCTATCTCCGGCACCCGCACCAGTTGCCGTCGCCATCGCCGAGGCCGAGGTATAACATCTTAGTGATCTCTTTTGCTCTTCTTCAAGCTTCCTTCTCATTCAATGCTGACATACTTTGATTTGATTATCTCACTGACGAATTTTTTTCATGTGGATTTTATTCTTTTGCTCAGGATCTATTATTCCGCAGTCTTCAAGCTTGTAGTTTTCTTGTTATGTGGATTTTTTTTTAATTTTATTTTCATTTTTAGTTCAGGATCTAGTGTCGTGTCAGATACCAAATTGTCAGGATTCAGGAACCAAATGAGATTATTAAACAGTTCCATGCTTTGTTAGTTCAATTGATGTTAGTTCAATGTTAGTTCAATGCTGTTTCTAGTAGTCCAGTAACATTTCACAACAAAACGATTGCTTATTAATTCAATGAGACCTAATAGGCTAGTACGGATGATGCTTTGTGTTGATTGAAACTTGATTTGTTTATTATCATCTAAAATGATTTAGTATGCGCTTAGACTTGTGAATTGTATCTAGCTTGTCCAAGCTGTACCTCTGTGGTGTGAATTTATTTAGGCATTGGATAAGTGACTTCAAAGTTCAATCCATGAGATCCCTCTGCTGTGCTCTGCATATGTTTGCACCTCTAAATTTATTTACCTTCCATGATCTTTTATAATGCTGAATTTGCACCTCTAAATTGATGAAGTTAGAACCGAACAAACCGAACCGAACCGCATCGAACCGACTTACAACGGTTCGGTTCGGTTTTGAATTGTAGGTGATTCAGTTTGGTTGTTCAAATTTTGGTAAAAACCGAACCGAACCGACCGATGCTCACCCCTACCATCATCATAGCTGAAATCTAAAATAAAAACAATTTATAACTAGCAAGAAAAATTCAGCAACACCATCATCATAGCTAAAACCGAAAAATAGCAAGCAACCAGCATGTAGGCTGCCACCAAGTTATCAACAGGCAACTAGCATGATGCTCATAAGCTAAACAAGCTAAATACAACAACCAGCAAGAAAGAAACAGAAAGCAACAAGCTGAATACATCAACCAGCAAGAAAGTAACAAAAAGCAACCAGTTCAAACCCACAAGCAACAAAATAACCAACGATGCAATTTTCCCATCTCAAACCCGCAAGATGATTACAACAACCAGCAAAATAACCAAGGATGCAAGCAACCAGCTCTAACCCACAAGCTCAATACAACCCGCAAAATAACAATGAATGCAAGCAACCAGCTCAAACTCGTAACTAGCAAAATAACCAAAGAAAAAAGCAACCAACTCAAACCCACAAGCTGAATACAACAACTAACAAAATAATCATGGATGCAAGCGACCAGCTCAAACCCACAAGTTGAATACAACAATTTATAACCAGCCCTCAAGATGAAATCAATCTCAACCTGCCATGCATCAGAAGGTAGGCTGTCATCAAGCTTGTATCAGTTATAACGTGAAAAAACCAGTCACTGAAAATAACTAAAAATAGGGGGAAAGTATCCAATAGTCACTCAAAACAAGAATTGGCTCATACCAAGCAAGCATCAAGCATCAATCATCAAGCTGGAAATGTGTATCCAAATACCATCAAGGAGTCTTCTAAAGAATCTAATTGTTACTTAATGAATATTTTTATAGAACTAAGTTTAGTCCACACAGATCAACTACGTATAGAAAAAAAATATTAGAGTGATAATACAAAGATAAACGATATGTTCTAAATGGTCATCTTGAAGGGATGAGCTAAAGATTACAGGTCATCCTGAAGGGATGTGCAGCAAAATGTCATACCAACATAGCACATTGGTAATTTGGTACAGTTAAAAAATGCATATGCACAGACAAAAAAAAACATCTTCTGTTATTGAAGTACATTGAAGTCTTCATTTAAGCACTTAATAAAACTTATTTAATTCCTTAAATGCTTAAGGCTCTACAAGTGACATTACAATTAAGCAGTTTATTAAATGATGAGTGATCTTAGAAACTAACAGAAGTTGATAGAGCAAAACCAACTAAATAGAAAATTATGAATACATAGTTCTAATGTACCTATTACAAAGAACTATAGCAACATATATATCAACAACACATCCGCTCCAATTAAAAGTTCTTCGAGTACATCAATTCATGGTCACTAGGATTGGCATTCTTAGTAATTCTGCCTCGTTATATCCTCAACAAGCAGTGATAAATATAGACAAAAAATATAAAATTTAACAGATTGACTAAAAGCCTAAAAACTTAAACTCATGTTGCTACCAAAAAAAAGAACTAAATTTTGGTAGTATTTAATGAATACATTACTAAACCAATGACAAATAAACATTGATTAACTAAATCCTATAAGATTTATCAACATCATTGTGAACGTCACTCAGATCAGCCATGGGCCGTCAAATTTTTCCAAAAGTCACATGATCACTATGATGATCAATGAACATAAACCCTAATTACCACAAGTCACAAAGAGTGTCATAAAAAATCCTAGAAATTGGGATTAGATTACACAATCTAAGATAGTGTAGGCAATTACCTAGGGGGTTGGAGAGAGTCAGCTGGAAACCTAGAATCACTGAATCAACAGAAACCCCAAAATCGATACCCCAAATCTATGTTTTGACCTTCAGATATTCTTGCAAACTGAAGTTATAGCAGCAATGGAGGAGGCGGGTAAGATTTGATTGAAAATTTATTGACTTGGGATAAAGAGCGCTAGGGTTTTGTAGCAAAAAATGGAGGAGGCAGGTAAAAGAGGAGGGAGACGAAAATGGAGGCGGTGATGATATTTTGGGCCTGCCGTCAATTTTAGGGGTCACGGGAGAAGTTTTGATGAGGTGGCCTTTTTTGTCAAAGATCCACCCCAAATCCTCTCTCAATGTTAGAATTTTAAAAATTCTAAAATTTGAGTATTTTTTGTAATTTAGGGATTTAAGATCCTAAAAATTTGTTTGAAACAAACATAGTTTGTGGAATCCAAAAAACCAACTTTTTTATCCAAGAATTTCAAATACACTTATATTCCCAAAAAAAGCTTGAAACAAACACCCCCTTAAAACATATGGATGTATCATGATCAATAACTTTGCATTATGAGCCCCACTTTGGCTTGAACTCATATGTAACTTTTTGATCATTTTCCCTCCTATTAGGCCTCTTAATAGTGATTGAAACAGGGATAGGGGTGTCCTATTAGCCTTTGGCCTCGGCCAGGGAAAAGCCCGAAAGATCGGGCCCGAGTCTGGGATGTGTCGTTG
>NC_033799.1:27734477-27751602 GCF_001876935.1 Asparagus officinalis | reverse complement strand
ATCACATAAGTATATATTATTATTATTATTATTATTATATATATATATATATATATATATATATATATATATAATTGAGTATGTTTTTTTGTGATTGAATTTTTCTTCACATTGATGTTTTATACTTAGGATTTATGCTAGAAACATTTCTGTATTTTTCATTCATAGGTTTAATTTTTTTTCCCATGTTGTGTTCATCATACACTAAAACTTAAGATTTAAATCATTCAAGTATAATACTATTAGGTCCCTTCCAATTTATATATTTGATTTTCCTGTTTAAAATTTTTAATGCCTATGACATGTAGAGCAAACTGACTTGAATATGAGTTGTACATGGAAATTTCATCTGTAATTTTTTTTGTATACAAAGGCTACCTGGTCATTCTTTTTGCATCTGTATTGCAAACTGAAGAGTTTAGGCACCTAAAACAAGCTATTGACTTGCTTTTTTTAAACCTGAATCCATGAATTTTATTTACTCATCCAAGCTCATCTCCAGGGAATGTTTCCCGAACATGCACAACATGCACATCCATATCCAACATGCACAACATGCAAATTAAATTCCATTTCAATTTTCATGTTAATAAATACTGGATTATATGTACTGGCTTTTCTTTGTCCATCTGTGTTGAATTGAATTATAAACAAACTCATTATACAGTTCTAATTTTCGTCGATATGTTTAGATGAATAAAACTCAGATTATGACATTCTGTACTTTATTTGAGCTTTATAATTTTCGTCGATATGTTTAGATGAATAAAACTCAGATTATGACATTCTGTACTTTATTTGAGCTTTATCTTTTTTTACAATTTTGTAACTCAACAATTTAAAAGATTTAATGTCATTAATTTATACAGGTTCTTGCTTTTTTTTTACAATTTTGTAACTCAACAATTTAAAAGATTTAATGTCATTAATTTATACAGGTTCTTGCTTAGACTTGAAATTTAGTGCTCAGTAATTAGATTATATGTTTGAGCTCATCTTCAAGTTCCTATTCCGCCTGATAGTTCATGATTTCGTTGAGTTCTGAACTATTACTTTCATAGTCCTCCACAATATCAAATTACCAAACATTTGCACATTGAATTCCATTTCAATTTCATTGAGTGATTGAGTAGATTTAAAGTATATATATAAATACAAATGCATTTTCATTTTCATGTAAATAAATACTGGATTATATGTACTAGCTCTTCTTTGTTCATCTGTGTTAAATTATCAATTGTCGTAAAAACGAATAGCAATGCAAGAAAATATGCTAAATTCCAATGCATAGAAACAAATTTGCCTCAGAGAAAACAATTACATTGGTATTATGCTTTATTTAATAATGCCATTAGGGTGTTCTATTACTCTTTATTATTACTAGAATTTTCAATTGTACCTTATAGGAATTGGCATAATCTGAGTTGAATAGAACTAATTGTTTTCATATGTATCTATTCTACAGTGCAACATCGTGTTTTCAAAGTACTGATCAATATCTCAGTCCGTGAGGAGTTTATCGTTGTAAGTATATATTTTAAATTAATGTTCTCTCGAGATTGTTGTCCTTTTTTTATTTGTTGCTGCCATTAAGGAACAATGGTCCTGCTTAGCCAAAATTTTCGATATCAAGGAATGTATTCCAGTCACCTGCTACATTGCTTAGATATGGAAATTGCTTTGTAAATACAATAATTCTTGAACAGTTCTAGCGTAGTTCCACCCTCATAAAATCTGGTTCCGTGGATACATATTGGAACCACCAGCAATAAAATTTTAAGGGTATCTTCGATCCATAGGGTGCCTAAATACAGTTATGAAATGCTTAGCTATATATCTTCAAGTTTCTATTCCGCCTGATAGTTCATGATTTCGTTGAGTTTTGAACTATTACTTTCATAGTCCTCCAAAAATTGTATTCCAAACATTAGCATATTGAATTCCATTTCAATTTCATTGAGTGATTGAGCAGATTTAAAGTATATATATATATATATATATATATATATATATATATATATATAGAGAGAGAGATGGAATGTGTCCATGTAGCTGCTACGCCCGGAATAAAAAGGATTGATATTGGTGCGACCTAATCCATTAGTTGGAATCAATCCCAAATCCGCCGTATGATACCTTTTTCCGGTATATGAAATAGTACACTTGACTAACTCCATTCTTATGAAATCGCGAATCAGATCATTTTCCCTTACCTCAACAAAGGAAGCATGAGCCTCATTTTTCTGATTCCGTATCTTGGAAATCATATGAATAATGGAAAAACTCCATGAAAGGAAGATTAATGACTCGTATAAATTACTTAATGGAAAATGGCTCGAAGAAATCCAACGAGTAACACAATAATTCTTGAACAGTTCTAGCATAGTTCCACCCTCAAAAAATCTGGTTCCGTGGATACATATTGGAACCGCCAGCAATAAAATTTTAAGGGTATCTTTGATCCATAGAGTGCCTAAATACAGTTATGAGATGCTTAGCTATATATCTTCAAGTTTCTATTCCGCCTGATAGTTCATGATTTCGTTGAGTTTTGAACTATTACTTTCATAGTCCTCCAAAAATTGTATTCCAAACATTAGCATATTGAATTCCATTTCAATTTCATTGAGTGATTGAGCAGATTTAAAGTATATATATATAAATTCCAATTCATTTTCATTTTCATGTAAATAAATACTGGATTATATGTATTGGCTTTTCTTTGTCCATCTGTGTTAAATTGAAATCTTCCTGGTTATTATTTTTGGAATTCATATATATTTAAATCTCATTGTAACAACTTAATTCAACACGATAGTTAAAAAAGAATATGAACATGCTAATACTTACAACAAGCACATCCCTATCATTTTTTTTCTGAAATGCTGAATCACCATCTCCAGGGTAAAACTACTGAACATGCACAACATGCACATTCCATTTCATTGTGCTGAAATATTACATCCCCATCAGTCATATACTCTCATATGACAGTTTGTTGGGCATGCACACATGCACAAGCCCATATTAAGGAGGCAAAACATTTACCTGAATCCACACTATGCCTCTCCAAAATCTACCACCTAGAATTCTATAGCAATAGAATACAGTCTTTTTGATATATACATACAAATAAGTATTTAGACTAATGAGAATAGTATCAACTTTAATTTCTTCAACAGATTGATCAGCACTTCTAATATTTTAATTGAACATCCTTTCATTGCGTTAACACCATTTGTTGTATACTGTTGACGACTATATCATTCTTTTTATTTTACATCCAGTAATGAGATTCAAACAATGTTGTAAATCATTGATTGAGAGTAACTAAAGACCACACGCTATCTAATCTAACAACTGACACTTGATACTGAACAATTTACATATATCAATAAAATGTGACTAACTGCTGACACTTGAAACTCAAATTGTAACATATTAATAACATGGGATTCAAACAATGTTGTTTAAACTTATATTGTAGGAATGAAATATGCTCTATCTATTTTGAGTTGACTCTTTTGGTCATTGAATAAATTTAATTCATTCACCAGTATATGTTACTTTTGTACATCAATATACTCATCAAAAGAGATATACAATGAAAAAAGACTAACACCAATCAATAATACTATTTGCATTGTTTTTGTGAACTTGAAACCATGAATTGTCAGTATGAGAATTGCTCTTCTCATTTGGGTACAACTACTGGACAATTTTCCATGCACATCCCTAATATTTTTGCTGAAATGCTGAATCCCCATTAGTCAAAATCTCTCATTAGGAAGTCTGCTGGGCATGCACACATGCACATGCATCCTTATTCAGGAGTCACATCTGATACCTGCATCCATACTATGTATCTCCTTAAATCTTCCAACTTTATTTTGAAAGTGATAGCATATTTTCTTTGTTATTTACATCCAAATAAGTATTTAAGCTAATGACCATACTAAACACTTTAATTTCTATATCTAATTGCTCACCACTTCTAATAGACTGCTTTAATATTCTTGCATTATATGCAAAACATATGTTGTATACTGACTACAATATCATTCTTATTATTTTACATCTAGAAATTATATTCATAAAATTTTGAAACTCAACAATTGATAGTAAATAAAGATATCAAGCTAACTAATCACGGAGCTGACACTTGAGGATGAAGTTTATCCCATATCACTAAAATTGGATTCAAACAAAGTTCTTTAAATTTTCTTAGAAATTTAAACTTATATTGTAAATAAAGGTTAGAATATTAAAATATAACTAACACTTGAATATTACTGTAATTTTGAAGTGTACTTTAGAGAAAATGGGATAATATCATTTGATATAAACTATTTGCCTTTAATTTTATCTATTCTGTAGAGCAACATCATGTTTTCAAACACTCATTAATATCTCAGTGTCCGAGAGGAGATCATCATTGTAAGTATTAGCAAATTCATATTCTTTTTTACCTATCGTGTTGAATTAAGTTGTTACAATGAGCTTTAAAAACTGAAATACGTCTCTCTTTTCTATGTACATCTGTGTTGAATTTGAATATGCTTGGTTGATATTTGATTAATTTACATAGATGCTTGGATTATGATTATCCAATTGTGTTATAGTTTTAGCAGTTGTAACACTGAGTAATCATAGTATCTATACATATTTAATATGCTTATCTATTTTACTGTAACTTATATCCAAGTATATTTATCACACACACACACACACACACACACACACACACATACACACACACATTCACGTGCACTTAGAACTCATTTTTAGGATAATGGAGAGCAATGATGAGGACCCGATTACTAATTGTCCTTAAGTCATAAACGACGCAATGCTAGGTGTATGCAATACAAGACAATGCACATCTATCACTCAATCATCTGCTGAGAATGTTAACCTTATTTGTAACACATCTGGAACTGGATATACACAATTGTCATGTGGCATGATGCCTACACAAACATCTGATCCAGGTTCCTATGTTGCTGAAGCTAAGTTGACACAAGAAGTTGAACAGCGTTTTATAGGTTTGTGAAAAGAACTCATTTGGTGTGTCAATAAATTGTGTGTGTTAATGTGTGTGTTTTTGTGTATACGGAGGGGGTGGATAGATATATACATTTATGACTATTATTTTTTAACAGATAAACGCTCTAAAAGACAACGACAACGATAGAATGTGTATGAAAGTAATTCTTAAATGGTGAATAACAGGTATCAAAATACGATTATAGGTAATACTTCCTCAAATGTAGCCAGCTGTTGTTCATCGTCCCATACATCATACAAATCTAAACGTGTAAAATATATATTGCCAAATAAAGGTATGACTGCAATCATCGTATTATTAAATCACTATGTATTACTTATAATATATAGTAATGAGAGATATTTTGTCTTTTGTCTGAAGGTATTTTTAATGACATTCTCAACGTCGGGCCTCCCAAATTCACATGTCCTCATTGTAAGGCAATGCTTTGGTATGACGAAAGAGCTGAAAAGTCTAAAAAACCTAAGAATCCAACATTCTCACTATGTTGTCGTAAAGGGAAAGTTAAATTCCCGCTTATTCATCAACCGCCAGAATTCCTTAAACAATTCTTATCACCATCTGGAGGAGCACGATCTACAAAATTCAAATAAAATATAAGGATGTACAACTCTTTGTTTTCATTCACCTCGACTGGAGGAAGAGTTGATAATACTTATAATAATGAAGGGGGTCCTTATTGTTATCGCTTGAATGGTCAAAATCATCATAAGATAGGTTCCTTAAAACCTTTACCGGGTGAAATTCCAAAATATTGTCAACTTTACATATATGATACTGATCACGAGCTATCTAACAGAATGGCAGCAATTAATAGTAGTGCTGAATTAGATGATGCTATTGTAAGCAATCTACTTACAATGTTAGATCATTGCAATGCGTTAGTTCAAAGTTTTCATATGGTGAGAGACCGAGTCAAGGAAAATGAGTTACTGGCAGTACAATTGATCATTAAATCATCACGTAGCGGTGATGGAAGATTGCAGAATATGCCAACTGTGTCAGAGATAGCAGGTTTAATTGTGGGAAATATTGATGAAACAATAGCAGTGCGGGATATTGTTGTTTATGACTGCAAAATGGGGTTGTCTAGAATTAGTGATCTTCACCCAAGTTTTATGGCCACGCAATATCCTTTACTATTCTCGTATGGTGAAGATGGATTTCGACTTGGCGTTCCATTGGAAGGAGAGTCTAATAATTCAAACATGAAGAGAAAAGATGTAACAATGATGGAATATGCTGCATTTAGGATCCAACAAAGGTGTGACGAAGGACATACATTGATTCTTTCAGGGAAACTATTACAGACTTACATTATAGATATGTTTACATGTATTGAAGAAGATAGATTGCTTTAGGTCAGACTAAATCAAACAAAACTTAGAGCGGAGCTATATTGTGGTATTAAAGATGCAATATTCAGAGGTGATACAGATGGAGCACAAGTTGGGAAGAGAATTATCTTACCTTCATCGTTTACTAGAGCTAATCGATATATGACTCGAAATTATCAAGATGCAATTGCTTTGTGTCGTGTTCTAGGAAATCCGGATTTGTTCATCACAATTACTTCAAATCCAAAATGGCAAGAGATTAAATATGCATTGGACGAGATAGGGGGGCAAAGACCAGATGAAAGACCAGATATAGTTGCAAGGGTTTTTAAAATAAAGCTTGATCTATTGATGGAAGACTTGCAAGCTGGTTAATATTTTGGGAATAGCATTGCTGGTATGTATATATATGTATATTTAGCTTATACTCATAAATACAAATATAAAAATATGTAAAGATAAATAAAGTAGAAAATGAAACAATATAAAAGTGGATGAATGACAATGGATGAATGACAATCAAAAGTACAATGTTTAAGAATAAACTGTGTCCAATTTTTAAACAAAACTCAGATTTATGAATCAATATAAGACTTTAGAAAAGCATCTAAGTGCAAAACAATTGATATAAATAACAAATTTGAAAACTGAATAAATATGATAACTAAATACAAAACAAATATACTAGATTACATAGTACATCAGTTAAAAAATGCTAATTGATTTGTCAAAGGAAACTCCTATTGCTAAGTATAACTTATTATACATCAACTTTCTAATTTAAAACTTTTGATACATTATAACTTTCAAAATAAAAAAATGTCAATTAATTTTAACACCAAATTAGTGAGGTAAAAACAAATTCTCAAACATGACTATAAGCAAATCCATCTGAAGTACAAAGAGAGTCAATTCATGTTTGCAATAAAGTATATCAGACTATTATATAAGATATAACATACCAAACCTGATAAGTAAATGCATATTTTATTTAATAACTACATATTAATATAAATATACATATGTGTGTGTGTGTGTGTGTGTGTGTGTGTGTATGAAGTTATATTTCCAGACATGACATTTCTCTTATTAGTGTTTGGCTTAATATATGCAGCCGTATATACTATTGAATTTCAGAAAAGGGGATTGCCACATGCACATATCTTGCTATGGTTGGATCCTAATAGTAAATATCCAGATTCTGATGCTATAAATAAGATAATCAGCGCTGAGATTCCCGATAGAGAAACAGATCCAGTAGGATATGCAGCAGTTGGACAATATATGATGCACGGTCCATGTGGCATATTTAATACAAGCTCCCCATGTATGAGAAAGGGAAATTGCTCAAAACACTTCCAAAGAAGTACATCAATGAGACTGTAATTGATGAGTCAGGTTTTGCTGTATACCGATGAAGGAATGATAATAATAGATGGGTAGATAAAAATGGTACAAAGTTGGACAATGCTTATGTCGTACCTTATAATCGGAACCTTATTGTTAAATATCAATCCCACATTAATGTCGAATGGTGTAATCAAGGTAGGTCAATAAAATATCTCTTTAAGTATATAACTAAGGGACCTGATCATGCTTCTATATCTCTACGGTCACATAAATCAAGTTCAAGCGGTTCAAATAACCATGAAAAGACTGATGAGATATAATATTATTTGGATTGCCGATACATCTCAGCTTCAGAAGCAATTTGGAGAATCTACGGATTTGATATACATTACAGAATTCCTGCTGTGGAGAGGCTCCCATTTCACCTTCCTGATCAACAGTCAATGATTTTCAAAGAATCGGATGATCTTAATGAAATTATTGATAATATTAATGTAAAGAAATCAAAATTTATTAGCTGGATGGAAGCAAACAAGTTGTATGATGAAAGTAAAACACTCACATACTCAGAATTTCCTTCACTTTTTGTCTGATTAGCTGATGAGAAACGATGGAAAATCAGGGAAAAAGGTCGTAGTATTGGCAGGGTTTTTTATTCTCATCCAACTTCAGGTGAGAGGTTTTATCTTAGGTTGCTTCTTAATGTTGTAAAAGGACCTACATCCTTTGATGACATTAAAACTAAAGATGGAATAGTTTATCCAACATTCAAAGAAGCATGTCAAGCTTGGTGATTATTAAATGATGATCAAGAATGACAATATGTTTTGGATGAGGCTTCTTATGTTGCTTCTGGAAAACAATTTAGGCAATTGTTTGCTAAATTATTATTGTTTTGTGAAGTTGTGAATCCACAAATACTATGGGACAAGAATTGGAAGTATATGGCTGAAGGTATATTGGAAGATCAGAGAAATCTTCTTGACATGCCTACCTTAACAATGTCAGAACAAGAACTTCAAAGTTATACTTTAGCTAAAATTTAGTATTTATTGCTTGAAAATGGAAGAAGCTAAAAAAATTTCAAAGGGATGCCTTTACCAGATCTACAAATACTGCAGCAATGCAAGCACAAGATTATTAGTGAAGAATTAAATTTTAACAGAGATGAGTTAAGATGTGAAAATGAGAAGTTTGTTCAAGGAATGAACACTGATCAAAAAGTTATATATGACACTATACTTGGGTCTGTATATAAAGAACATGGAGGATTATTTTTCATATATGGGCATAGAGGAACTGGAAAAACTTATCTTTGGAAATCAATTATTTTTAAATTACGATCAGAAGGAAAAATTGTATTGCCAGTTGCTTCATTAGGAATAGCATCAATATTACTTCCTAAAGGCAGGACAGCACATTCTAGATTTAATATTCCCATCATTCTGAAAAATAATTCGACTTGTGGAATCAAAATAGGTAGTCCTGAAGCTGAATTAATCAAGATGACAAGTCTTATAATCTAGGATGAGGCTCCAATGGTCCACAAACATGCTTTTGAAGCTGTCGATAGAACATTCAAAGATATATTAGGAGCAGAATGTTCTGAAAATATAAACAAACCTTTCGGTGGAAAGACATTTGTGCTTGGGGGTGACTTCAGACAAATACTTCCGGATATTCCAAAAGGATCTAAACATGATATCTTACATGCTTCTATCAGTTGTTCATATTTATGGAGGGACTGTAAAGTTTTAACACTCACTAAGAATATGAGATAGCAAACACAAGTGAGTGAAAGTAATACAATGTCTACCTCTGACTTTAGTAAGTGGGTACTTGATATTGGAGTGAAAGTAATACAATGTCTACCTCTGACTTTAGTAAGTGGGTACTTGATATTGGAAATGGAGATAACATGTGTAAGAAATGTCTACCTCTGACTTTAGTAAGTGGGTACTTGATATTGGAAATGGAGATAACATGTGTAAGAAAAATGAATTTCATGATCAGGATTTGTTAGTTGAGATACCAGATAATTTTATAATTCATGCGAATGGTAATCTGATTGATGAGGTTATATCGTCTACATATCCTAGATTGATGCAGAATTACTCAAATGAAGAGTATTTAGAAGAAAGAGCTATACTAACAGCAAGGAATGAAGTTGTTGACATAATTAACAATGAAATTCTAGACATCGTTCAAAGAGCTATACTAACAGCAAGGAATGAAGTTGTTGACATAATTAACAATGAAATTCTAGACATCGTTCCAGGGGAGTATGTTACATATCTAAGTTCTGATTCTCTTTGTCCCACCTCGCCAAATCTTGCAAGCAATAAAATATTATATCCAACTGAATTTCTAAATTCACAAAAATTCCCTGGGATGCCAAATCATGAAATTAAACTTAAAGTTGGTACTCCTATCATGCTTTTGCGTAATCTTAGCCCGGCAGATGGTCTTTGCAATGGTACGAGATTAGTTATCACACAACTTCTTAAATGGATAATAGAAGCTAGAATAATTAGTGGAAGTAATATTGGGACAAAGCATTTTATATCCAGGACAGATATGACCAATACTGATTCAAAGTGGCAATTTCATATAAAAAGAAGACAATTACCGGTGAGAACATGTTTTGCAATGACCATTAATAAAAGTCAAGGGAAAACTTTAAAGCATGTTGGATTGTATCTTCCAAAACCATGTTTTACACATGGCCAATTATATGTAGCAATAAACTTTAAAGCATGTTGGATTGTATCTTCCAAAACCATGTTTTACACATGGCCAATTATATGTAGCAATTTCTCGAGTTACTTCACCACAGGGACTTAAAATCCTCATTGAAAATGAAGATGGAATAGATAACAATGTAACAGAGAATGTTGTGTACAAAGAAGTTTTCAACAATCTAACTGCAGGTATTATCTCAACACTATGTTGCACAACTTTATTATTGTCAACCATGAAGCTATTAATTTTTTCCACCAACATAGGCATACTTTTTTGATGAATTTAACGTATGAATTTTATACATCTGTAAATGTATTATATATTATAGTCTGTCTTTTTACTTACATTTTTTTTAACTTTTCATCTTGCAGTTGATCATCATTGACAATGTCAATAAATAGCTATACAGCTATAAAAGATTTGGACCTTACTACTAAGGGCTTGTTTGGATTGAGGGGAATGAGGGTGAAGGGAAGTTAGGGGAACCATTCACCTCCATTCACCTTGTTTGGGAATACTTAGGAGGTGAAGTTAATTCACCCTAGTTCCCCTTGGTTCACCTCCTAATAGTATAAAATTTGTTACCCCCCAAATTGGGGTGTAACCAAGGGGAAGGGAACTCCCTTCCCTTCCCTTTCATTCCCTTCTCTCAGTTTTCCTTAACTTCCCTTCACCCCCTACAAATCCAAACATGCCCTAAAGATCAAGTAATCAAGGCGAGGGTTATCAGGTTGTGGGAGAACATCAATCCAATATCTAAACAAGTATATGGATTATAACTAATATTGTTAGATGAAAATGTAAGTTGCATATTCTTAACTTTATTTGACTTCTACAATTAAAGTCAGATACATATAACATGTGATTATCTATTTTATATTTATAAATCAATTTATAATTACTAATCTGCTTTATTTATTCTTATCAGGATAATGATGTTCCAGGGAACATAAAAGCAACTGAGATATCTAGGTTCAGACCAATGATAGAAGAAGGGAGGATTCATATTCTTTCTAAGTTCAAAGTGATAACTGTGTATGGTGATTATCGAGAAACTCAAAACAATTATTTTATATGCTTCTTTAGACAGACTGAAATTAAGGTTCTCCAAGATGATGATGAGCAAATCATGAGACAAAAATTCCAATTCCAAGATTATAATGAACTTGGACAATTTCTAGGAAGACGTACATATCTTTATGGTAAGGTCATGCAAAATTTTAATAAATATGTTTTTATTTGATAAGTTTGATAAACTTGATATAACATGTATTAATAATATACATATTTCATAGATGTTGTTGGAATTGTGAAGGATATATACCCATTGGAAGATTCTACTACTAGAGGGAAAAGACAAACTAGAAGAGCGCTAAAAATAATTAATGATTTGTAAGCGTTTTATACATTTAAAATTATAATGGATTCTAATATCATTTTATATCATGACTGATCTTTGACTTTTCTTAAAGGGGCGAGGAATGTACAGTGACATTATGGAATAAAATTGCATTAGATTTAGAAGATCAAGCTCAATAGTATGACCCAAATAACATGGTTATGATAATCACTGGAATATTTGTAACAAATTTTCAAGTTAATGAGCACGAACCATTGCTATCCAGTCAAAATCAAATTGATATCAGCTTGGTTAATTTTTTTTTGTTCAATGAAAAGATATTTTATTCATCCACAAAATTTGAAAATTGAGTACATCAATTGTCCACGAATAAAACCTGGAAACTAAATATCCAAACACATCGTTTGGAAACAACAGATCAACAACATATCATATTACATATTTTACAGCTTCTCCTTCATATGGTCAGGGATATCATCATTCTAAATCTTGGAGAAAATTGATATCTTCACAGCAAACAAATGATCATGCCCCCTATTTTTGAGTTGAAAAATTCTCAAGTTCCTTTCTTGCCATATCAAATAGACCGTAACTGACAATTACATTCTCTTCAAATTTTTCATATCTCTTCCCCTTTAGGTTGTTGCAATAAAAATTGATGATAGGATTCCAATAACTTTATTCCATGATTGGACAGAATACCTTTAGGTTGTTGCAATAAAAATTGATGATAGGATTCCAATAACTTTATTCCATGATTGGACAGAATATTAACATTCGATATTCTTCAATTCCGACAGGTTTCCTCTATGTGATTTGAGCATACGACACAAGTATTTGTGTCCAACATTCTCATTTTGTGTAGTCTATCTTGAGTCAATATTCAGGAATGAATGACCAACCATAAGATGATTGAATGCTTTGGATAATGAAAGACTCTACAAATAATTCTAGACCAAGGGTTTGACTGGTTAATTGACTTAAAGCATAGTAGACAGAGGATATTTTGAAGTTTGGTTAATGTTTGTAGATCTGATTATGCATCTCTATAGTTGTTTATCGTATACCATTATTTCTTTTTGTGTATTTAGCAGGAAATAATACAGTTTCTTCTAGCAGCGCATCGAAAGTATATATCAAAATTGATGATCCAAAGGTGAAGGATTTATCTCAGAGGTATGTGGTGTAGTTAAGAGATTATACTCTAAATATAAAATGTAATGTTGTACAATTGCATTATGATTGTATGTATGAATAATTGTCATTAATATATTATTGCTCATACGGATTTCTAAAGTGAATTTATCATCATCTAGAAATCTCAATGACAGTAAGGAATTGCTGAACATAATTCCTACCCCAGTCAACTACTCAGCAGATCAACCACAACTTATAAAAGCAGCAAATGGCACATTGAATGATTTACTTTTCTTCAATGACACTGGGACTTCGAATGTAAATTTGCATTATTTAATAAGATACTTTCTATGTGTATATATCATCACTGATTTACATTACTTTTCTGAGATATTATTTTCCCATAATTACAGGAATATTATTTCATTTGCGAAGTTATTATCATTGGTATTATTGAGCATATGAAATGGAGATACAGTGGTTGCCCTGATTGTTCAAAAAAAACCTTAATAGCTGGTAATTCATTCTGGTGTGAGAAATGTAACAAACAAGTCATGGCACAAAACTGGTAATATTATGATATCATATTGACTCGCATATAAAGTTATATAATAGTTAAATAATCATGAAATGTAATGAGTATTTGTATTATTTGCAGTTATAAGATAACACTAGAGGTCGAAGATTATTCAGACGTTTCCACGATAACATTATTCAACAGAGAAGCTGAGAAATTGTTTAAGGTTTCTACTGATGAAATATCTAAGAATTTGGTGAAGGTAATTACATAAACCTCTATATTATTTTTATCATCTAATTTTGTTTGAAGTCAGAATTTGGTGAAGGTAATTACATAAACCTCTATATTATTTTTATCATCTAATTTTGTTTGAAGTCTATGAGTTTCTGTTTGTATTACATAAACCTCTATATTATTTTTATCATCTAATTTTGTTTGAAGTCTATGAGTTTCTGTTTGTATTATTTCCTTTCATGGCCTACTGATGTTCAGTTCAACAGATTAAAGGAAAGGAAGTTTTCCCATCATTGATTAAGGGGATTATGGGTAAAAAAATTAAAGTTCATATTAAGCTTACTAAATACAATTACATTGAGGGTAATGAAGGATTCACAGTTATGAAACTGATAGAGGACTTACACGACAGAAATAAAGAAACCAACGTCGAAAATACACCACAGGTTTAAATTCTTAAATCATAGAATGTTAGAAAATTCATTTATCATATTAATTCTAATTGTTTAAATATTATTTCTAATTAGGATGTGTTCGCCCCGCAAAATTCTGACGTTATTAGCCTTACTGAAGAAGGACCACCAACAACTCCATTGACTGCTCCTATTTCAAAATCTGTTTTGAAAAATACAACTAATGTAATGATAAAACCAAAAATTGAGAAGGCAGTCAACAACAATTTGGTTGTAAATAATAGCATTGAAGTGGAAGAAAAGACTGGTAGTATTGAGCAGGTCAAATTACCAATGCAAGAAGGTAAAATATATGACTTCCTATTTGAAATTATGAGAATTATTTTACATAAGTTACTAATATGTTCTAATTTAATAATTGAAGTTCAATATTATTAATGTAGCAAATAAGAAAAGGAGAACCAATCGAAGCGGTGGAAAAGAGAACTAACTGCTGGAAGACTTCACAACAACTTCTGAAGAGTTTTCAACCAAAGTTTAGTGTGAATATTTGTGTTGCTTATGTTTAATCATATTATGTAGTTTTAATTATGCAAAAGTTTAAGATGTATCTTGAAACTTAATTTCGATACTTTTGTTAAATGTAATGTAATAGGTTTGATCAATTTTATATGTATATGGAATAGGTAAGATAGTCAAAATTCATGCCAGCCATGCATCAACGGATGCAATAGTTTTACTAAAGGAATTGGATAGGTTGCTCATCTAAAGACACGTTTTATTATTGCCTCAACTTCCTCACATTTGAATTCTAGTTGCAGCATAGCGTGGATGCAGGTAGATAGTTCAAGACACATGCACAGACTGTCTATTGTGCTGAGCAGTTCCCCACAACCGTCTACTGTGATCGAAACTTCCACAATCAAGTTGGCCATGTTGGTCATCATCAGACACGTTGCTACACTTTGCCACTCTTCTTGGCCACATCGCTCAAATTCTCCACAAAAATATTTCAGTTGATCTGTTTCCACAATTTTCCAGTTTATACACCGCTTTCCTCTTCAGCCTAAAGATAGTTGAAGAAAGTTTTACAACAAGTCATTACGAAGTTCAAACACTTGCTTCTTCATCAATTTCCTCAACCGCATTATAGTTCAAGAAAATTCTTATTCAGGTTAGTATCAATTTCAGCTTCTGCAATTCAACTTTCTTGATTCTCTGTGTTTTCTTTTGCTATTGCTGGTATTTTCTTCATCCTTCTTGATTCTATGTGTTTTATTTTATTTTGTTTTTTTATTTGAATTTTCTTCATCCTGCTTGCAGTTACCATAAGGGATTTTTGAGATGTATGGTGATTGGTGAATGTTAAGGATGAAAGAGTGGAACTAGGTTCTTTCATAATTGCAGCAGTCAAAATTTTATCTATTATGCTGAGCAATTCCCCACAACCGTCTACTATGCTTGAAACTTCCACAATCAAGTTGGCCATGTTGCTCATCATCAGACATGTTGCTACACTTTGCCACTCTTCTTGGCCACATCGCTCAACTTCTCCTCAAGAAGATTTCAGTTGACATGCTTCCACAAATTTCTAGTTTATACACTCCTTTCCTATTCAGCCTAAAGATAGTTGAAGAAAATTTTACAACAAGTCAGTACGGAGTTCAAACACTTGCTTCTTCATCAATTTCCTCAACAACATTATAGTTCAAGATAATTCTTATTCAGGCTAGTATCAATTCTAGCTTCCGCAGTTCAACTTTCTTGATTATATGTGTTTTCTTTTGCTATTGCTGGTATTTTCTTCATCCTTCTTGATTCTATGTGTTTTATTTTATTTGGTTGTTTTATTTGAATTTTCTTCATCCTGCTTGCAGTTACCATCAGGGATTTTTGAGATGTATGGTGATTGGTGAATGTTAATGACGAAAGAGTGGAACTGGGTTCTTTCATAAGTGCAACAGTCAAAATTTGATCTATTGTTTTGTTTTTTTACATCCAAATTTCTGTTTTTAATCGTGCAGTTCAACTTGCTGGTGTAAGTTTACTATACACTAAATTATATTCAAGTTGTGATGTTTGCAAAATTTATTTAATTGCTTGATTATATGTCAGCACAAACTCAAGATGTCATCTATGTATAATGGTGAAACATTTAAGATTGTTAAATTAACTCTTTGGTGTTTAGCATACTAAATCCTAAGTATTTTATTTTGTTGCTGCTGGGATTGGCTTAAAATTGAATTTTCTTCATCCTGCTTTAAGTAAACAGCATGGATTTTTTATAGTATGGTGATTGGTGAAGGTTAAGGATGAAGTTCGATCGGAGAAGTTAAATGTACAGTTGTGAGCATATATCACAGAATATATCATTGGTTATATATGGACTTCAAGTATGTTTAAGATTGCGCACAAAAATAGTTGGTAAAGATGTCGTGCTTAGCACGGGATGAATACTAGTGGGAGACTAATATTAAAATATAAAGATTTGGAGGACTTATATCAAAATACTAAAGATTTAAAAGACTAATATAAAATAACCCTAATAAATTAAGTACATTTAGCTTTACTTAAATCGTTCACAATAATTTACAAAATGTTTTTATCATGCTCAAGGGAAGACGTATTTTAATTATATTTTTATACCTTTTCATTACAGTTTAATATACAATGATTTTATTTGATTTTATGAAGTATTGGTTATATAAGATTCCATCTTAAAATATTTTGTAGCGACTAAATTATCAGATTAGTATTAAACATGGGATGCCATTGCCAAATTGATATTTTTAAAAGCTCTAGTGACAATAAGGTATTAAAAAATAGCACGATTGGACAAATAGGCCCAAAAACTCAACTACGGCAAAATTTCTCTGGCAGAGCCTCACCAAACACGTGCGCTCAAGTGGCGTAATTATAAGAAGCTGGCATCGGTAGTTAGGCTTTATAAATCCATTAGAGAAG
>NC_033799.1:27710209-27734453 GCF_001876935.1 Asparagus officinalis | reverse complement strand
CTCGTCCTTCCTCTTTCTAATTGGACATTCTCCATTATTATAAAATATGCCTCTTCTTCAAGCTCTAGTACACACTCTTGGCTAGCATCAGGCTTCAGCAAGGGGGAAAAGCAGACATCGACTCGTTGGGTTCAATTGTATACAGAGATGGAATTAAGAGAGTTTTGGGCGTGGGGTTAGTTTTGGGGTAATTATTATGACCCCCTAATTGTGAAAACGGCGAAGGAATTGTGAAAAACGTGAAGAATAACCCAAAACAGACTCCACCACACCCTGGTGTGGTGTCTACCATGGGTGTGGTAGAATCTGTCATGCACCACACCCTCTGCCACACCCACGGTACAGGGTGTGGCAGAATCTGTCCTGCACCACACCCTCTGCCACATCCATGGTGCAGGGTGTGGCAGACTCGTTTTTAGAATCCTCCTTTGTATGGGAATCCTCCTTTATTTGGGATTGTGTTTTATTATATATAGGACCACGTTTTTTAGGGTTTCTTAAGGAGAGAAAAGGAGAGAATTAGCATTGTTTTGAGCACTTTGAGAGGGAGATATTGTGAGGAAGTTGAGAGCTTTGGTTAGGGTTATATTTGAGTGATTTTGTGAGTTGTAACCCGTTGTATTTCTCCTCCATATAGTGAAATCTCCCCATCCTCTCCCCGTGAACGTATGCAAGTTGCCGAACCATGTATATCTCTGTTTTTGGTTTGATTTGTCGCAATTGGCTTGGTTTGTGCAAGTGTGTGGCTTTCTTCTTCCGTGATCTCAAGTTCGTTGTGTGTGCGTGCAACGCTTCCGCATAGGCACGCGACATAGTGGTATCAAAGCTCAGATTTCAGATCTAGGGTTTTGGATTAGGTGGAGGAAGATTCAGTTGGAAGCTTGGTTCTTGGAGTTCTAGATTTTGGTGGAGTTAGGGTTTGAAGTTGCCATTGAAGATCTCGCTTTCCTCGTGTGGTTAGGAGTTCTATTTGGAATCCAATCTAGGGTTCAGTTGGGTAATTTCTTATTCTTTTCAAAGTTTGGATCTTTCTCTACAATTTGGAATTTGTGATTATGGGTGAAGAAGTTGGTGAAAGCAGCAAGATGACAGGCACAGTTCAAGTGGGTTTTCAGAACACTAAGATTAGTGTAGTGAAATATGACGGCAAGATTAATTTTGGTTTATGGATGAGCGACGTACAAGATGCGCTCAATGCTCAAAATCTGGAGGAGACCATCATGGTCGATGTGAGGCCACCTAAATATGAAGAGGCGATATGGGAAAAGATGAATTGAAATGCTTGCGGGGTGATCAGGTCCTGTTTGGAACAGGAACTGAAATATGATGTGATTGGGGTGATGTCTGCAATGAAGATGTGGGAGATTCTCAACAACAAGTATCTCACAAAGAGTGTTGAGAACAGGTTGTACTTGCTGTGAAGATTATTCAGATTTCAAATGTCCAGAGGCACCTCGCTTGCGGCTCATGTGAACAACTACACTAAGTTGTTGTCGGACTTGGCGAACGTGGATGAGAAGATCACAGATGAGTACAAGGCTATTATTCTTTTGGGCTCCTTACCGGATGAGGAGTAAGATACCTTCGTGCTTACGTTACTGAACGGAAGATCTTCTATCACTTATAGTAAAGTGACTAACGTATTGACGAACTATGATTTGAGAAGGAAGGATAAGGAGACTTCCCGCGCTAGTACTTCAGGAGAGGCCTTGTCGACGAGAGGTAGAAGCTCATATCAGAAAGGTGGAAATAGAGGGAGGTCAAAGTCAAGAGGTCGTCACCAGCTTGGAAAGAACCAATGTGCATTCTGCAAAGAGCAGGGACATTGGAAGAGAGACTGCCCGAAAGTCAAAGAAAAGGAGCGAAGGCTAATGAGGTGAATGTTGCGAAAGGCGATGATTCCGATGATTCGAGCTTTTCTCTTTTGATTACTCCGGAGGTGAACCATTTGGATGCATCAGAGTGGATACTTGATTATGGCGCTACTTATCATGTGACTCCTAGGCGAGATTGGTTCTCATCATTTGAGAGACTCGACGAGGGTGTTGTTGTCATGGGAAATGATCAATCCTGTGACGTTTGTGGGATAGGTACTGTGAGGATTCGGATGCACGATGGAGTAGTCCGTGAGTTGAAGGAGGTGAGATTCGTTCCTCAACTTAAGAAGAATCTTATCTCAGTTGGGGCTTTGGAGGCGAAGGGATTCAGGGTGACCTTTGAAGATGCTGTAGCGAAGGTTACGAAGGGATCTTTGGTGGTGATGAAGGGAGTCCGCGGTCATAATTTATACTATCTGAAGGGGAGCACCGAGATTGGCCAGGTTGCTTCGGCTATTTCAGAGGCGGACATGAGCAGACTTTGGCATTACAGGTTAGGGCACACAGGAGAGAAGTCACTGCAGGCTTTGTGCAAGCAGGGGCTATTAAAGGGAGCCAAGAGTGGAAAGATTGAGTTTTGTGAGCACTGTGTTCTTGGAAAGAAGACGAAGGTGAAGTTCGGGACGGCCATTCATAGGACGAGGGGCATCTTGGACTACGTGCATACAGATGTTTGGGGTCCCACCAAGACGGCATCACTTGGTGGTCGACATTGGTTCGTCACATTTGTTGATGACTATTCTAGGCGTTGTTGGGTGTACACCATGAAACATAAGAGTGAAGTCCTAGATTTGTTTGTGGAGTGGAAGAAGAGATTGGAACTGCAGACTGGGAGAAAGATCAAGACGTTGCGATCCGACAACGGCGGCGAGTATACCTCAGACCCCTTTCTGCAGCTATGTCGAGACGAGGGCATAGAGAGACACTTCACAGTTAGTCATACACCGCAGCAAAATGGGGTGGCAGAGAGGTTGAATCGGTCTTTACTGGAGAAGATCCGATGCTTATTGTCGCAGAGTGGTTTGGAGAAGATCTTTTGGGCTGAGGCACTTACATATGCGAGCCACCTCATTAATAGGCTGCCTTCATCTGCGATTGAGGGGAAAACCCCTATGGAGATGTGGTCGGGAAAGCCAGCACATGACTATGACCAGCTCAAGGTATTCGGGTGCCCTGCATATTATCATGTTAGAACTGATAAATTGGAACCTCGAGCTAGGAAGGCCATATTTGTAGGATTCAAGCGTGGTGTCAAGGGATACAAGCTTTGGGATCCAGTTGATAAGAAGATTGTGCTGAGTAGGGACGTCACGTTTGATGAAGCTTCTATCTTGAAGCTTCCCAGCTCTCATCAGGTGGAGATTGTGGTAGGTGGCTATGCAGGAGGAGATGGAGTCCCTTCATAAGAACGATACATGGGAGCTTGTTGAGCTTCCAAAGGGGCGGAAGGCGATTGGGTGCAAGTGGGTGTATACGAAGAAGGAGGGCATTGAGGGCACTCCAGTGAGATTCAAGACTAGGTTGGTTGCGAAGGGCTATGCACATGAGGAAGGTATTGATTACAATGAGGTTTTCTCTCCGGTGGTGAAGCATTCGTCGATTCGGATTTTGCTAGCTTTGGTGGCACAGTATGGTTTGGAGTTAGATCAGTTGGATGTGAAGACAGCATTTCTTCATGGTGATCTTGATGAAGAAATATATATGACTCAGCCATAGGGATTCCGAGCTGCAGGGAAAGATAAGTTGGTTTGCAGGCTAAAGAAATCGCTATACGGTTTGAAGCAGTCTCCTCGACAGTGGTATAGGCGATTTGATGGTTTTATGCTTGGTCATTCGTACACTCGGAGCCAGTTTGATCCTTGCGTGTATTTTCGCAAGTTGAGAGGAGGTGCGTACATTTATTTGTTGCTTTATGTCGATGACATGTTGGTTGCCTCTAGTTCCAGGTCAGCTATAGATGAGTTCAAAGTTCAGCTTTCGAATGAGTTTGAGATGAAGGACTTGGGCGAGGCGAAGCGCATTTTAGGGATGGAGATCGGTAGAGACGACAAGAAGAAGGGCAGGATTTGTTTGACACAGGTGGCTTATTTGAAGAAGGTTCTACAACGATTCCATGTTAGCATGAATACAAAGCCAGTTGGTGTACCGTTGGGAGCCCATTTGAAGCTCTCAGCTGGCCTTTCACCGAAGTCAGTTGAAGACCGTGAGTTGATGTCGAAGACTCCATATGCGAGCGCAGTTGGGAGCTTGATGTACGCGATGGTATGTACGAGGTCAGATTTGTCACAGGCGGTGAGCATGGGTTTTGAGATACATGCACGATCCAGGAGTGGGTCATTGGGACGCCGTGAGATGGATTTTGAGGTACATTCGAGGTACGCTCAATGTTGGTTTGGTTTATGAGCGGGACACTACAGGTGGGTAGTTGTGCATTGGATATGTTAATTTGGATTATGCCGGGGATTTGGATAAGCGTCGGTCTACTACGGGGTATGTGTTTACTTTGACCCGTGCGCCGGTGTGTTGGAGAAGCACCTTACAGTCGACGGTGGCTTTGTCTACAACAGAGGCAGAGGATATGGCAGTTACGGAGGGTGTGAAGGGTATATCGTAGAGGTCCGTCACTATTCATTGTGATAGCATGAGTGCTATCTATTTGGCGAAGAATCAGGTTTTTCATGCGAGGACGAAGCACATTGACGTTCGTTATCACTTCGTTCGGGATGTTCTTGAAGATGGCGATGTGGAAATTGTGAAAGTCCACACGAAGGATAATCCGGCGGATATGCTCACTAAGGTGGTTCCGAGCAACAAGTTTGATCATTGTCGAAACTTGTTGCACATTCGTGATTGTTGAGGCTGTTGACGGCTATTTGGATAAACTACGGGTAGCTTGATCCCTTGGGAGAGGGGGTACGTAGGCAACCACATTGGTGCAGCCGAGTTTAGAGAGACGACACATTGGTGCTCATGTTGGTGTCGGCTCAGTGTTGGGAACACTTCGCCGAGGTGGAGAATTGTGAAAACGGCGAAGAAATTGTGAAAAACGTGAAGAAAAACCCAAAACAGACTCCACCACACCCTGGTGTGGTGTCTGCCATGGGTGTGGTAGAATCTGTCCTGCACCACACCCTCTGCCACACCCACGATGCAGGGTGTGACAGAATCTGTCCTGCACCACACCCTCTGCCACACCCACGGTGCAGGGTGTGGTAGACTCGTTTTTAGAATCCTCCTTTGTATGGGAATCCTCCTTTGTTTGGGATTGTGTTTTATTATATATAGGACCACGTTTTTTAGGGTTTCTTAAGGAGAGAAAAGGAGAGAATTAGCATTGTTTTGAGCACTTTGAGAGGGAGATATTGTGAGGGAGTTGAGAGCTTTGGTTAGGGTTATATTTGAGTGATTTTGTGAGTTGTAACCCGTTGTATTTCTCCTTCATATAGTGAAATCTCTCCATCCTCTCCCCGTGGACGTAGGCAAGTTGCCGAACCACGTATATCTCTGTGTTTGGTTTGATTTGTCATAATTGGCTTGGTTTGTGCAAGTGTGTGGTTTTCTTCTTCCGTGATCTCAAGTTCGTTGTGTGTGCGTGCAACGCTTCCGCATAGGCACGCGACAAACCTAATTTCAATCACGTCTGCATTAAGAGAAATAATTAGCTAGCATTTAAGTATGCCACGTGTTTTGTCTTGTGAGCGTCGGATAAATTTTGTTGGAGTTGAGCTCTTTGACCTCTTTGTCCAATCGTGCTATTTTTCATATCTTATTGCTGTTGTAACTTAAAAATACCAATCTGATAATTACATTCTATTTCTAATACCAATCTGATAATACAACCATCACTAGTACAAAACTGGCCTGCCCAAACGGTTGGAACCGTTTGGGAAAACCCCCTCCCAAACGGCTATAACTGTTTGGACAAGAAAAAACACCCGTTTGGGCTAAAGCCATTGGGGATAACTTTTCCCCAATGGTAGCCCAAACGGGTACACCCATTTGGAACTAGTCCCAAACGGTTGAACCCGTTTGGAACTTGTCCCAAACGGGTACACCCGTTTGGGACCGCGATATATGCCAAACGGTTTCAACCGTTTGGCATATAACGCTGTCCCAAACGGGTACACCCGTTTGGGACCTCAGTATATGCCAAACGGTTGAAACCGTTTGGCATATATCGCGGTCCCAAACGAGTGTACCCGTTTGGGGGGAAAAATATTTGGCAAACGGTTTTAACCGTTTGGCCTATTAATTTTAATTTTTTTTTTCCATTTCAGCTATTTATTTATTTACCTGTTTACATTTAATATACACATTTTACACAATGAATTAAAAACATATACATACACAAAAATATCTCAAGCGATGCTAAATATTCAATATTATATAATAAATACACAATAATTACTCAATATGCAATATTAGAGATAAATGCACAAATAATTACTCAATATTCACAATGAAAAGCATCCAATATTATATATTTGTCTCTAATATCCAAAATGTCTCATACATCCAAAATATAGATAGGAAGTCTAATTCATCCAATCAATGAACAAAGAAATTCCTCGAAGAATATCCTCTTGGGACAAGCCCGCGCCTTAAGTCTGCAAATATCTAGCAATATTCTCATGTGACAAACCTTGAGCACTGGAAGTAGAAGTGTTTGCAGTCGAAGCAGACGAGCAGAATGAGGTATATCGGTAGCGGGCTGATGAATTGGAGCCGGTCGCGTAAAAGCTGATGGATCACTACGAGTGGGAGCAGAACGAGCGCCCTGAGAATTAACCTATAAAATAGTAGCAATGTATGAGTGTATAATTGTCTGAGTGTTAAGTCTATGCGTATATTTACGTGTATAAGATGTATGCATATTTGTGCCAATGTACGTGTATGCGAGAGTGTGTATGTACCATATTGTTAGTATCAAATGCATCTGAGACCTAAATTCCTCCTAAGCTCCTCCCTAAGCTCCTCCCTGAGACTATCCATCTCAGCTACCCGAGCTCTAAGATCAGCCACCTCGCGACGTAGTTCCTGATTAGAAGTGTCGATTTCCGGTATGGAGGACGTCCTCAAGTAAGTCGCGAGTGGCACCAATGCATGCCTCTTTCATAACGCCGTGATGCCTCCGTGCAGGGAATCTAACATCTGGGTGAAACAAAGTGCATCGTCCTCTGTGGCTGAATCGACCCTGATAAGGTTGCCTCCTGGATGACTCGATTCTACACAATATAAAGTAGTCAACTGTAAGTCGACAATGCAAAAGTAGATATATTTAAGAAACAAATAAAAACAAAATAAAAGTAAGATTATAGCATAAAAGCAATTCTATCTTTGATATGGATTATTGCAAATGAAGTCTGGATGATTTACTAAAGGTATGATACAGAAATAAAATCAAATTGCATATATGTGACTGTATCTGTGCAGATACACAGCAGTGTGTATCTGCTGCAGATACACAGGGCAGTGTATCTGCAGATACACAGCAGTGTATCTGCTGCAGATACACTGCTGTGTATCTGCTGCAGATACACTGCTGTGTATCTGCTGCAGATACACACTGCAGATACACAGCAGTGTGTATCTGCAGATACACACAGCAGAGTTGCTTATATTTACCTATTGATTAGGAGTTTGATGTGCATCTTTATTGTTTACAACAGCGTGCTGGTGAACATCTCAGAGAGTGTTACTGCACTTGTGACAGAACTAGGTACTGTGATCTCAAGTTTTCTTGTCAATTCACTTCTCCGGCCACCCAGCTATGGTTTTTGAACCAACAAGCTCATGAATTTATTCCTCAGGTGCTGATCAAAGGTTGGATACGTGATTACTACAAACAGAGAAGGAAATATTTCAGCATGTAGCTATGTTGCTCAGAGATGGCCTCTCCGCAGGTAACAAAGCCTATATTCTCTCTGAACTTTCAGCATCCATATGTTTATGGTGTGTTGATTTTTGAAGCGATGGCCACATTTGTCGGTCAAGTATCGGTTTTGTCCCTAATTGCAATATTCGGGCCTGCAACCACAGCCATGGTATAATGATATCTCTGTCACTTCTAAACATGTACGTGTATTTGCAAACTGTTTTAGTTTGCTTATTGGTGATATATATTGTTCTCAGATAACCACAGCGAGGAAAGCAGTAACGCTTCTACTATCATATTTGATATTTACCAAGCCTTTGACGGGGCATCATGGAATGGGACTCTTGCTTATTGCCATGGGAATTACTCTCAAGCTTCTACCAGAAAATGATTCAAGTTCTCGGAAGGCAAAAATTCAGCAGCAGCAGAAACAACACAACTGTGTATCTGCTGCAATTAGAATAGAACAATTACCTCGTGTGTCCCATTAGATGTGCACAATTAGAATAGATATATGTGAATGAAAACATGCATGCAGCATATAGCGATATATTTAGAACGTACGTAGCACACCCACCAAATAAATGTGTCCAATAGTTTGTAAATATTTAGAACACATCCAGAAACATTATGTGACGAAGAGCATGTGGAACCAGCACATAATTCTAGGGACAAAAATCAAGAACTTTGGGCGTAGTAAACATATTTTCATCTAGAAGACTTACACAATACTCCTTAGTGTTGTTGTCCGGGTATGTATACTCTCCAGTGATCTTATCTACTGATGACGAGTGGGTACCCAAATATAGTTTCAACATTGTAGGTGTGCCACCATCCTCAATGATTTGACATTTCTACAATTCACCAAAAATATAGGTGGATAATCGATAAAAACATTAAGAATTATAAAATACGAATTTTAAATAGCATTAAGAAGCAAATTTACCAACCGAACCATAGCCCGACTCATGTTCCTCGAGCCACCTGTATAAGTTGCTCAACCATGCAAATTTGACGCCCGATTCTGCGCATTACGTCTTGCCTCTTCCTGCATGTTATTATCATATTTAGATTTGTAATCAAACAAAGGCAAAATTATAATTACCTAATAAACATTTGATTTTAGTTTAAAATATACACCTTCTTGTCCTCTGAATCATAATAAGCGCACAAATTATCCCATGAGTCTCTATCAATCCAAGAAAACGCTGGAGTAGTCCAAAGAGCCTCTCTTTCTGCTTCAGGAGTATTTTTCCACACCTCAAAACACTCTTGTTTTACCTGACACCTATTATACCGGACCCTCTCTTGCAACTGAGACTTCATTCCTCGATAAACAATATTACGGTTGAGAGGCTGATTAGGATCCAGAGGGAGAAACTCATAATTCTTCTGAATATTCAATAAATGAATCACATGGTTAAAATAGATTGTACCTATTGATAACAAATTAATCGGATAAATCAAAATAAAATATATTTATACCTGACATCTTATAAAGAAATCATCAAATGACCTATTATGTTCATCGCTCCATTCTAAATGGAGAGGATATTTGCAGTACACACGGCTCTCCACCCCCACATACTTTCCCCATTTCTCAGCATACTCACCAATGGGGCGGCCCCTATTATTGAGATACAGAGGCCATGCCTTCTCTCCCTTTTCAACATCAGGTTGCAGGTTATGTCTAGTATTGGAGGCTCGAGTGCGAACAGAGGATTGTGACTGCACTGTATGTGATGAGACAAATAAGATATTAGATAATATTAAGAATAATAAATTATATAAATTAAAATGATATATTTATACAAACGACTACCTCCATCTCCCTGTCGCTCTGCACGTCTCAGAGCACGATTAGGACGAAGATTAAAAGAGTGTTTTGGAACACATGCCGGTGCAGATGTAGATGCAGCTAGACAATAAAAATTATTTATGTAAGTTTAAACTGCATGTTCTGAGCTAGCAGCTGAAGTAATTACCAAAAACAAACGCTGAAATATATTGCAAGCATGAATATCCATGTTAACGGAAAAGCACCCACTAGCGAAGCATAACCATCTGATACACACAGCTAAAGAGAATATTTTTACCTGTTTAGACATAAATTTATGGTTTTTTTGGATAGGCTGAAGTATTTCAATACATTACACTGTTATATACATTCAGCCAGATTTCCTTGGTCCTTTTAATTCTCTGTATGGTATTGTTCGAGTAGGAAGTAGGCCAATAAACACAAATATGGGTCAATTATTGATCCATATACCCCTCTGCAGTGTCAACATCTAAAGACATCCTACTGATCCGCACCCAACAAGCATGAAAAGAGGGAAAATGAGTCAATTGTTTGAATAACTGGTCATTCTTATACGTTTTAGATTGTGATCTTCCCTCTAAATAGTGTATCCGAGTCAGGCTCTTCCTTAAAGGTGCATGGAGGCAATGATGCATTTTCTTTGTCAGGTGAAATGAGTCCATCTAATATTCTTGCTTCAGCTCTATTAGGTTTGTAGTTTGCATAGAGCAGTACCCCTGATGTTAGCAATGGGAGCTACAAGAGTCCTTGCATGTTTCCTGTCATATGTATGGGATGCAAGTGGTTGAACATCTGATTATAGGTGGATGATGCGGGTTGATTGTTGTTTTGCAATTCGATTAGTGGTCTAGGTTGCTGTATTTTCTGTCTCATTTTTGTTGTGGATTTCTTGATTTTCTGCAAATATTACCTTTCAAAGTTTTATGATAGGGCAGCATCTTCAACTGAAATTTAGAGGCTTAATGGGTACCGAGTAGTGTGTGAATCTTCAGAAGTTTGCTTTTATGTTGTGTGGATTGTTGTTGAATGTCCAGCTATGTCCAGAAATATTGTTAATGAATGTCAAACGGGAATTGCTATTCAATATGTTGGTTGAATGTCCAGCTATGTCCAGAAATATTGTTAATGAATGTCAAACGGGAATTGCTATTCAATATGTTGCTTTCCCAACTTAAAATAGGATTTTTTTTGTCAAACGGGAATTGCTATTCAATATGTTGCTTTCCCAACTTAAAATAGGATTTTTTTTCATGGTTTGCTAGGGAACCGCCCCATGATCCTTGGGACCGTGGGTATCAAACCTTGATATCTGGATACGAAACTATGTTATTAAACTGGTATCTGGATTTGTAAGCAATAATATTGAGTGGGTACCCCCTTTTTGTTTATGTGACTAGGTAATTTTCTATTATTTGACTTGATACTTTCTGCCGCAAGCAGGAAAACTGAAGAACAAAGGCCAAAGGAGCAGAGGCCAAAAGCAAGTGAGAACAAACCCGTGATGAATGAATGAGGCTATTTTGAGAAATGCTTGAGCAAGGCTTTGAATTTCCCAGACTTGTGAGTAATCTGTTTGAGTGATGAACTATAGATTTGTTAACCCTCTCCTTCTCGCAATAATTAGATTGGATAACATAAGTTTATAAAGGGAGCAGGCAGATTATAGTAATTTGTGCAAACACCGGTGCACATGTGTGGGTAAGATGATTACATGACAAAATTGGGATGCTAATATTACGTGAACTTGTAAAGAAGTCTTTCAAAATTATGTAAGAGATAGAAGCATTATGTAAGCATTTCTTAGCAAAAAGCACATTAATCACCAAAAGATAATGAAGAAAGATACTGACCTGACGATTGTCCAGAAGGTATGGAGTGTGAAGGGGGAGTTGTCTGTAAATCATTTTCTTGTGTAGGTGTTTGTTGATTTGTGTCTATATCTGTGTAGGAGATAGATTGCAAATAAAAAACATTGTTGCAACTGACTAGATTTTTATATGTAAAGGATAAAGATTAGGTGTCATGTTAAAACAGAATCAAAAGAAAAATAAATAGTTACCTCTAACTGGAGTAGACTCCCCAATGCTAGGTATGGCGGTAGCAACATGAGCAGATTCAAGTTCTCTCCTAGGCTCTCTCACCTGACGCTGCCGGTCTCCGCGCTGTGTATCTACAGCAAATTCAAGTTCTCTCCTACGCTCTCTCACCTAACGCTGCAGGTCTCCGCGCTGTAGTAGTCTACGCGATTTGCTCCGTGATGGAACACCAGACATATTCGTCAAGCCCTATAAAGAATTTTACATTTCATATAAGATATATGTGAAATAGACATATTTATCAAGTTGAATATATAATTTTAAACAACATGCTTTTGATAAAGGTTACCTTTTTCGCTTTACAAAAATGTTAGGTTCTACAGATTCCCTAGAAGTTGTAGGAATATCTACAAGTATTTCACTATTCAAATCATTCCTAACCCATGAAATTTTATCATATTCAGGAGATTTATCTTCACATACAACCCCTCCCTGCTCAAATTCTTCGTCATCATTGACCTCTACGACCTCCGAATCTATGAACTGTGGGACATCGTAAGTATCCCTGGGCCTCCATCGACATACAACACTCCACCCTGAATGCCTCAAGCACTTCGAGTAGTATACTTGAAATGCTTGTTCTGGAAATATAAATGGATCGTCCTCAAAGGAAAAGCATGTGGTGTTTACACTCGTCAATCCATATTCATCTACCCAAGTCCCGTAATTATCTCTCCACTTACCAGTTCCAGTCTTCATATCATACCAAACACATTGAAAGACATAAATGCATCCTGCTCGACCTGGATAGTTGATACCAAGTATGTTATCAAGGTACCCATAGTATATCTCGTCATTAGTGCCTACGGTTGCAATTCCACTATTTTGGGTGGTTCGAGATTCTTCTATAGACTTGATTTCAAACTTGTAACCGCCAACACCGAATCATTTATAGTATTTAACTTCAGGATCTCGAAGTGTAGCCAAATATCCAAGATCCTTATCTAATATCGATTCTACAGTTGGTAATCGGCTCTGGCAAAAAGGTCAATACAGCAATTACATAAAGATGTTAGATTAAATTGAATGAATAAGTCAAAAAATAAGAAAATAGAAATCTTACATAATGTTTAAACCAATTGCAAAAATTGTCCTGATGATGTGTTTCAACTCGTGCCTCATTCCAATTACTATGCATTGCACGTATTTCATCCTTGTGTATTCTAATGTCAAAAAATAGTAGGTAATGTGAGAAGTATATTTGGGTGTAGTAAACATATATAGCATTATGTGAAATAGACATACTCTCTAACTTCTCCAAGGCATTCGATATTGAGAATGATAAAGCGATGAATCTTGTTGATAAATGCGAGATTCATTCTATTATAATCTGGCTTTTTTGATGGTCCGTCATGAATCACAAAAGGTCTGTTGAGTTTTGTCTCAATGTCTTCATCCAGATAATGGGAACAAAAAGTGGTTACTTCCTCTAACAGATAACCTTCCATAATAGAACCCTCTGATCGATTTCTATTGCGAATATAATTTTTCAGAGTGAGAAGGTACCCACAAAATCTTACACTAAATCACCACATCCAAGATATAAAATAAAAATATATTGATTACGTTAACTATAAAACTAAAGGTACCTTTCGATGGGGTACATCCATCGATATTGTACTGGTCCGACAAGCCTAGCCTCGGTTGCAAGATGAACAGTCAGGTGTATAATGATATCAAAGAATGATGGTGGAAAAATCCGCTCAAGCTTGCACAAAATTAAGGGAATTTCAGCCTCTAGCTTCTTCAACTTATCATCCTCGATGTTTTTAGCACACAATTCCCGAAAGAATCTGCAAAAATCATTGATCACTAAACCGACTGATTTAGAGAGAGAAGTTCTGAGAGAGAGTGGACGAAGATGCTCCATAATAATATGGTGATCATGACTCTTCAACCCTTCGATCTTGCCTTTAACAATCTTTATCTTCTTACTAAATGATCCTGAAAACCCTGTAGGAACCTTCAACTCATGTAACACCTGAAGAAACTTTTTCTTTTCATCTGGTGACATATGATACACAGCATTGGGGAGTACAAATTAGTCAGGATTGTCTACCTTCGGTATAGGATGCAACTCTTTTCTAATGTTCCACGCCTGCAGTTCCCTTCGAGCTTTAAGGTTATCTTTTGATTTTCCATCTTTACAGAGAAGTAAGTTAAGTATGTGCTCAGATACTCCCTTCTCAATGTGTATGACGTCTAGATTGTGCCGCACTTTATTTGTCTTCCAGTAGGGTAGTTCGAAGAAGATACTTTTCTTGTTCCATCCCTGTGGTGTTTCTTGCCTTCCCTTTATTTTTCCAAAAGTCACATTGTTTTTACCATTCCACTGAGCAAGTATATCCTCTCCGGATAATGGGTCTGGACGCGGGCGATTCTCTTTAGTACCATCAAAGTGGATGATATCATCTCTGTACGGATGATTTTCATCCAACATGCGCCGATGGCCGCAATAACAAGTCTTTTTGCTAAAGGGTAGTCTTTTCGATGTTGTCTGGAGATGACAGTAAGGACATGCAGTGTAACCATGTACAGACCAACCAGATAGCATTCCATACGCAAGAAAATCATTGATTGTCCACATTAAGGCTACACGCATGGTGAAGTTTGTCCCCGTGTCTGCATCGTATGTATCCACACCATCAATGAATAAAGACTTTAACTCTTCGATAAGAGGTCGAAGATAGACATCAATATTGTTTCCCGGTGACTTTGGACCATCAATAAGAAGAGGCATCATGAAATATGATTGGTCCATAGCCAACCACGGTGAGAGGTTATAAATCATCATCACAACGGGACATGTGCTGTGGGGATTGCCCTTAAAGCTGAAGGGGCAAAAGTCATCACTAGCCAATCCCAGCCTGATATTACAAGGTTCCTGACTAAATGTTGGGTGCCTACTGTCAAAATCCTTCCATGCAGGCATATCACTAGGATGACTCATTCGTCCATTTTCACTTGGACGTGCACGGTGATGCCAAGTCATCGCCACCGCTGTCTTCTTACACTTGAATAGCCTCTGCAGCCTCTGTGTAATGGGAAAGTATCGTACTAACTTGATAGGTATATCCTTCTTTTGACCATGTACTTTCTTCTTATATCTAGCCTCTCCGTAAGTAGGACACTCCGTATTATCTGAATTTTCTTTCCAATAAATTATACAATCATTAGGACATGCATGTATCATCTCACACTTCAGACCCAGATTAGACATTATCTTTTGAGCTTCGTACCAGCTATCAGGCACATGGTTCCCGGAGGCATAGAATCTTTAAGAAACTTGAGGAGCATTGTAAATGACTTGTTGCTCCATTTATTTAGATATTTAATTTGGAATAGATGGACAAACCATGACAGCGTGGAGTGTTTTGCATTCTCATAAATGGGCCTCTTAGCATCATTCATGTACTTATCATAATTGTCTTCACGATGCCCTCCGAAAGGAGGATCTTCAGTAGGGTTAGTGTTACCAAGAGCTACCTCAACCATTTCCTCCATTTCTTCATCAAGAAATAAGTTGTCATCTTCTTGTTGTTCTTCATCTGCATCACTGAGACCTTCAATTTGTCCATGATATACCCAAGTTTTGTAATCGCTAACAAAACCATTCTTCACAATGTGAAGTTCTACTTCTTCCTCCAATTGATGCAACCTATTCGCGCATAATTTACATGGACAAATGAGTCTCCCATGGCAGACCATATCGTGTCTACGTACAAAGTCCATGAAAGCACTAACTCCATTAACGAAAATAGATTGCATGCGTTCTGCACGACCCACGTACATCCAATCTTTATCTCTGATGTAGTTACGGGCCATGATAACCTAAATAAAATAATTTATTAGTAACGACTTATAAAAACATGGATTTAGGAATAAGCTAAGCTTGATCATTACTTTGCTTTGAATATAGGGTTACAATTAAAATGTAAGATAAACTAAAGACTCTTATAACTCTAAACCAATCCAGATAAAGGCATTGCATTCTCCTTTAATAGTCTCTCTTGAACTAAAGACTCTTTTGCACGCAGACACAAACATCCCATTCAGTAGAACTCACTCTTTGCTAAGTGCTTTTGTTGCGCGCAGCGGAAATTTCGGCAGCACTTCGGCAGCACAACAAGAGAGTCAGATCGCAATAAGAATTCTCGTCTCACCAAGGAGACAAGAATCTGAAGCGGATATCTCAACCAAGTGAGATATCGGCTCTTCCTCTCATCAGTTCTAGGACTGACCTGTCGAGGGATCCTAAAAGCTATTACAAATCATACAAAAGCAGTACAACCAATTTTTACGTGGTTCGGCAAATTGCCTACGTCCACGGGGCAAGGAGGGGGGAGATCTACTAATAGAGGGAGAGAATACAACTAGGGTTTACAATCACTCTCAATCTAAACCCTCAAATAAACTCTCAAATCCCTCACAATATATCTCTTTACAAAAGAGGATGCACAAAACCCAACAAAATTCTGCTTTTCTCCCTCTGCACGCGAACTGTAGCCGCCACAAATGTTCCGTGCGCTCTCTGCTCCAAAACCTTACGCAGCCGCAAAGAGAAAAGAAAAAAAGCAACCTCCTGCTCACAAAACCTAGGAAAAATCAACGTTTATATATAAACGTGATGTTGGGCCTTCGTGGGCTTTTCTCTCGTCCGTGTCCACTCACGCGGTTGTGAAACCGCGTTCACCTGCGCCCACATTCACAATTCTCCACCTCGGTGAAGTTTTCTCAAAACTGAGCCGACACCAAAGCATCCAAATGACCAACATGAGCACCAATGTGTCGTCTCTCTAAACTCGGCTGCACCAATGTGGTTGCCTACGTACCCCCTCTCCCAAGGGATCAAGCCGCCCGTAGTTCATCCAAATGGCCGCCAACGGCCTCAACAATTACGAATGTGCAACAAGTTTCGACAATGATCAAACTTGTTGCTCGGAACCACCTTAGTGAGCATATCCGCCGGATTATCCTTCGTGTGGACTTTCACAATTTCCACATCGCCATCTTCAAGAACATCCCGAACGAAGTGATAACGAACGTCAATATGCTTCATCCGCGCATGAAAAACCTGATTCTTCGCCAAATAGATAGCACTCATGCTATCACAATGAATAGTGACGGACCTCTGCGATATACCAAGTTCCTCCAAAAGTCCTCGAAGCCAAATAGCCTCCTTCACAGCCTCCGTAACTGCCATATACTCTGCCTCCGTCGTAGACAAAGCCACCGTCGACTGTAAGGTGCTTCTCCAACACACCGGCGCACGGGTCAAAGTAAACACATACCCCGTCGTAGACCGGCGCTTATCCAAATCCCCAGCGTAATCCGAATCAACATAACCAATGCATAGCTGCCCACCTTTAGTGTCCCGCTCATAAACCAAACCAACATTGAGCGTACCTCGAATGTACCTCAAAATCCATTTCACAGCGTCCCAATGACCCACTCCTGGATCGTGCATGTATCTAGACACCATGCTCACCGCCTGTGACAAATCCGGCCTCGTACATACCATCGCGTACATCAAGCTCCCAACCGCACTCGCATATGGAGTCTTCGACATTAACTCTCGATCCTCAACTGACTTCGGTGAAAGACCAGCTGAAAGCTTCAAATGGGCTCCCAAAGGTACACCAACTGGCTTCGTATCCATGCTAACATGAAATCGCTGTAGTACTTTCTTCAAATAAGCCACATGTGTCAAACAAATTCTGCCCTTCTTCTTGTCTCTGCCGATCTCCATCCCTAAAATGCGCTTCGCCTCGCCCAAGTCCTTCATCTCAAACTCATTTGAAAGCTGAACTTTCAACTCATCTATAGCCGACCTGGAAATAGAGGCAACCAACATGTCATCGACATAGAGCAACAAATAAATATACGCACCTCCTTTCAACTTGCGAAAATATACGCAAGGATCAAACTAGCTCCGAGTGTACGAATGACCAATCATAAAACCATCAAATCGCCTATACCACTGTCGAGGAGACTGTTTCAAACCGTATAGCGATTTCTTCAATCTACAATTAGGGAGTACAAATTGGTCAGGATTGCCTGCCTTCGGTATAGGATGCAACTCTTTTCTAATGTTCCACGCCTGCAGATCCCTTCGAGCTTTAAGGTTATCTTTTGATTTTCCATCTTTACAGAGAAGTAAGTTAAGTATGTGCTCAGATACTCCCTTCTCAATGTGCATGACGTCTAGATTGTGCCGCACTTTATTTGTCTTCCAGTAGGGTAGTTCGAAGAAGATACTTTTCTTGTTCCATCCCTGTGGTGTTTCTTGCCTTCCCTTTATTTTTCCAAAAGTCACATTGTTTTTACCATTCCACTGAGCAAGTATATCCTCTCCGGATAATGGGTCTGGACGCGGGCGATTCTCTTTAGTACCATCAAAGTGGATGATATCATCTCTGTACGGATGATTTTCATCCAACATGCGCCGATGGCCGCAATAACAAGTCTTTTTGCTAAAGGGTAGTCTTTTCGATGTTGTCTGGAGATGACAGTAAGGACATGCAGTATAACCATGTACAGACCAACCAGATAGCATTCCATACGCGGGAAAATCATTGATTGTCCACATTAAGGCTACACGCATGGTGAAGTTTGTCCCCGTGTCTGCATCGTATGTATCCACACCATCAATGAATAAAGACTTTAACTCTTCGATAAGAGGTCGAAGATAGACATCAATATTGTTTCCCGGTGACTTTGGACCATCAATAAGAAGAGGCATCATGAAATATGATTGGTCCATAGCCAACCACGGTGAGAGGTTATAAATCATCATCACAACGGGCCATGTGCTGTGGGGATTGCCCTTAAAGCTGAAGGGGCAAAAGCCATCACTAGCCAATCCCAGCCTGATATTACGAGGTTCCTGACTAAATGTTGGGTGCCTACTGTCAAAATCCTTCCATGCAGGCGTATCTCTAGGATGACTCATTCGTCCATTTTCACTTGGACGTGCACGGTGATGCCAAGTCATCGCCACCGCTGTCTTCTTACACTTGAATAGCCTCTGCAGCCTCTGTGTAATGGGAAAGTATCGTACTAACTTGATAGGTATATCCTTCTTTTGACCATGTACTTTCTTCTTATATCTAGCCTCTCCGCAAGTAGGACACTCCGTATTATCTGAATTTTCTTTCCAATAAATTATACAATCATTAGGACATGCGTGTATCATCTCACACTTTAGACCCAGATTAGACATTATCTTTTGAGCTTCGTACCAGTTATCAGGCACATGGTTCCCCGGAGGCATAGAATCTTTAAGAAACTTGAGGAGCATTGTAAATGACTTGTTGCTCCATTTATTTAGACATTTAATTTGGAATAGATGGACAAACCATGACAGCGTGGAGTGTTTTGCATTCTCATAAATGGGCCTCTTAGCATCATTCATGTACTTATCATAATTGTCTTCACGATGCCCTCCGAAAGGAGGATCTTCAGCAGGGCTAGTGTTACCAAGAGCTACCTCAACCATTTCCTCCATTTCTTCATCAAGAAATAAGTTGTCATCTTCTTGTTCTTCTTCATCTGCATCACTGAGACCTTCAATTTGTCCATGATATACCCAAGTTTTGTAATCGCTAACAAAACCATTCTTCACAATGTGAAGTTCTACTTCTTCCTCCAATTGATGCAACCTATTCGCGCATAATTTACATGGACAAATGAGTCTCCCATGGCGGACCATATCGTGTCTACGTACAAAGTCCATGAAAGCACCAACTCCATTAACGAAAATAGATTGCATGCGTTCTGCACGACCCACGTACATCCAATCTTTATCTCTGATGTAGTTACGGGCCATGATAACCTAAATAAAATAATTTATTAGTAACGACTTATAAAAACATGGATTTAGGAATAAGCTAAGCTTGATCATTACTTTGCTTTGAATATAGGGTTACAATTAAAATGTAAGATAAACTAAAGACTCTTATAACTCTAAACCAATCCAGATAAAGGCATTGCATTCTCCTTTAATAGTCTCTCTTGAACTAAAGACTCTTTTGCACGCAGACACAAACACCCCATTCAGTAGAACTCACTCTTTGCTAAGTGCTTTCTCAACCGAGCTTCACATATTCAAGAAACTTCCCTAAAAATGAGAAATTAAGTAATTCACGAGTGTTTTTTGACATATACCATTAATATCAATGTTATAACATTCCTAAATTTTGTACCGCTAAGCAAAAGAAACATTCCTTTTTTTTGATAAATGTTGGAGAGCAAGGAGTTAGAACATTCCTAAATTTTGTATGGCTAAGCAAAAGAAACATTACTTTCATGGAGTAATAGTTTGCATAAATTTGAAATAAGCATTCCTGGCATGAAGAACGACGAAATCATACAGAAAATATTTGCATAGAAGCAGGCGCTGAATTTGGGTGTATCATTCGCAACAAAGATCAGTGAGGAAGGTCACTTTTGAGGTTAATGAAACCTCCCAGGGAAGTAAAATGTATTTGACAAGACATGTACTGAAGATAAGGTGAATACGGTGAAGACAGATCAAATGTTTCAAAATATCATCAGACTAGTGTACAATAGTATATGCCAGAAAACAATAAAGATTTTATAATAGTGACATGATAAATGTGATGGACTAAGTAGAAGTCAACAATTTTATAGAATTATCGCAGAGACAACAGAACAAGAAAACTCTCACACAAAAAGACATGAAAAATGCAAGTACTCCAACAAACTCATGGTTTGAAAGATACATGAAAACAAAATCTTTCAAACTTGGCGGAAAGCAAAAGGCATGCTCCTCTTTAAGCATGTCATCAACATGAGTTCTAAATGTTTCAGAAGGATATCACAGGAGCTAAAATATGAATTATCTGAGTTGTAATTATTATGATTAAATAAGCTAGTGGTTGAATAATTCATATGAAGATCTTTATTGATAATGGGCAAATGTTCAAATAAACCAGAACCTCAAACATGTCCAAAATGACCATGCCGCGTTAGCCTGGTAACGATGTTATTTTGGACAGGAAGATTCAAACTAATGAATGATCATGCTGCTTTAACCTGGTAATGATATAGTACTAAACACTATATCATTGTTTTTGTCATGGCTTAAACCATATGGCGAAGCTTGTGTGTTATTGTTTACATTGTTTTGCCAAGGCTTGTGTGTTATTGTTTACATTGTTTTGGGTTGGATGTCAACATCTTACAAGGATTCATAGCAGAGTAAGTTATGATAGCCAATAAGAGTGATATTTTGGGTTGCCAATAAGAGTGAAATTTCACAGACAGAAGTGTTCATACGCTTGTCTCTCAATGTTATTTGTTGCAATTTGCATCCTTGAATTCTCCCACGATGCTTGTGCGTCAGATTTTACGTGCACACGCTTGTATCCTGGTATAATTTCTAAGTAATATTAGTACCTTTCTGTATTATTAATTCATACTAGGACTCTATTATGGCCTGACAGTTCCGGCATTTCCATTGCAGAGAGGAATTTCAATTGACAGACTCTGCAATTGTGCCATTAATTGTAAATTCCTGATGCTAACAGCGGTATATCTTTTTTGTTTTTCCTCCAGGTTTTTGGATCTACAGACTGTTTGGGTTCCTTCTATAAGTAAGAAGAAGAGTTTACAAAGCAGGTAGACAAGAGAGGTCAGTTTTCCCCTCAAACCTATGCATATATCAAGCACTTTTCAGTTTGATAGGTTAAAACTAATCATTCTAACATATCCAATTATCTGATATAAATATGCTATTGCCAAATCATTCTCCATGTGACATATCTCACTGGAGGAATAGCTAGTTACACCAACAAAGCATTGGCCTATCAAGCCTAACAGATTAATTATTAGCTACCATATCACTGACACAAAAATAAACATGTCAAGAATAAATCCATGGTAGGTGGAAAGAAAGTTGGATTAAACTAAAAGGAAAGTAGAAGAAGAGGAAGCACATGGAGTGTTACATTCTTTTACGGATACATCATCACCATCACCAAACTCCAAAAGAACAGAAAAACAAAGTGGTACATACCATACAAATACATGTTAAGCAAACTGCAAACACCATGTCCCTGCTTACCATCTCAGACTTGGAGGTCTTTGCTGGGATTTTTCTGCATGACTTGTAGTTGGTTGATATGTGATTATGGTAAATTTCAAAGAACTCTAGGTATCGATGATATACTGGTGTAGCCGAAGGCATATACACCACACAACAGCAGCAACAATATAAATTAGCATTCTATATATCTCAATGATGTAAGTTAACATAATAATATCTAATATGAGGGTAGGATCTCTAACGAACACAAATTAATTAGGTTTAGGGTTTTGTTGAGAGTAGATAATTACAGAGGATAAAGGGCCGACTTGAGGAGGAGGCGGTGGAGGCGGAGGAGCAACACGACCCGAACCTATGAATTGGCGAAGGTCAACGCTGCAGAGGAATCGATGGATGCGGAGGAGGAGACGGCGGAGGATCGACAGCGGCGCAAAGATGAGGCAGAGGTGCTTCCGACGAAGATGAGGCGGAGGCGGAGGCGGAGGCGGAGGCGATCGGGAGTAGATATGAAGGAGGTGGAGGCGAAGATCACAATTAGATGAGGCTGGTGAATTTTGGGGATCGATCAAATACTTTTGGGGGACGCGCGGGTGAATTTTGGGGGACGCGCGGGCGATTTTCGGCGATTTTCGGCGAAGATGTTTCAACGCGATTTTCGGCGCAGATGTTTCAACCCGCGGGTGAAGTTTGGGGGGCGCGGGTCCTAAAAAGTAAAATGGCAATTTTTTTTTACCCTAGCATCCTGCTCCCAAACGGTTGTAACCCGTTTGGGTTGAAATATCCAAACAGTTTAACCCGTTTGGGAGACCCGTTTGGGATTATCTAATAGCCCAAACAGTTGTACCCGTTTGGAATAAGTAACCCAAACGGTTGTACCCGTTTGGGCTATTTCGATTTGCCCAAACGGTTCTAATAACCGTTTGAACAGCCCAGTTTTGTACTAGTGTATATTATTGTTGAAATAACGAGTAGACCCATACTGGTAGTATACTAGTTGCATAGAGCGTGACTACTACTTTTTTTTGGATAACGAGATTTTACTACTTGAGTCTACTTCTATTCCTATTCTTTTTCATTTTTATTTTGCTAAATGAGGTGGTAGTTTATATGCAACATCCTCTCTTTTATAATTTTATTGCCTATATATTAAGGAGGAAAAAAAAGAGGAAGCGAGGGTCGTGAAGGATGAACTGTTAGGGAATTCAAGCTACTCAACCACCTGTCAAATATGAACTCTCTACAGAATTTACCCTATCGGATCTTGTGTTAAGACAATAGAAAGAAGAAATCACAGTAAAATAAAAAATTACAAGAAAAGGAGAACACCGAGTTTTAACGAGGGTCGGTAACTTACCTACGTCCTCGGGAGCCACACAAATAATTTTCTTTATATCAAAGAAGATTACAAGCTTGCAAAGAGCAGATCTCAAACTTGAGATCTCTCAAAAGAGAAGCAACATAAACTATATGTTCTTCTTTCAAGGCGTGAGATTTTACAACTTGTAAAATCTCTTCTCAAATCAATACATGAACTCTCTCTCTCTCTCTCTCTTAGATCCCCTTCTTAATTTCCCCCTATTTAATTTCCTCAAAATCACAGATTAGGGCTCTGGACAAAAAACGAAGAAGGAGAGAGGGAGCGATCGTTGCAGCTAGCTTGGCGCTTTTGGTTCCCTTAAATTAGGGAAACCCTAGCCAGCTAGATCCCAGTTAGTCGTGAGGCTGGATCTCGACCTCACCTGCCGAGCTTTCTGACCTTGCCTGACAAAGTCGCCCACGACCTCGACCTCGCCTGAGTCGGAGCTCGCCTAAAGGTCACCTCCTGCAGCTCGACCTCACCCGAAGTAGTCGTCGAGGTTTAGATCTACACCCCTTCTTCTAACATGAACAACATGAAAAGTGTTGGGGGCGAGGAAATGAAAGTGATCGCATGTCTTTTTTTCCTCCCTCCAAAGAAAGTACTTTTAATATGAAAGCCCCAGGTTAGCATAGATTTGAGAATCTTTTTCTTTATTTTATGACAGAATACAATCACAACCTTGAATTAAAAAGTGGGTATATTTCACTATGAATCGATGAAAAATTTGGTCGTTTTTTCACATAACCACAAAAAACTTTAAAGCTCTCTCTAAACTCCCTATAATTTTCGGGATTTTAGAGAACACTTGAAACATTTTGATTTTTTTATTTGACCCCAGTACAATTAATTTCTGATGTTTATGAGACATTCTCAATTTGGGAACTCAAAATATGGGTTGACATTTTTATGACGGTTAAGTAAAAAAATGTTTTGGAGTTTTCTGAAATTTTCAACGTTATTAGGAGTTTAGTAAGCACTAGTAAAAAACTGAGCATTTGCGACGAGGTATTGGCGACGGATTTGAAATCCGTCGCCAATACAAACATTGGCGACGGAACATTGGTGACGGGATGGTTCCTATAGCCTATGTTTGTATTGGCGACGGATTTCAATCCGTTGCCAATGTTTTTCCGTCGCCAATACGTACT
>NC_033799.1:27695762-27710199 GCF_001876935.1 Asparagus officinalis | reverse complement strand
GACAGAAAAACATTGGCGACGGATTGAATCCGTCGCCAATAAGTATTGGTGACGGATTAGATCCGTCGCCAATACTTATTGGCGATGGATTCGAATCTGTCGCAAATAAGTATTGGTGACGGATTCGATCCGTCGCCAATGTTCCGTCGCCAATACTTATTGGCGACGGATTCGAATACGTCGCTAATACTTATTGGCGACGAATCGAATCCGTCGCCAATGTTTTTCCGTCGCCAATACTTATTGGCGATCCATCGTTAATGCTAATGCGTCCATCGTAAAAAATAAACATTAGTGATTGATTATCCCATTGTTAATGAGTGGCCCCACAAAAAATTAAGAATTATTTTAATATTAGTCCTTCAAATCTATAATATTTTAAATGTAGTCCAATACTATTTTGTTCCACGCAGGTAGATGATAGCTTGAGAGTTGAGGACGTGGAAGTCTACTATGATGCAGGACAGTTATTTGGTGGCCTTCTCAAGGGCCCCCTGCTCCCCTCTAGCTAGCGCCGCCATCAAGAAGGCTGTAGCCGAAACTTTATCGCTGGAGGCATGTCCCTTCTTCAGGGAGAAGTGATATATGCTTCCTGAATTTGAATTTGCTTGGAGAACGAATCTAGTAGTTTTCTCGTTAATAAATGAATGGATGTTTGATGCAAGTTTCCGATACTTATTACTTCCAATGAATGTATGAATCAAGTTTTTATGAAAAAACTGGACATATGAATAAATAAGGGCTAAATTTCACAAACTACTCCTTCACTTGGGCCATTTCTGTCATAACCCTGTGAACTATTTTTAATGCCATGAAAGCTTTATTAACTTGACATCTCGGATTCTCTGCAATCTTGATTGTAAAGAATACATGAAATTAGTTAGGTGTGCTACTACTATTGGCTTATCTCAGTGAATCCACAATTAAAGGTATTTCATATTATTTAGATAGTTAATATCAAAATTTGAAGGGTTTTGCACATAACTTCTATGAATATCTTTTATTCTATTAAACTCTTGAAGATTTTTCACAACTCAAGTCTAACTTATCATGTGCGATAAAAAAAGAGAAAATACCTCTTGCTTGTTCAAAAATTAGTGGAATTAATGAGCAATATAAGAGGGTAGTTTTCTGGTCGCATTTTTATACTTTTAAGAAAACCAATCTAAAGATAACCACTAACAGGTAGTTATTCAAATGAACCAAATAATTAACAAATAGTTCGATAATTGTTCAAATAATTTTTCAATCATATCCGATTCGGTAGTTCATTTAACACATTCATGTTTGCTAACGATTAGAATTTGACCAGATCTGCGTATATTCGATTCGTTTGTTTATTAAATATTCGTTTAAAATTGTTCACATGTTATTATTTGTATTATTGCATATATGATGTCATATTTGTGTGTTTTTGGCTTCATCTTTAATTAGTTTAGAGAAAATGATGATAAAAGTGAAAATGATGAGAAAATGGTGAGAGACCAATGATAAGATCATTTTTAGTTATACGCGTTACGAACATGTAACCATATTCATTTTTCTAATGGTATACCAGAACTTACCATTTCTACTTAAGTTTTATATACCAATTTTAAGACTCAAATAATCTTAAATCTATTTTCTAATTTATTTTTATTACAGAACTTATCATAGTTTTTTTAATTAATTAGGAATTCTATGTTAATTTTAAAATTTATTTATTTTTATTCTTTATGCTAGTAGATAAGATGACCTCTACTACTCTTGGCTTTGTTTACAGATGAACTTGAACCTGTAAACATCATTAATGAAGTTAAGAAGAGGTAAATTAGATTTAGTCACTAAAAACCGGATGAAAATAGTTTGGATAGAGTTCTCTTGGAGTTTTTATAAGGTTAAGAGGAGAAAGATGAAAATAGTTTGGATAGAGTTCTCTTGGAGTTTTTATAAGGTTAAGAGGAGAAAGAGCCGTCGAAATTGAGTTCGAGCGAATATGATATATGTTTTATAAGGTTAAGAGGAGAAAGAGCCGTCGAAATTGAGTTCGAGCGAATATGATATATGTTAGAGAAATTTTTTTTAATGGATATGCTCCTCTTCATTAAATTTCATTTAGTCCATTGTGTTTGGGTTATTTATTTTTTGTCGTTGATTTTTCAGACGAGAGATTTGATGATTCGAAAGATATCCTTGCAAAAATATCAATGATCGAGTGCCTGTGAGTACACCGATTTCTACTCAAATTGCACCTTCAATTTAATAGATTAATTGAATTTCATTAGTTGTTTTTAATTATTGCAATTACTAATGAAGCATTCACTAATATAAATAATGATCTGTTTGCTAAAAGGTTTAATTATATTTGCTGGATGGTCATATATCACGCATTTGAAACCAAGTTATGGAAGAAAAGAAGAAAACATGTGACACTTCTCTTGGTTTCATAGGATCTACACATGTATGTCATTTGCTATACTCTAAAACCATACCATAAATTTACCAATAAAAGAACATGTTGGTCTGGTTTGACCTATGTTGCATAGATACTTTTATCAAGCCACACCTATACGCTACACTTCCCATACCTGTACCTGTACACGATACTCATTGGACACTCAACTATATAATACATAATAACATAAATGTAAAAATATTATAGAAATTCTGATTCTCGTAACATGTGAAAAAAATACTACTGATCTCATTTAATTTATTAAATTCTAATGTATATCAAGTCATGTTTCGGTACCTTATATTTTATAAATTTGTTGTGTCCAGTACCCACACCTACACCCACACTATACCGATACCCGTAACTGTACCCGTACCCATGTAATATATGGTTTGATGAAGCTTATTTTTATAATTGCTGCATCACTAGAAATAATTGCCAATTAATCTATTTGTAAGCTAAAGACTAAATAATATATGTTTCTTATGTTAAAATGTTTATGTTCACTGATACAGAGCATTTGTCATTCACACGTAAAAAATCCACTCTTAATCCTAAGCTATTTTGGTTGTCGTGTTGGAAATGGTAGAAAACTACTCTGTAGACTGAAAATTGTACTCTTGTAGGTCCTGATATGTGGTGATTTGCAGGGTAATTTTAGTGTTTATCCCTTGTCAGATGGTCTTATAGTTGATGACTCGGGTAAGATTGACAAGAAGGTTCCTTTACTCAGTCAATTTAAAGGGGACCAAGGGATCAAGAAGTTCCTTTACTCAGCCAATTTAAAGGGGAACAAGGGATTTCTTCTGTTACCTGTGTTTCCATCGAATTTATATGAATTTGAAGTGCGCACGGTAACGGCTGCCTGAGTCTTTAATCTAACGCATATGCATCCCGCAGTACACCACTTTTTTCCCTCTCTCTCTCTTATGGACAGGTGGAACTGGATGCATTTGTTATTTCAGGTGTAGCAAAAATATGCAGCATGTGGAATTTGTTGGAAATGAAGCAAAGTGAATGTCTCAGCAAAGTGGATGAAGAAAGAACTGAGACTTGTCAAAAATCAACTATTAGCTTGAAAAATTTCAGCAATTTTATTAGCAAATTTTTATATTATTTCAATTATTATAAACTGCATGTCATGTACTTGTACTTGCAAAAACTATTAATGTTGTAATGAAAAATGTTATTAGAATTAGGTACAAATTCTAGTTGATATTGTATGGCTCAGGAATAGATCAACTTGTCAAAATTGAATGTCCTACCTATAACTTACAGGTTTATTACAGATTGCATTCTAAGGATGGACTGCCTCGCCTAGACATTGTCAATTCAATGTAGAATGCAATCTCATCACCTTTTGCCTCATCTGAATATAATAAACACTGTAAGTTAGATTGCATTCTTAGTAAATGCTAATCATCATCATTGCCAAATATCAATTGTAAGTTACCTCAACAACCAACGATCAACCAACTCAAATGTGCATGAGCTGCACAAGCTCAAAACCCGACAACAACAGGGCTACTTTGAAAAAAATAACAGCCAAAACCCCAAGGCCAAGGAGCTACACAAGCGCAAAACCCGACAACAACAAACCCAAAGGCAAGGAGCTACACAAGCTCCACATATAAAAAGCCAAAGAGCTAAACAAGTTCCACCTGAAAGTCAAAACCCCAAAACAAGCCGAAAACATGCTCAAGCTCCAAATGTGTTCAACAAACCCATGTGAAGGAGATGCACAAGCTCAAAATCCTGCTGGTAAAAAAAACCCAAAAGGCAAGGAGCTACACAATCTCCAAATAACAGCCAAAACCCCACAAAGCCAAGGAGCTACACAAGCTCAAAACAAAACAACAACAAACCCAAAGGGGTAAGGAGCTACACAAGCTCCACCTGACAACCAAAAACCCACAGTAAAGGGGCAACAAATTAGCTTCACCTATCATCAATAGCAAACCCAAAGGCAACATTAAGAAGTCATTGGTCATTCCAATCCATACTTACCTGCATCGAAAGTTAAAGAGTACAAATACATTAATTACATGATGTGTTTGCGTTTTCAAAATAAGAAGTATTGCAACATTAATAGTTTGCAAATAACAAAACGAGATATGCGCAATAACATATACACGTGCACAACAAAATGCTCCATCAACATGTTATACCAACCGAACAAATTAGTTAACAGACCAACCTTGGTCGTTAATCAGGTTGGTAATGTAACTCTGCTGACCTTCCTTACCTTTTATGAAAAACCTTCTAGCTTCACGTTCATTGTCATATAAGTGATCTAAAATACTATCCAGAAGTTCCTCAGAATATTCATCCCTATGTTCCTTCAATGTTGCAGCCAACTGCTCAGTCCAATGAACAATATGTTGATTTCTCATTGACTGAGACATTGAGTCAACAAAGGCACATAACATTTCCTCTTCATGATTTGATTTTTTAGGTTTCTTGTTAGAGGATGAATTCAAGTTGTCTTTACTCTTAGACTTATATCTAGGTGGTTGTTTTTTGTTACAAGCATCAGATTGTGGTGTAGTCTCACTCTCCTCTAGAACCTCACTATCATCATCAGGAATAGGTATGGACCTACTAGACCCAATGTTAGCATACACAGGCCTAACAAATCTCACTATCATCATCAGGAATAGGTATGGACCTACTAGACCCAATGTTAGCATACACAGGCCTAACAAATTCACCCTTAGCTTGTTAGCATACACAGGCCTAACAAATTCACCCTTAGCTTGGTCATCACCCATGATCACTTGTAAATTTTTAAAGTGAGGGAGGGGTTTGTTTTTGTTTATGTACGCTTTGGACTTAGATTTGGATTTGTCCTGTAATAACAAATAATCATAAGTTATGAACCAAATGTAGTAATTACTAATGACAATGAAGATGCTGAATGTTATACCTGAGACCATGATTTTAACGTTTCGTCATCCAGTGAAATCATTTTATTTATTTCATCCTACCTAGCTTCACTTATATCAAGGCAAGTATTCATGTCATTGAATTTGTTTCTCAAGCATTTTAAGTGGTTAATGATATGTATATGAGTGAAATCAGTCCTAAATTGCATATTGATTTTCATCGTTGCCATTTTATAAGCTTCTGCCTTGAAGTTCTTGTCTGGATTTAGCCCATCTAATGCTAATTCTGCAAGATAAGAAATGAGCGCGTCATCATGCTCTGGAAGCCAGAACTTATTATCCACACCCCTTGAGTTCAACCTTGGCCCCAAGCCCGTTTTCTTATGAGCTAATTTTTTTTATTGGTGAAGTGTGCTCGTCACCATCAAGGTCATGAATAACCTTCTTAGCTGAATCCCCAGTGTTTGGTGAAAATTGATTAGGTCCACTACTTTGAGAACTGGCTGTGGGAAATAGCAAACCTTGTGGACTGCTTAACATGCTCATGTATGACAATTGGTTGATGTGTCATTCCACCAAAATTGATATCATATAGTAAGAATGGTGGGAATGTATGATGGGGTGAAGAGAAAGGTTATGGTTGAACAAGCATGAAGCTCATATTAATGTTAGCAGTTGGATTTGACGGAGCATTAGAATGAGAAGGCACAGTCTGCTTATTCGCCTGATTGTCAGCCATACCTAATATATATTACACAAGTGGACATTCTTATTAAAGAAATCTAAATCAATATATAATATGCATGCATTTAGCAATTTGTGTTAGAAAATGAATATATGAAACACGTACATTTCGCAAACAACATGAATAGAGAGGAGATGATAATCGTAGTAATGTTTAGTACATGCTAAGAAACATTAAACTGGATAATTGCGAACAATAGGAAAATAAGACAAGTTATTACATCGAGATAGAACAAACACGACATTAATTTAATCCACTCTCTGTTGTGTTACCACCATTATACTTTGCACAATAATCCACCCACATCGCCCAAGCAATTCGATCTCGTAGCTCCTTCAATTCATTTCTTTCATCTCGATCCTCTCTCTGTGTCCTAGTTTGAGTATAATCCACTACGCTTGAGTCATCTTCATTTGACACTCCCCATTATCTTCATCAATTTCTACATTTTCATTTAAAATCTCATTATCCAGATCTTCTATAGTAATAAAAATTATGTAACACGGTACACGCTAGTACAATGTCCACTTGAGTGGGAAATAAATAATTCGGCTTTGCAAATAGTAATTTAAACCGGTTCTTCAATATACCAAATGTGCATTCAATTTTTTATCTTAAAGAGGAATGCCTTAAATTGAACAACTCTTTCCTATTCTTTGGTGTCCTACCAGTGTGCTTTTAAATGATATTATACACCGTGATATGGGGAGATGAAGCCTGACATTGTTGTGTATACAGCATCATATAGGTAATATTTACCTACATTAATTAGACAGGATCTTAAAATCTCAATTATTGACAAGTATTTAATTTATTATTCAAAAATGTGCATAAGTGAGAATGAATATCGTCAAAAACTCAGAGCCCGTAAGGTTGTGGTCTCGACAGAGCGTTGTAGGCATTAAAAATTACCTATAGGTCCCCGCACACAGCTCAAGATATAGAAAAGATGATGAACATCATTATCCGAGTCACAGAAGCTTAATCGATATTAACAAGCACATGAAGTGAGTCAACGAACCATGCGAAGCAACGAAACTTTGGAATAACGGAAACATGAACTGATCGGGAACTGATCGGGAGCTCTGCGTCACTTTTGAAAGATGAAATATCCCTCGTGTCCTGTCCACTCCACAGATGATTCAATTATGGGAGCTTATAGATCTTCTCAATGGATTTTTGATGCATCTTGAATCGCACAATTCCGAGTTCGAACGACGAAGATACGGTTAAAACAAACAAGACATGCAGAACTACATTTCAGGCCTCGGTGAGACACCCAGAGGTGTCCCGGCCTTGGCCGAGAAACCCACAGGTGTCTCGGACAAGCCGAGACATCCCTTGGTGTCTCAAAACTTGTAGAGCTATTTTACCTATGATGCGCTTTGAATATGAAGAAACTCATAGGATGAAATTTGTAGATCTCCTTGTTAGCTTTCTAACGCATCTTGGATCAACTCATTCCGAGATACTATGAGAGTGATAAAGCCAAAATACCAACTGCCTTAGAATTTCAAGACATTGTTGGTGTCTCGGAGAAGAATAGAGATTTTGGCCATGATTAGATTCGAATATGAAAAAGCTCAAAAGACAAACATTGTAGATATCTTCGTTAAATTTCTAACGCATCTTGAATTATATTATTTAGAGGCCATATGAGGAAGTTAGGGCCAAAATACCCGAGACACCCATTGGTGTCTCGGCCAGGCCAAAACACCCACCCCGAGTGTCTCGGCCAAGCCGAGACACCCACAGGTGTCCGCAGCCCCGAAAATCGATTTTTAGTAGTTTTAAGCTGTTTTTCGACGTTAACCGTCTGGATTTGTCCCAACTGATAAAATATCATCCAAGAATATGGTTAAGTGGTTACAATTGAGGATAAGAGTGAGTCAACCATTCTTATCCGAAAATAGGGGTCCCGAAGCCTATAAATACAGCCTCAGGGTCATTATTTTTTCAGACCTAGAATTCTCGAGCGTTGGCGAAGCCCTGCTAAACTGATGACTGAAGAGCCACGAATTTCAGAGAGGATGAGGAGATATCAGTGAATTCTTCAGCATAAAGAAGAAGAGTTCGTCAGATCTGCAGCCTGGTTCCTTCCCTTGAGATTATCCTGTTGTGGTGATCTCGAGAAGAGTGATTATCTCGCTGTTACCAAGATAATTGCTTCGGTTTCTTGATTCCTTCTCAAATCAACGAAGTTCCGGATCTGATCTGATCATTTGGTGGTCCACGGATATTGGGGGTGCAAGATCGCCTGCCAGTGGAAGGCTTTCTGCGTTTGTAGGCATATAAAATTGCTTATAGGTCCCTTAGCACAGCTCGGCACAAACCGACGAACCAATGAGGTGACGAATCGCACGCGAGCAACGAAATAAACCCATTCGCGTTCGGAATTAAGCCAAGTGTTGAAGAGTCAACGAGTGATCCAACCAAAGACAAACTCGGACGAATCACGATCGAATCAAGATCAGTTTCGGACTCGAACTCAGAAGCGGATTTACTGCCAAATCAGATCAACAAAATCAGAATCTAAGTCAACCGAATCACGGACAGAACCGAGAAACGGATACAGCGCAAAACGACGGAAAACAGCATACCCAGAGGGGCTCGGCCAAAACCGAGCCGCCTCAAGGTGGCTCGGCCAAGGCCGAGCCACCCTGAGGTGGCTCGGTGCCGATCACCTCCAGGGTGTCCGGCCAGCCATTTCGCAGCCACCTCAAGGCCTGGACGGCCGGCTGCACTGTGCCCAAAGGCCTACAGTGGGGGTACGGCCTATAAATAGGCCCCCCTTTTGTTCATTTTCATAAGCGTTGCGACGTTTGAGAGCCCGAAACTCTGCTCGTGATTGAAGACCGACGCTTAGAGTTTAAAGACTTAGAAGACTTGGACATCCAGATCTGATCCTCGCGCTGAGCATCCACGCTCACAAAAGGCAGGAGTTCGAGAGAGGGGGGAAGAACATGATCTGAGATCTAAACGATATCACACTCCGGATCTAAGCTTGTCTTTAGATCCGAGATCCGAGCGATTATTTCCTTAGTGAACTAATCCCTCCCGGCTATTGTATTTCCCTTCCGTGTGGCAATATACCGGTCAAATCGTGTAGCATCACCAACCGCGATGCCTAGATCGCGCGGTGCCGTCCACGGATTAACCCCCGGCCGTTGGCAAAGAACCCACAAAGCGAGCGACCGCAAAACAGGAGCTCGCGATTTGTTCACAATGGAGAAACGTTGTAATTTTTTTTATTTTCTTTGATTTCCGTTGTACCGGAATCTAAAAAAAGACCGCCATTTTTGTAACCACAAAAAGTTGCTTATTTTGAGATCACAATTGAATTCTAATGAAGAAAGCAACAGTTTTCCACGCGAACAATCTGGCGACCACAGTGGGAGCCAACGGTCTCGCTGCCGAGATCGTCACGTCGCAGCCGCGGATCTCAATCTCGGTCGTGGAGGAGGTCGAGTATGAGTTCGACCAAGCCAAGTTCGAGGAGTACGTGTCCTCGTCCGGATCTACCTCCCCCCGCAAGTCCAAGAAGTTCTCCTCCAGGAGAAAAGTTCGTTGGTTTGAAGAAGCTCGGAAAGCCAACGAAGCTCTCACCCCAGCTGACGCCAAAGTCGCGTCGGGTGAAGTTCTGCCGACCTCCAACCAGGTCAACCCAACTCCCGCCAACGCCTCCACTGTTGAAGGTGTTGTGACTCTCTCAAAGAGAGCCCGCCAGAGGCGTCGTCAACGCCTTGCGCGGCAACTCGCCAAGGCAATGGAGTTTACAGACGGATTCCGCTACAACGCGGATCTGAAGAACAGAAGAGGCAAACAGCCTCAACCACCAATGAATGGCGACTCCTCCAAGCCGCCAAAGAACGAATGGGTCCGCGTCAAACGGAACTGTTCGACTCTTGAGGAGCGTATCCGCAAGCGCCGCGCGATGTCAGCACAGGCACGGGCTAAAGTCCAGGAAGCCCGTAGAAGACTGCAAAAGGAGGTGACGAAGAAGCCACCACCAACCCGCCAAGTCTGGAAGCCGAAGTCTGAAGTGGCGACTCAGGCCAAAAAGCAACCATCGCAGCCTTCTAAGCAAGGTCAAACTCCGGCGAATCAACCAAAGTCGCCGTTAATTCCTATGGCTACTCCGGGAGATCATGCAGAATCATCCCGAAGGAGGAAGCCAGTTTTGGAGCGCCTCGGTCCAGTTCCCGACGAGAGAGGCAAAGTTCCAGTTCACGAGCGTTTGGGCCCAATGAAGAAGCCCAGAACGACTCAACACGTTGGGGGTCGCCGTCACCTCCAGTATGACAAAGAGCTCAAGGCAACTGCGCGCACCAATTTGCGCATCGAAGTCCAAGAGCACACTGAAGACTCGCGCCCACAAAGGCACGTTTCGAGGCGTGTAACTTTTGAAACCCCAAAGAAGGCGATCCAACCTTAGATGGAAACATTATCATCTGATAGTGATAGTGTTATACCTGAGAAGTCTTGCCCGCACACGATAGGTTACTCCAACTGTCAAAATGACGAGTTGTACTATCATGCTGGGGGTACGGATAGAACCAGGAAGAGGAGTCCCCGAGAACAGGAAATTCAATGCCCCTGTTCCAAACTCATTCGGGCGGTATTGTCTGAATGCAACTGCATCAAGGCGGTCCCCGAAAGAGTTTCAGTTTTTGAAAGACTCAGTGCGGAGACGCCAAAACCCAGGCCTAGGCGTTTTCAACGAAGAAGAAGGATGATTGAAGACGGAGAATTTCCGAGGGTCACCACCAACATGACCAGCAAGGGGACATCGGCACGGGATGATTTCGAGTCGATTCTGAGAGCCTCCCGGCCTAGAACCCGTTTGCAGTCCGGAACCATCAAGCGAGCAGCCTATGGTAGGGTTCGAACAAGACTCCCTTCAGAAGATGAAGAATCTGATGTCGGCTCCGCGGTCGCATCAGATAATACGGTATCCAGCGAGGGACAACCCCGCGAGGCACTTATGATAAGTGCGGAGCAAGTGGCCAAAATGCTTGAAGACGCCTTAGCTAAGCAACAGGAAACCTTCAGGTTCGAGATGCAGATGGCCATGCAGAACATGAGAGAAATGCATGACCAACAAATCCAAGCATTGACGAACCAGCAAGGCGAGCCAAGTCGTCGTAACCCGGTTAATCTGGAAGACGAGGATACGAATGAAGCTCGTAATACCAATAACCCTCCCATCAATGCAGAGGGTGGTAACGAGAATACTGGCGAAAACACCGGCGAAAATTTAAAGATTAAGAACCTCGAGAGCAAAATCAATACATTGATTTCCGCTCAAGAGACGAAAAAGACGGGCATTCCTTGTCCATACCCAAGAGAGTGGGAATCAATCCCATATCCGGCGAAGTTCAGTCTAATTAACTTCACGCCGTTTAATGGGATGGGTTCACCCACCCAGCATTTGATTTACTTCAAATCGCACTTGGGAGTCATCTCTGGTAATGAGCCTCTGATGGTGCGGTCATTCGTTGGCACTCTTCGCGGAGCCGCCTTCGATTGGTATCGCCGCCTCAAGCCAGGAAGCATAAACAGCTGGGACGACATGGAGACGAAGTTCCTTACAAATTTCTTCGACGACGACACCGAGATCTCTATCGGATCGTTGCTCGATGAGAAGCAGAAAGACGGAGAGAAGGCGATGAACTGCAGGGACCCAATCACTGAGGAATTCATCCTCCAGACTTGCCACAACAATCTCGCGCTGGACGTGTTGGAAGCAATGGGGACAGCACCGTCCAAGACATGGAAGGATCTGAAAGTCCAAGGAGAGCAAGCCGAGCGGTTCCTCAAAAGGAAGAAGCAGAAAGAGGCCAACAGGCGACGAATGCTCCAAAGCAGAATTTCGTCCCACGGGGGAAAGGTAAGGCACATGCTAATGCAGTTGATGCTAATCAAACTTTCCAATTGCAACCTCAGCAACAGCCACAGCAACAAGCACCACAACAATCTCGAGGGCAATGGCAACAACGGCCTCAGAAGCAGAAATCTGCGGAACCGAGGTTTCCTAAAGTGTACTCCTTCAAGGATGACGAAGTTCCCGGCATCTTCAAATACCTGCTGGAGAACAACAAGATCCAGCTGCCGGCAATCGTGGATCAAGAATGAGCAAACAAGGTGATGGATCCGAAGTATTGCGCATACCATAGAGCGGTTTATCACCCAACTAAGTCGTGCTACCACCTCAAGGACAAGATCCATGCGCTAATTGATGTAGGCGTTATCACCCCGAAGCCGTCCAAGAATGTTGGAGCAAACGCGGTGTCAATCAGTTTTGGATCGGTGCCCACAACATGGTTCGAGCCGAAACGCGTCACCAAGGTGGGAATGAAGACGGTGAATGATGACCCACATGGACAGCGCCAAAAAGGGCTTGTGAAGTCCAAAGGGAAAGAAAAGTCTTGCTACGTAGTCTCTGCTATCCCAGGAGAAGATGACGAAAGAATACTAGCTTTTCCGCTCTCTGAAGAAGAACAAGAAGTTTTTGCAACCGGAAGCGAAAATGAGTATCACTACAACTATCCACCACCTAGTGAGCAGGGGGTGAATAAACGGGGACCAGCCAAAACTCTCACGGAAATGGGGGTGATTACAAGTCCTACACCGGGCAAAGAAGCTCTACGACAACCGGTGAATAAACCAAAAGAGAAGAATCCCCAAGAGGTACAGAATCCGAAGCAGTCTCGTTTCAGTCGTCCACAAAAGAGAAGAATCCCCAGGAGGTGCAGAATCCGAAGCAGTCTCGTTTCAGCCGCCCGATTGGAAGAGACAAACCGGAAAGCTCGAAGACTCCGCAAGTCTTCGATATAATGGCTCAACTAGCCAACATTCCAGCACGGATAACGCTGTATGAGTTGCTGCGGTTGTCCAAGGAAACCAGGGAGGCCTTGCAAGAAGCTTTGGCCAATTCAGAGGTGTTTCTAACTCAAATGATACTGAACCATCGGCCCAGGGCACAGACAGCGGAGAAGAAGCTGATTCTGAAGCCGGATTCGATTACGATGGTGGTTTTGTTTTAAATGACATTGTACCCTTTGTAATCAATCTTGACGATGAACAATCGTCAGATGGAGGTTGTAACTGGCAACTTGCCGATATTGAAATAAAAGATGATTTAGAGTACTCCTTGTCTCTTGATGATGTGATAAAAGAGCTGTATGATAATCCTGAGTTGTATATGCCGATCCGATCGTCCTATGTAACAAAGGAACGCCTCCAGCATTCTTTCGGAACAACCATGGTCATCCCGAACAAAATAAGAGGCGCTAAAGAAGTGATTTACGGTAAAGGAAAAAGCTCCCCATTACCACACCATTTCTTAAGCGAAGATGAAGATGATGACAAACCTGGTCGACATCTATCTAAGTATAGTCCAGAAGCGCGCAAGCTCATGGAAAAACAGGGATACGATTTCACACTCGGAGAAGGTCTATACTTCGATCGAGGTCCTCGTGTTCCAGCCAAAGCAGCATATGTACCAAAAGGGAGGCCCGACGATTATTATAAATACGGGAGAGGCTTAGGTTATGTTTCCTCGTCTGAGGATGAATGTGGTTGGCAAATTATCGATCAAATTGCTAACAGAACTAAGAGAGGATACTCTTCTGATTCTTCGGCTGAGGGTTCCGATACAAGTCTGGGAGAAGCTTTTAAAGCCCTAATGGCAAACATGGCTACAGCTGATCCATCCACAATGGAAGACGACGATCAGATGCCAACATGGGAGGACCCGTGGGTTCATCATCTGAACATGCAGTATGGTGATAGGTTCGAGCAGAAAGAACCCCCCACTGAAGATAAAATAGTCCAAGTCAACATGGGTGATGAGGCCAACCCAAAGCCCATATTCGTCAGTGACAGTCTTCCCCCAGATGAGAAGGAAGAATTGATTGCTCTCATCAGGGAATATATCGACGTCTTCGCGTGGAACTATGAAGACATGCCAGGGCTCGACCCCAATGTAGCAATGCATCACCTTGATATCAAGCCGGATCAAACCTGTCAAGCAACAGCAAAGACGGTTTCGTCCGCAGATCATGGAAGCTATTGAGGCAAAGGTTAAGAAACTGATCGAATCAGGATTTATCCGAGAGGAGCAACATCCAGATTGGTTAGCCAATATCCTTCCAGTCATGAAGAAGAACGGTAAAATCAGGATCTGTATCGACTTCAGGGACCTGAACACGGCATGCCCAAAAGACGACTTTCCTCTCCCAATCACAGATGTCATTATCGACAATACATGCGGATTTGAGAGAATGTCTTTTATGGATGGGTTTTCAGGATATAACCAAATCAAGATGCACCCAGATGACGAGAAGCATACAACGTTCAGAACGCCCCTCG
>NC_033799.1:27673788-27695133 GCF_001876935.1 Asparagus officinalis | reverse complement strand
GAAACCCACGAGGTTAATACTACGTCGCACCAACAAGTATGGCAATTATATTTCGATGGTGCTTCGAGGGCAGTTAATAGGGCAATAACCCCCGGATGTTCTAAAGTCTCCTCCGGAGTTGGAGTTGTCTTAGTTTCCCCGGGGATGCATGTGATGCCTCGGGCTTATTCATTGACTAATCTGTGCTCCAATAACGTAGCCGAGTACAACGCGCTTCTCATTGGACTCAGTTTCGCCAAAGAGCTGGGGGTCGAATATCTCGAAGCTTTTGGGGATTCTTAATTGATAGTCAACCAAGTCCGTGGAGAGTATGAAGTCAGGAACCAAGACCTGATCCCGTACCACCAGGAGGCCATCAAAATGGCAGAATCTTTTGAAGAATTCTTCATTGAATACATCCCCCGTCTCCAGAACGCTTATGCGGATGCACTGGCAGCACTAGCGGTATCACTTGCACAGCCTCCCGAAGCTGAAATATTGGTCACGGTGAGGACGCATCAACTCTGCATACCCATACACAGTATGGAGATTGAAGAGGAAGACGATAGAAATATGAGCGCCAAAGAAGTGAATTCAACTCAAATTGGGTCTGAGTCCCAAGATTGGCGCTTTCCTATCATCGACTACGTCTAATACGGTATTTTTCCAGAGGATGTAAAAGAAAGAGAATCAATCCGCCGAAGAGCGCCAAGATTCTTCTATAATACCGAGACCCATACATTATACCGTAGAGGGTACGATGGCTTATTACTCCGATGCCTTTCGAACAAAGAAGCAGAAAGCACACGAAGGAGAATGTGGTGCGCATCAGCCTGGTCCCAAACTGTATGATCGCATCAGAAGAATGGGGTATTTCTGGCCAACGATGTTTCGTGACGCGATCGAGTACGCCCGAGAGTGTCATACTTGTCAAATACATGCGAATTATATACATCAACCACCTGAGCAATTGCACACGTCAACCACGTCCTGGCCGTTCGAGACATGGGGTATGGACATTGTCGGTCCTATCTTTCCCCCTTCAGTCAAAGGTGATCGATTCATCCTCGCAATCACGGATTACTTCTCAAAGTGGGCTGAAGCGATTCCGCTTAAAGAAGTGAAGACGAACAACGTCATCAATTTCATTAAGCATCATGTCATATACAGACACGGCGTGCCGAGACGGATCATTCATGACAACGATCCGCAGTTCATAAGTAATGTCTTCGTCAGGTTCTGCGACAAGTTCAAAATTAAAGATGTTTCGTCGACAGCTTACTATCCCGCTGTGAACGGATTAGCTGAGGCGTTTAACAAGACGATCATTAAGATCATGTCCAAGCTCGTGAAGACCAATAAATGAGGCGTTTAACAAGACGATCATTAAGATCATGTCCAAGCTCGTGAAGACCAATAAACGAGATTGGGACGATAAACTCGGTGAAGCACTCTGGGCTTATCGCACCACCATACGCACGCCCACAGGTGCCACCCCGTATTCGCTGGTATACGGATGTGAAGCTATGCTACCGTTGGAAATTCAGATTCCATCCCTTCGGATCGCCCTCGCAACAGAGATGACGACGGAGGAACAACATCAAAAGCGTCTCGAAGAGCTCGAGAGGCTGGATGAAAAGTGCTTGGAAGCTCAACAGCAAATTGAATTTTACCAGGCCAGGATGTCTAGGGCTTTTAACAAAAGAGTCCGACAGAGAAGCTTCAAGGAAGGAGATCTGGTCCTCGCTGCTCGCCGACCAATAATTCTCACCTCCAAGAAGAAAGGTAAATTCGAACCCAAGTGGAAAGGACCGTTTGTAATAGACACAGGAAGGTGCCAGGCAATTAATGCCAATAAATGGGAAGTTCCTGAAAAAATACTATCCCTAGTATGTTCAGGATAACCCATTTACCGGGAAGTTCCTTGAAGAATATTACACTTAATATTCTAAAGGATAACCCAAAATTATTTTCTCCACCAAATTCCCTCACTGATCAGTTTCAATTGACAGTGGGTCCACAAAAAATGTCCATCTGGCCCTCTTGACTCTTTCCATAGACAAGAGGTCCATTTTCATTTCGGAGTCCCCTTTCGATAAACGAAAGAACTCCCTTCTCATAAACGAAAGAACTCCATTCTTTTCTCTTCGGTTAAGCCTTCCCATGGTTATAACCGAAGTTGAAATTTCATTTCGATAAACGAAAGAACTTCATTCTTTTCTCTTCGGTTAAGCCTTCCCATGGCTATAACCGAAGTTGAAATTTCACTTCGATAAACGAAGAACTCTTTTTTCAGTTTAGATAACCAATCCTATAAAAGGCAAGTTTATCTAAATTTTCCAGATTCTCGGAGTGGAGATCCCACTTCTAGTTTCTTTTGCGCTGGAAATAGAATATAAAATTCTTCCTTTCCAGAATCAAGGAATAGAATATAAAATTCTTCCTTCCTTGTCTGTTGGGTTCGCCTTCACCCTAAAAGAAGACCGGGAAATAGAATATAAAATTCTTCCTTTCCCGCATCGATCTTTTCCGAAATTTATCAATCTAAGATTCATCCTAGGAAGTTTATCCCGAATCCTAAGCAGGGATAAGTCTGCGCCTAACACGCGCTGCCGGTTTAGTCTTTTTCCGCACAAAAAGACACCAGAGTCTGATTCTGGGGTATTTTATCCTGAAACCTAAGCAAGGATAAGTCTGCGCTTAACCCGCGCTGCCGGTTAGTTCTTAACCGTTAAAAAGAACACCCGTCCACATATTCAACATTGTGGCAGGTCGTCATTAATAACACCAAAATCCATGCCTTACACGCATGGGGAATTTCATCCCGAATCCTAAGAAAGGATATGCCGACGCCTAACACGCGTCGCCGGTTTAGTCTTTCGCCGTAGAAAAAGACACCAGAAGACCAGTCTGGGGTATTTTATCCCGAAACCTAAGTAGGGATAAAGTCAACACCTAACACGTGTTGCCGGGTAGCCTATTCCCGTAACAATGGCGAAGTCTATGTATTCGACATCATAGCACGAAGTCTAAGGGAGTTCATTCCCTTAGCACAACGTTACATGCGGAACGGATTCCGATAATCCGCATGCTAGCCCGACTCAAACGGTAGTCGGTAAAGGCTAATCAAACCCGTTGAAGGCTGGGGGTTAGCCAAAAATCCTAAAGTCAACACCTAACACGTGTCGCCGGGTAGCCTATTCCCGTAACAATGGCGAAGTCTATGTATTCGACATCATAGCACGAAGTCTAAGGGAGTTCATTCCCTTAGCACAACGTTACATGCGGAACGGATTCCGATAATCCGCATGCTAGCCCGACTCAAACGGTAGTCGGTAAAGGCTAATCAAACCCGTTGAAGGCTGGGGGTTAGCCAAAAATCCTAAAGTCAACACCTAACACGTGTCGCCGGGTAGCCTATTCCCGTAACAATGGCGAAGTCTATGTATTCGACATCATAGCACGAAGTCTAAGGGAGTTCATTCCCTTAGCACAACGTTACATGCGGAACGGATTCCGATAATCCGCATGCTAGCCCGACTCAAACGGTAGTCGGTAAAGGCTAATCAAACCCGTTGAAGGCTGGGGGTTTGCCAAAAATCCTATGAGTATTATGGTCAATCATTTCAAACGGAATGAGGAATCATAATAAAGATAAAGACAAAAATCAGGTCCACTAAAGAGAATCAAATGTCAAGGTTTTCAGCAAATAAAATCATACATCAAGCCCATGGCTAAGAATCTGCTGACTGAATTCAGATAACTTCTCGTCATAAGAGCGTCTAAGCTCCTCCTGCAACTCAGCTCTGACAGACTCTTCGTTCGCGGCTAAAGTCCTCACAGCAACCTCCTCTGTCTCAGCCAGTGTCTGCTTCAAGGACTTCAGCTCATCAGATAAAGCAGCATTTGCTTGCTGATTCTGCATCTTTGTGTCTTCCTTCTCACGGAGTTCTCGTCGGAGCTGATCTATCTGAGAATCAAGCTCCTCAAGGGAAGATGATCTAGTGGCAAGATCAGCCTCAACTCGATCTATGCGGCCCCGCTGCACCTGAATCTCGAGCTCGGCAACCATCCGAGTACTGCGCCATGTCTGTAAGCGAGCATCCAACTCGGCAGCAACGAATGAAGAGGCACCTGTATCCCGGAGCTCATGAAACATCTGAAGCTCACGCTCTAAGCGATCAAGGTCATCAACCATAGCCGTCGCCAGATCCGGACATCCTATGTCCCTAATCAAATTTATCTTGGAATCGAGGTAGGGCTTAAATTGGCGAAGAGAAAGTCCGTCGTGGAGGAGTTTGCCAATTATAGCAGTCAGGGAGGAGAAATAAGAGCGGACTTCTACGCTGATGATGATCTTCTCAGGGTCATTCCCCGATAACAACTCCTTAACGAGGACATGAAGCTGAGAAGGAAGCCCTACACAAAGAAGAGAAATTCGTCAAAAGCCTCAATAAGGAAATGAATGGCTTTGCTCAGTTAATTAAATTATACCTCCTCCCCCTCGAGTCACTGGGGGTGGTGGAGATGTAAGGACTGTAGCTGCATCGACTGGTGGAGTTGGTCGTACAGCCGGCTCAACAGGGTCAGCCTCAACAAAAGCCCCTGTTAGGCACAAAACAGAAACATCATATTATAGTTGCATTAGTCAAGGAATTGGCTAGTCCTATAGTTAGCTTGAGAAGAGGCACGCACCTTCAAAATAACCGTTCCCGGGAGTCTGAGGGAGTACAGACTCAGGAAACATATCCTGAGGCGGCTGGCCATCGATCTGAGGAGAGTCATACATGAAGCTGAACATAGAAGTGTCCATAGGCAGGCCCTCCCCATCGAAGTCATCAATCGAAAAATCTGACATAAAAAGATATAAGGGAAGAGGAAGGAAACTATGGCCAATAGAGACAAGTTACCTCTTGAAGATGTACCTGGAATCACCGAACTGGGTCCTTCATTGACAGACTCCCCAACATGGGCGGTCTCTGCAGGCTTTTCTACCTGGTGCGGTGAGTCAGGCTCACCAGGAGATGCACAATCATCGGGACTCATCTCGCCTTCCTCACGATATCCTGCATAGGATGGGAAAGCATGAGCCAGAAGTTCTAAACGATCAAGAAAATGATCTATAGAATAGACGTTACCTCCGTCACTAACAGGATCCTCATCAGCCAAGTCCATCTCAGATGCTCGTGAATTTGCATGCGGCTTGTGGGCTAATCTTTTCCGCCTATCAGCACGGACAGCAATCGAAGGTCTTGCCCGGGTAAAAGGACGGAATTCGTCGTCACTATTGGTCGCTGTCCCTGAAATATCAAATAGTGGTCAGGAATAGCAACTTGGAAATGCAGAGAAAAAGAAAAAATAGGTGACTAACCTTGCTCCAAATCTGCCTCGTAGTCTTCAGGGTCTCCGCCTGAGGCCTCTCCAGCAGAACTAAAGGCCCTGTGACCTTCTGCATCAAGTCGGCGGGTCTTGCCCTGAGCCCTCTGTGATCGAGCACCGTCCTGGATAACACGAGAATCAAGCTGAGAGGCTTCTTCGGCCACCAACTCTTCGATAGGCTTCACACGGACAGTCTTATTAGCTGCTAGCAACCACTTGCAGCTCAGGAAAGTGAGGTTCAACTGTCGCTCAGTACCTGGGAGACTGAACCTAGCTCCAGTGCAACCAGTCACGGTCCACAACCATGCACGAAGACCGTCCACCAGACCTCCATGAGCCCGAAGCTGCTGGCGCGGGTTCCCAACATAAAGCTGGTCATAACCGAACTGGCGGGCGAATCGGCAAGGTAGATACGGCTCTATGAAGCACTGATTCCCCACCCGGAAAGTCAGGTAACCCGGCCTAATGTTCACTAGCCAATTAAAGCAGCCCATATCCAGATAAGTCCTATACTCCCTCGGCTTCTCCTCATCAATCAAACACTCGCCGTACCGGCTGGAGAACTGTGGAAAGCAAGTGGAGAATGCCCAGCACTTGTGGACTTGTAGCTGACGCCTGATATCGGGGAATCCTCGGCCCTCCCACTCACCATTCTCAAGCAACTGTAGAAAGGGGACAGACTGATCTATGGCATTCGGTATTGACATCACATCGGAACGATGAAGAACGAACCAAGCCATCAAATAAATATACGGGAGCTCTACCTTAATGGTAGGAATCTGAGTCGGTTTATCATCATCTCTCCGTGTAAAAGCACCAGAAATCTGCCGAAGCCCTCGATGAATGTTAGCAACCATCACCGGAAGAAGCGAAAGTTCCTTCTTGTAGGCAAGCTGAACTGCAGGATAGAGCACTTCCAGTGGCAGAGCGTCACCAGACTGATACGGGACCACACATTTCTTCAACCAGATGGCGAGATAACCGGCAAGGAGAGTCATCGGACGAATCGGTGTGGTCGCATGATATAAGAACGATCTGAATTTAGTCCCTGCAGGAAAGCCGCTCTCGGAACTGCTAATGGTATAGGATTGGGCGTTAGTCTTATTCAGCAGCTCATTAACCTCTGAAGGAGTCAGCGGTGCCAGTTCACAAATAGATTGGCCAGAATGGCTCTCCAGATTCCTGAACAAGTATGATGCGAACTGCTTCAGGCTCACATTTGCTTTGGTCCTCTTCGCTAGGGGCTTAGACTGCGCCAAAGCAATGTGATAATGACAAGTGAGGTCCCATAAGGTCTCGTAGCGGTCGGGCATGCGATCCTTCAGCTGACTCAACTCATGGTTGGAGGGAAAGTACTCCTGGTATAACATCTGTCCCATGGGCAAACCAGAAATCTTGTGCATCTCATGTAGAGCCAAGCCCAACTCTCCGTGCCTGGTCAGAAAAGTGTTGGAATCTGGATTGTAAAGCTCGCATAGGGCAAAGAAATGCTTCGCGCTTGTAGGCAAGCCATGCATAGTGGCCCGAATGGCTGCATAAAGACCGCAAGCATGTAACTCCTCGCTCCATCGGCTCAAGACATACTTCGTCATACGAGCCCACCAAAACCTGTCCAAAGAATGGACCCAACCATAGAATCTGTGGCGCGGTGCAGGCATCTCCCGTCCTAAGATAGCGAGGCGATTCCTCAAAGTAGAAGCAGTGGTGAGGAACTCATTGCGAGGCGGAGTATCTAGCCCCAGTACTCCAGGATGTAGTCCAACAATGTGATCTCGACTCGAACCAGGAACTGCCTGATGAGTAATATAGCCGCAGTGAACGCTCTCATGTTCCTTTGTCAAACTCCACGACATCTCCCGCTTCACAGCTTGGCGCCTGAGCTCAGTCAAAGAACGGTGTCGAGGAATCTTCGGCAAATACATATAACGACTGCCAGTCTGGTAAAGCCACTGCTCAGCCTCAATAAATACTGCATCGGGATCCCTGGTAGAGTCTCCAAACAAGAAGTCAGTCTTCCTAAGAGACTGAACGGAACTGGCATCCTGCACGAGAGGCGCATCTGTGATCAGCTGGCGAAGAGCTTGATGGCCACCTTCCCTCACCACTTGGACAACTTCCAACGACGTGCCCGGAGCAAACTGGGAGGTGAACGGAATGGGCGAAAAGTCATCAGATGTGGAATAATACTCATCACGACGTCCATTCACCGCATGCGATGAAAAAGCTCCGGAAGGATATTCCACTGAAAACAAGCAGTTAAGTGTTTGTTAATTTCAGATATAAAAGGAAATTGAATTCATCTTACAAATTGGTAAGATAGAGTCATTGCCTTATAAAGGGCGAGACGATTTGGCCACATTGCGCATTTATAAGATAGGGTATATCGACAATATATCCCTGCCTTATAAAGCACAATGCAGCGTCAAAACGCCCCCTTTATTATGAGATGTGGTTTTGACCAAGCAAAACCCATCTTTAAAGCGTCGATCCTCACCAAGGAGAATCAAGGCTTTTCCCGATCGCCTCACCAAGGAGAGCAAAATAGGGTAAAAGGACTAAATTGCAAAATTCTCAGAAGAAGAGGGTTAATTTGCAAAATTTCCATAAAGCGTCGATCCTCACCAAGGAGAACCAAGGCCTTTCCCGGTTGCCTCACCAAGGAGAACAACGGGGGGTAAAATGGACTAATTTGCAAATATCCAGAAAAAAGAGGACTAATTTGTAAATTTTCGAAAAAGGTCAAAAAATTGCTCACCAGCATATGAGGGAGGCGCGCCATCAACCGATGCAGCAGGAAAACGACCTCTCGATACTCGCGACATAATGGCCTACAGAAAAAGAATTCAAGAGGTCAGATCTAGAAATAAAAATCACTTTTTTATCCCCTAAAAAGGCGAGCTTGAGGCATCAAATCACTCCCTCAACCCTTATATGCGATCCCGCTATTCCATACACTAGATCAAACATGAAATAGATCAAGATTATGGAGATATACCTGAGGGGAAGCTCGAGGATCCGACAAAAATTAGATCTTGGAAGTGCTCGAACCACGCGCTCGAGGGGCTCGAAGGAAAGTCTAAATATGGAAGTTTCGAGGGATTTCTCAGTCAAGGATCAAAAGGAAGGATGAATCTAAGACGAAGATCGAGTTTTGAGGGAGAACGGAGGCTCGAGGGAAGAGAAATTCAAAAAGGAGGCAAAAAGGGGGGGGCCGGCCCTAGGGTAAAGAAAAAAGAAAAGAAAAAGACCCCCTTTATATAAGGTGGACCGGGTTGAACCAAACCGAACCGAACCGGACCGGACCCAGTTCGAACCAAAATCCAAATTGAAGCCGAACCGAGCATCGAAACGACTTCAAATCGAGCGACGGTTCAGTCCATCATTCACTCACCCCTCTCCCATTTGTTCGGAGGAGTTGGAGGATTTTTTGAGCCGATTTACTGCCTTTTTTGGCTCATTTTAAGCCGGTTCAGCTCATTTAGGCACAAAAACACTCCGAAAAGTATACGAGTATAAACTGCTTCTTAATACTCCAATAAGGTATATGAGTATAAACTATTCCCTATTTTTGGTTTGAGAAGTTCCTGGAGAATATTGTTTATAAATATTCTTAAGGATAACTCAACCACACTACGCCGGACAACGCGTTGTGCATAAAGACTCGACGCCACAATCAATGGTCAGCTCAAAGGAATCGACTTCAAGTTCAGAAAATTCCGACAAACGGTCAGACAATAAATGCAGCACCGGAACTCTTACAGACTTTCGACAAAGCACCGAAAAGCCTGGAGAATTGAAGGAGTCAAGAACAGAAGCCATTCCGAGGTCCCGTTATACCGACTGAAGGTAGGGACAATCATATCCAAAGTATCCCAGACTCTTCTATAAAAGAACGAGACTGAAATACTTTGGAGGGGGTATCTGTAGGCATATAAAATTGCTTATAGGTCCCCTAGCATAGCTCGGCACAAACCGACGAACCAACGAGGCGACGAGATCGACGAATCGCACAGAAGCGACGGAATGCATCCACCCGCGTGCAGAATCAAGCTAATGAGTTGAGGAATCAACGAGCCATCCAACCAAGGGGAAACTCGGACGAATCACGATCGAATCAAGATCAATTTCGGACTCGAACTCAGAAGCGGATTTACTGCCAAATCAGGAATCCAACTTACTGCCAAATCAGATCAACCAATCAGAGTCTCAATCAACCGAATCACGGACAGAACCGGAAACAACGGAAAACGACTCGAAAAAGTCGGAAAACACCGCCCGCGGGGGCTCGGCCAAAGCCGAGCCACCTCAAGGCGGCTCGGCCTTAGCCGAGCCACCTTGAGGTGGCTCGGTGGCCGAGCCACCTCAAGGTGGCTCGGCCAAGGCCGAGCCCACCAACGCCAAATAAGGCAGGAGTTCGAGAGGATTGGATTTGAGATCTACACGATCACACTCCGGATCTAAGCTTGGTTCTTAGATCCCGAGATTCGAGCGGTTGTTTCCTTGGTGAAACAATCCCTCCCGGCTATTATTCCCTTGGTGGAATATTACCCGTCATATCGTGTAGATCCGACCGGATCGAGATCACGCGGTGGTCCACGGCAAATAACCCCGGCGCAGGCAAAGAACCCACCAAAGCGAGCGACCGCAAAACAGGAGCTCGCGATTAGTTCGACAAATAAGGAAAATTGTAATCTTTACTTTGTTTTCTTTGATTTTTCATTGTAACCGGATCTTATAAAAAGACCGGATCTTTGTAACGCATAAAGTTGTTAACTGAGATAGCAATGATATCAACAATGAAGAAAGCTACGATTTTTCCCGCGAACAATCTGGCGACCACAGTGGGAGCCAACAGCTTTACTGCCGAAGCTGTCGCGTCGCAGCCGCGGATCCCGATCCCGGTCGAGGAGGAGGTCGAGTACGAATTCGACCAACAAAAGTTCGAGGAGTATCTGTCATCCTCGTCCGAATCCACCTCCCCTCGCAAGTCCAAGTCTCCAAAGCTCTCTTCCAAGAGAAAACTTCGTTGGTACGAAGAAGTTGAAGCTGCCAACGAAGATCTCGCCCCGTTTGATGCCGAAGCTGCATCGGGTGAGATCTCTCCTTCCAACCAGGTCAGATCTGCTCTGGCCGAATCTTCCGTTGCCGAGGGCGTAGTGACTCTCTCAAAGAGAGCCCGCCAAAGGCAACGTCAGCGCCTTGCGAAACAAATCGCAAAGGCAATGGAATCTGTGGACGGGATCCGTTACAACACGGATCTGAAGAACAGAAGAGGCGAACGACCTCAACAACCAATGAATGGCAACTCCTCCAAGCCACCAACGAACGAATGGATCCGTGTCAAACGGAACCGTTCAACGCTGGAGGATCGCATTCAGAAGCGCCGCGCACTCTCAGCACAAGCACGAGCTCAAGTTCAAGAAGCCCGTAGAAGGTGGCAGAATGGAGTAGCCAAGAAATCACCACTAACTCACAAAATATGGAGGCCAAAGTCCAAAGTGGTGAGTCAGGCCGAGGATCGACCTTTACAGCCTTCAAAACGAGTTCAACCTCCCGAACCATCCCGAGGAAGGAGGTCAATCTTGGAGCGCCTCGGTCCAATTCCCGACGAGCGCAACGAAGTCCATGAACGCTCGGGCCCGATGAAGAGGCTCCGAACTAATCAACATGCTGGGGGTCGACACAACCCTCAACATGACAAAGAGTTTACGGCACCCAAGCGCACTACCTTGCGCATCGAAGTTCGGGAGCCCGCTGAGAATTCATGTCTACAAAGGCGTGTTTCGAGGCGAGTGACTCTCGGAAGTCCAAATAAGGCAGTTTGCTCTCAGAAGGAAACGTTGTCATCCGAGGATGATAACGTTATACCTGGGAAATCATGCCAACACGCGATAGGTTACTCCGATCAAATGGACGAGTTGTACTATCGTGCTGGGGGTACGAACAAAACAAGAAAAAGAAGCCCTCAAGGGCTCGAAACTCAGTGCCCATGTGCCAAGCTCATTCGGGTAGTACTGTCTCAATGCAACTGCATCAAGGGAGTCCCCGAGAGAATTTCAGTGTTCGAAAGGCTCGGCACCGAAACGCCAAAACCAAGGCATAGGCGCTTCCGGCAAAGAAGAACAGTGGTTAAGGATGGAGAATTTCCGAAGGTCACCGCCAACATGACCAGCAAAGAGACATCGACACAGATTGATCTCAAATCGTTTCTGGAAGCGTCCCGGCGTGTAACCCGTCTGCAGTCCGGAGCCATCGCACGAGGAACTTATGGTAGGGTTCGGATAAGATTGCCTTCGGAAGATGAAGAATCGGATTCCTGCTCTGCTGTCGCATCGGACAATACAGTGTCCAGCGAAGGACAACCCCGCGAGTCATTCATGATAGGCGCGGAAGAAATGGCCAAAATGCTTGAAGACGCTTTGGCTAAGCAGAAAGAAAGTTTTAAATTCGAGATGGAGACGGCCATGCAGCAGATGAGAGAGATGCATGAACAGCAAATCCAAGCATTCAGGAACCAACAAGGTGAACCAAGCCACCGTAACCAGGTTGCTCAGGAAAAGGAGCACGCGGATGGGGATGAAGCTCACAATGCCAATAACCCTCCCATCAATGCAGGGGGTGGTAGTGAGGATGCCAACGGGGATACAAGTGAAGACTTGAAGATCAAAAGCCTCGAGAGTAAAATCAATACGTTGCTGTCTGCTCAAGAGGTAAAGAAAACGGGCATTCCTTGTCCATACCCGAGGGAATGGGAATCAATCCCCTATCCGGCGAAGTTTAGTCTAATCAACTTCACGCCGTTCGATGGAAGGGGTTCCCCCACCCAGCATTTGATTTATTTCAAATCGCACCTGGGTGCTATCTCTGGGAACGAGCCTCTGATGGTGCGGTCATTCGTCGGCACTCTTCGCGGAGCTGCCTTCGATTGGTATCGTCGCCTCAAGCCAGGAAGCGTGAACAGCTGGGATGACATGGAGACGAAGTTCCTTGCAAATTTCTTCGACGACGACACCGAGATCTCTATCGGATCGTTGCTCGACGAGAAACAAAAAGACGGGGAGTTAGTCGACACCTTCGTCAAAAGGTTCCGGAACAAGGCGATGAATTGCCGGGACCCGATCACCGAGGAATTCATTCTCCAGACTTGCCACAACAACCTCGCATTGGACGTATTGGAGGCAATGGGGACAGCACCGTCTGACACTTGGAAGGATCTGAAGGTGCGCGGTGAACAAGCCGAACGCTTCCTTAAAAGGAAGAAGGCCGAAAGGAACCAACCGACGGTTAATCTGCTGGACTCAAACTTCGCTTCCCGTGGTAAGGGCAAAGCACCTGCAGCTGCTGGTGGTGCTAATCAAGCGTCACAACAGCAATCCCGAAGGCAGCAGAAGACTTCGGGTCCGAGACTCCAGAGAGAGTATTCCTTCAAGGACGAAGACGTTCCAACCATCTTCGAATCGCTCCTCGAAGGCAACAAGATCAAGCTACCACCTATCACGAATCAGGAGGAAGCTGATAACACTACGGACCCAAAGTACTGTGCATACCACAGAAGGGTTGTTCATCCCACCAAGGATTGCTTTGCTCTCAGGAATAGCATTCAGACCTTGGTCGAAGCCGGCGTTATAACGCTAAGGTAAGCCAAATAAAAACGGCAAAACTCCGACCGGTATAAGAGTATAAACTGCTTCCTGACACTCCAAAGAGTATACGAGTATAAACTGTTTCTCAATCCTCCGACCGGTATAAGAGGTTAAACTACTCCCTGATACTCCAATAGGTATATGAGTCTAAACTGTTTCCCCACTTTTGACGGGAAGTTCCTGGAGAATATTAAGCTAATATTCTTAAGGATAACCCGGTTAGTTAACTGATAATAATGTCCGAACCAGTTCCGCAGAGGAAACTGGGGGTGGACGATTTATGTAACGGGAAGTTCCCAAAACCACAGCAATGTAATGAATAAGGACTCCCATTCAAGTTCTCACTGTGTCTGTGCACTCAACACTCTCTCTGTTAGAGTCTGGACGTAAAGTTCCTGATTGGTCAAACCTTCTTACAGTTAGGACCACAGTCAAAATCCCCTCTCGATTCTCCCAATGAACGAGAGGTCCACAAATCAAGCGATCAAACCTTCCTACAGTTAGGATCGTCTTAAACCTTCCATTCGGTCAAACCTTTCTACAGTTAGGACCAAAACCAAAAACCCCTCTCGATTCCTCCAATGAACGAGAGGTCCACTTTCAAATCGAGTGATCAAACCTTCCTACAGTTAGGGTCACCTCAAACCTCCCACTTGGTCAAACCTTCCTACAGTTAGGACCAAAACCACGATTCATTCTCGATAAACGAGAAATTCATCTTTAGTTCGATAATCAAACCTTCCGACAGTTAGGGTTATCCGAATCTTTTTGATTCTCGGAGTGGAGATCCCACTCTTAGTTTCACCTTTCCGGATTCTGGGGGTGGAGATCCCACCTCGAGTCTCCTTTCCTTCTTTGTTCGGGGAATAGAATATAAAATTCTTCCTTCCCCATACCAATCCTTTTCGAAGAATTCAGGATTCATCCTAGGAAGTTTATCCCGAATCCTAAGCAGGGATAAGTCTGCGCCTAACACGCGCTGCCGGTTTAGTCTTTTTTCTGCACAAAAAGACACCAGAGTTCGATTCTGGGGTATTCTATCCTGAAACCTAAGCAAGGATAAGTCTGCGCCTGACACGCGCTGCCGGTCAGTTCTTAACCGTTTAAAAAGAACACCCGTTCACATATTCAACATTGTGACAGGTTGTTATTAATAACACCAAAATCCATGCCTTACACGCATGGGGAATTTCATCCTGAATCCTAAGAAAGGATATGCCGACGCCTAACACGCGTCGCCGGTTTAGTCTTTCCCCGTAGAAAAAGACACCAGAGTTCGATTCTGGGGTATTTTATCCCGAAGCCTAAGGAGGGATAAGTCAACGTTTAATACACGTTGCTGGGTAGCCTATTCCCATGACAACGGCGAAGTCTATGTATTCAAAGTCATAGCAACAAGTCTTAGAGGATTCAGTCTCTAAGCACAACGTTACATGCGGAACGGATTTAGACAATTCGCATGCTAGCCCGACTCAAACGGTAGTCGGTAAAGGTTAATCAAATCCGTTAAAGGCTTGGGGTTAGCCAAAAATCCTAAAGTCAGCGCCTAACACGCGTCGCCGGGTAGTCTATTCCCGTGAGAAAGACGAAGTCTACGTATTCGAAGTCGTAGCATCAAGTCTAAGGGAGTTCATTCCTTTAGCACAACGTCACATGCGGAACGGACTTAAGACAATCCGCATGTAAGCCCGATTCAAACGGTAATCGGTAAAAGCATGACAAATCCGTTGAGGGCTGAGGATTTGCCAAAAATCCTAAGTCAACGTCTGATACACGTTGCTGTTTAGTCTTTTCACAGGAGAAAGACGAAGTCTACGTATTCAATATCGTAGCACTAAAAGAGTTAACTCTTTTAGCATAACGTCACATGCGGAACGGACTTAAAACAATCCGCATGCTAGCCCGACTCAAACGGTAGTCGGTAAAGGCGCATCAAACCCGTTGATGGCTGAGGATTTGCCAAAAATCCTATAAATATGCGAGTCATTGACGCATCAACTTTATGAGTTGGTCTCGTGACTCGAGCATCCAACGACCTTGGGATAAGATCCATGCTCCAATTCCTTAAGAGCTTAAACCGTGTGTACTCCAGCAGACGTACGAGTATAAACTGTGTCAAATGCCGAACAGTGCATCATAATGAAGCCTGGACGCCGGACAACGCGTCGCAATGAAGCTCAAACGCCAGACAACGCGTTATAGATGAAGATTCAACGCAGTCAATCGATGATAAGTTCTGTGTTGAAGCAGCAAACTCGAGCCAAAAAGTCAAGAAATCAAGAATCGACTTCAAGTTCAAATTCCAACAACGGTCAGACAATAAATGCAGCACCGGAACCCCTACAGGCATTCTACAAAGCACTGAATAGCCTGAAGGAATTGAAGGAATCCAGAACAGAAGTCATTCCAGAGTCCCGTTACACCGACTGAAGGTTGGGACAATCACATCCAAAGTATTCCAGACTCTTCTATAAAAGAATGAGACTGAAATACTTTGGAGGGGGTATCTGTAGGCGTATAAAATTGCCTATAGGTCCCTTAGCACAGCTCGACGCCGATTTAACAAACGGACCACCGGGCGACGTATCCAAACAAGACCGTTAGCTCGCCAACGCTGAAGCCAAGCTATACGCAACGGAGCAGGTTAACGAGGCGACAAATCGCACCCAAGCATTGGAATGCATCCACTCGCACGCGGAATCAAACCAATGTTTAGGTGAATCACCGAGTCATCTAAACAAGAGCGAACTCGGATGAATCACGATCAAATCAACATCAATTCCGGACTCAAATTCAGAAGTTGGTTTACTGCCATATCAGGAACCCGACTCACTGCCATATCTGGAATCAAGTCAACAAGTCGTTGCCAAGTCAATCAACCACACAAGAGAACCAGAACCGGAAACAAAGGACGAAACGGACAAACACCCGGGGACTCGGCCGAAACCGAACCACCCCAGGGTGGCTCGGCCCAAGCCGAGCCACCCTGAGGTGGCTCGGTGGCCGAGCCACCCCAGGGTGGCTCGGCCAAGGCCGAGCCACCCTGAGGTGGCTCGGCCAAAGCCGAGCCACCCCAGGGTGGCTCGGCCAAGGCCGAGCCACCCTGAGGTGGCTCGGCCAAGGCCGAGCCACCCATGGGTGGCTAGGCTCAGAACTGTGCAAATGCACAGTTCTGAGTGCCTATAAATAGGCCTTGTGCTCATTTGTTTCAGAGGTTGGAAATTTTGGAGAGAGGCGAAGCCCTGCTGGATTGAAGACTCAGATCTAAAAAAGATCACAACTTTGAAGGCTTGGAGACTTGGACTTTCAGATCCGGTGCTCGGCGATCACCAACGCCAAATAAGGCAGGAGTTCGAGAGGATTGGATTTGAGATCTACACGATCACACTCCGGATCTAAGCTTGGTTCTTAGATCCCGAGATTCGAGCGGTTGTTTCCTTGGTGAAACAATCCCTCCCGGCTATTATTCCCTTGGTGGAATATTACCCGTCATATCGTGTAGATCCGACCGGATCGAGATCACGCGGTGGTCCACGGCAAATAACCCCGGCGCAGGCAAAGAACCCACCAAAGCGAGCGACCGCAAAACAGGAGCTCGCGATTAGTTCGACAAATAAGGAAAATTGTAATCTTTACTTTGTTTTCTTTGATTTTTCATTGTAACCGGATCTTATAAAAAGACCGGATCTTTGTAACGCATAAAGTTGTTAACTGAGATAGCAATGATATCAACAATGAAGAAAGCTACGATTTTTCCCGCGAACAATCTGGCGACCACAGTGGGAGCCAACAGCTTTACTGCCGAAGCTGTCGCGTCGCAGCCGCGGATCCCGATCCCGGTCGAGGAGGAGGTCGAGTACGAATTCGACCAACAAAAGTTCGAGGAGTATCTGTCATCCTCGTCCGAATCCACCTCCCCTCGCAAGTCCAAGTCTCCAAAGCTCTCTTCCAAGAGAAAACTTCGTTGGTACGAAGAAGTTGAAGCTGCCAACGAAGATCTCGCCCCGTTTGATGCCGAAGCTGCATCGGGTGAGATCTCTCCTTCCAACCAGGTCAGATCTGCTCTGGCCGAATCTTCCGTTGCCGAGGGCGTAGTGACTCTCTCAAAGAGAGCCCGCCAAAGGCAACGTCAGCGCCTTGCGAAACAAATCGCAAAGGCAATGGAATCTGTGGACGGGATCCGTTACAACACGGATCTGAAGAACAGAAGAGGCGAACGACCTCAACAACCAATGAATGGCAACTCCTCCAAGCCACCAACGAACGAATGGATCCGTGTCAAACGGAACCGTTCAACGCTGGAGGATCGCATTCAGAAGCGCCGCGCACTCTCAGCACAAGCACGAGCTCAAGTTCAAGAAGCCCGTAGAAGGTGGCAGAATGGAGTAGCCAAGAAATCACCACTAACTCACAAAATATGGAGGCCAAAGTCCAAAGTGGTGAGTCAGGCCGAGGATCGACCTTTACAGCCTTCAAAACGAGTTCAACCTCCCGAACCATCCCGAGGAAGGAGGTCAATCTTGGAGCGCCTCGGTCCAATTCCCGACGAGCGCAACGAAGTCCATGAACGCTCGGGCCCGATGAAGAGGCTCCGAACTAATCAACATGCTGGGGGTCGACACAACCCTCAACATGACAAAGAGTTTACGGCACCCAAGCGCACTACCTTGCGCATCGAAGTTCGGGAGCCCGCTGAGAATTCATGTCTACAAAGGCGTGTTTCGAGGCGAGTGACTCTCGGAAGTCCAAATAAGGCAGTTTGCTCTCAGAAGGAAACGTTGTCATCCGAGGATGATAACGTTATACCTGGGAAATCATGCCAACACGCGATAGGTTACTCCGATCAAATGGACGAGTTGTACTATCGTGCTGGGGGTACGAACAAAACAAGAAAAAGAAGCCCTCAAGGGCTCGAAACTCAGTGCCCATGTGCCAAGCTCATTCGGGTAGTACTGTCTCAATGCAACTGCATCAAGGGAGTCCCCGAGAGAATTTCAGTGTTCGAAAGGCTCGGCACCGAAACGCCAAAACCAAGGCATAGGCGCTTCCGGCAAAGAAGAACAGTGGTTAAGGATGGAGAATTTCCGAAGGTCACCGCCAACATGACCAGCAAAGAGACATCGACACAGATTGATCTCAAATCGTTTCTGGAAGCGTCCCGGCGTGTAACCCGTCTGCAGTCCGGAGCCATCGCACGAGGAACTTATGGTAGGGTTCGGATAAGATTGCCTTCGGAAGATGAAGAATCGGATTCCTGCTCTGCTGTCGCATCGGACAATACAGTGTCCAGCGAAGGACAACCCCGCGAGTCATTCATGATAGGCGCGGAAGAAATGGCCAAAATGCTTGAAGACGCTTTGGCTAAGCAGAAAGAAAGTTTTAAATTCGAGATGGAGACGGCCATGCAGCAGATGAGAGAGATGCATGAACAGCAAATCCAAGCATTCAGGAACCAACAAGGTGAACCAAGCCACCGTAACCAGGTTGCTCAGGAAAAGGAGCACGCGGATGGGGATGAAGCTCACAATGCCAATAACCCTCCCATCAATGCAGGGGGTGGTAGTGAGGATGCCAACGGGGATACAAGTGAAGACTTGAAGATCAAAAGCCTCGAGAGTAAAATCAATACGTTGCTGTCTGCTCAAGAGGTAAAGAAAACGGGCATTCCTTGTCCATACCCGAGGGAATGGGAATCAATCCCCTATCCGGCGAAGTTTAGTCTAATCAACTTCACGCCGTTCGATGGAAGGGGTTCCCCCACCCAGCATTTGATTTATTTCAAATCGCACCTGGGTGCTATCTCTGGGAACGAGCCTCTGATGGTGCGGTCATTCGTCGGCACTCTTCGCGGAGCTGCCTTCGATTGGTATCGTCGCCTCAAGCCAGGAAGCGTGAACAGCTGGGATGACATGGAGACGAAGTTCCTTGCAAATTTCTTCGACGACGACACCGAGATCTCTATCGGATCGTTGCTCGACGAGAAACAAAAAGACGGGGAGTTAGTCGACACCTTCGTCAAAAGGTTCCGGAACAAGGCGATGAATTGCCGGGACCCGATCACCGAGGAATTCATTCTCCAGACTTGCCACAACAACCTCGCATTGGACGTATTGGAGGCAATGGGGACAGCACCGTCTGACACTTGGAAGGATCTGAAGGTGCGCGGTGAACAAGCCGAACGCTTCCTTAAAAGGAAGAAGGCCGAAAGGAACCAACCGACGGTTAATCTGCTGGACTCAAACTTCGCTTCCCGTGGTAAGGGCAAAGCACCTGCAGCTGCTGGTGGTGCTAATCAAGCGTCACAACAGCAATCCCGAAGGCAGCAGAAGACTTCGGGTCCGAGACTCCAGAGAGAGTATTCCTTCAAGGACGAAGACGTTCCAACCATCTTCGAATCGCTCCTCGAAGGCAACAAGATCAAGCTACCACCTATCACGAATCAGGAGGAAGCTGATAACACTACGGACCCAAAGTACTGTGCATACCACAGAAGGGTTGTTCATCCCACCAAGGATTGCTTTGCTCTCAGGAATAGCATTCAGACCTTGGTCGAAGCCGGCGTTATAACGCTAAGGTAAGCCAAATAAAAACGGCAAAACTCCGACCGGTATAAGAGTATAAACTGCTTCCTGACACTCCAAAGAGTATACGAGTATAAACTGTTTCTCAATCCTCCGACCGGTATAAGAGGTTAAACTACTCCCTGATACTCCAATAGGTATATGAGTCTAAACTGTTTCCCCACTTTTGACGGGAAGTTCCTGGAGAATATTAAGCTAATATTCTTAAGGATAACCCGGTTAGTTAACTGATAATAATGTCCGAACCAGTTCCGCAGAGGAAACTGGGGGTGGACGATTTATGTAACGGGAAGTTCCCAAAACCACAGCAATGTAATGAATAAGGACTCCCATTCAAGTTCTCACTGTGTCTGTGCACTCAACACTCTCTCTGTTAGAGTCTGGACGTAAAGTTCCTGATTGGTCAAACCTTCTTACAGTTAGGACCACAGTCAAAATCCCCTCTCGATTCCTCCAATGAACGAGAGGTCCACTTTCAAATCGAGTGATCAAACCTTCCTACAGTTAGGGTCACCTCAAACCTCCCACTTGGTCAAACCTTCCTACAGTTAGGACCAAAACCACGATTCATTCTCGATAAACGAGAAATTCATCTTTAGTTCGATAATCAAACCTTCCGACAGTTAGGGTTATCCGAATCTTTTTGATTCTCGGAGTGGAGATCCCACTCTTAGTTTCACCTTTCCGGATTCTGGGGGTGGAGATCCCACCTCGAGTCTCCTTTCCTTCTTTGTTCGGGGAATAGAATATAAAATTCTTCCTTCCCCATACCAATCCTTTTCGAAGAATTCAGGATTCATCCTAGGAAGTTTATCCCGAATCCTAAGCAGGGATAAGTCTGCGCCTAACACGCGCTGCCGGTTTAGTCTTTTTCCGTAGAAAAAGACACCAGAGTTCGATTCTGGGGTATTCTATCCTGAAACCTAAGCAAGGATAAGTCTGCGCTTAACCCGCGCCGCCGGTTAGTTCTTAACCGTTAAAAAGAACACCCGTTCACATATTCAACATTGTGACAGGTTGTTATTAATAACACCAGAATCCATGCCTTACTCGCATGGGGAATTTCATCCCGAATCCTAAGAAAGGATATGCCGACGCCTAACACGCGTCGCCGGTTTAGTCTTTCTCCGAAGAAAAAGACACCAGAGTTCGATTCTGGGGTATTCTATCCTGAAACCTAAGCAAGGATAAGTCGGCGCTTAACCCGCGCCGCCGGTTAGTTCTTAACCGTTAAAAAGAACACCCGTTCTTGTTATTAATAACACCAGAATCCATGCCTTACTCGCATGGGGAATTTCATCCTGAATCCTAAGAAAGGATAGTCTATTCCTGTGAGAAAGACGAAGTCTACGTATTCAATATCGTAGCACTAAGAGCGTTAACTCTCTTAGCACAACGTTACATGCGGAACGGATTTCGACAATCCGCATGCTAGCCCGACTCAAACGGTAGTCGGTAAAGGCTAATCAAACCCGTTGAAGGCTGAGGGTTTGCCAAAAATCCTATGAGTATTATGGTCAATCATTTCAAACGGAATGAGGAATCATAATAAAGATAAAGATAAAAACCAGTTTCACTAAGAGAATCAAATGTCAAAGTTTTCAGTAAATAAAATCATACATCAAGCCCATGGCTAAGGATCTGCTGACTAAACTTAGACAGCTTCTCATCATAAGCCTGCCTAAGCTCATCCTGCAACTCGGCTCTGATGGACTCTTCAGTGGAGGCTAAAGTCTTCACAGCAATCTCCTCCGTCTCAACCA
>NC_033799.1:27672330-27673777 GCF_001876935.1 Asparagus officinalis | reverse complement strand
TTCATTGGCGGCTAAAGTCTTCACCGCAACTTCCTCTGTCTCGACCAGCTGCTGCTTCAAGGACTTCAGCTCATCAGATAAAGCAGTGTGTGTTTGCTGATCCTGCAGCTTTGTCATCTGGAGAATACTCAAAGTCTCCCCCTTCTCACGGAGTTCTCGTCGGAGCTGATCTATCTGGGTCTCACAAGAAGCGATGGAAGAATCAAGCTCGTCAAGTGAGGATGATTTAGTAGCAAGGTTAGCCTCAACTCGATCTATTCGGCCCCGCTGCACCTGAATCTCGAGCTCAGCAACCATCCGAGTACTGCGCCATGACTGTAAGCGAGTATCCAACTCAGCAGCAATGAATGAAGAGGCGCCTGCATCCCGGAGCTCGTGAAACATCTGAAGCTCACGCTCTAAGCAGTCAAGGTCATCGAATATAACTCTCGCCAGATCCGGGTATCCCGCATCCCTTATTAAATTTATTTTAGAATCAAGGAATGGTTTAAACTGGCGAAGGGAAAGTCCGTCGTGGAGGAGTTTGCCAAGCATAACATTCATAAAGGAGAAGAAAGAGCGGACTTCTACACAAATGACGATCTTCTCAGGGTCATTGTCCGATAACAACTCCTTCACGAGGACATGAAGCCGAGGGGAAAGCCCTACACAAAAAGGAGAAATCCGTCAAAAAGCCTTAATAAGGAAATAAATGACATTTTCAGCGGCTTAATTTATACCTCCTTCCCCTTGAGTCGCTGGGGGTAGCGGAGACGTAACGGCTGTGGGTGTGTCAACTGGTGGAGTTGGTCTCACAGCCGGCTCAGCAGGATCAGCCTCGGCAAAAGCTCCTGTTAAACACAGAACAGAATGTTCAGATGCATTACATTATAGCTGCATTAGTCAAAAAAATTGGCTAGTCCTATAATTAACTCGAGAAGAGGCACGTACTTTCAAAAGAACCATTCTCGGGATCCTGAGGGAGTACGGGCTCAGGAAACATATCCTCGGGCAGCGGGCCATTGATCTGAGGAGAGTCATACATGAAGTGGAACATAGAAGTGTCTGCAGGAAAACCTGCCTCGTCGAAATCGTCAATCGAAAAATCTGACACAAAGAAATGTAAGTACGAAAGAAGAATGAAGAGAATATGACCAATGGAAATAAGTTACCTCTCGTAGATGTATCTGGATTCACTGAATCAGGTCCTACATTGGTAGCCTCCCTAACACTGAATCAGGTCCTACATCGGTAGCCTCCCTAAATTCGGTGGCTTCTGCAAGTTTTTCTACCTGGTAAGGTGAGTCAGGCTCACCAGAAGATACAAACTCATGAGGAGAAGGATCGAAACTCATCTCCCCTTCCTCGCGCTCTCCTGCATAGAATGGGGAAGCATGAACCTAAAAATCTAAACGATCAAGAGAATGATCTATAGAGTAGATGTTACCTCTATCGCTAGCAGGATCAT
>NC_033799.1:27626334-27671330 GCF_001876935.1 Asparagus officinalis | reverse complement strand
TCGATCCTCACCAAGGAGAATCAAGGCTCTTCCCGATTGCCTCACCAAGGAGAACAATGTGGGGTAAAAGGACCAATTTGCAAATTTTCAGAAAAAATAGGACTAATTTGTAAAATTTTGAATATGCAAAAAATAGCTCACCAGCATATGAAGGAAGCACGCCGTCAGCCGATGCAGCAGGGGAACGACCTCTCGAGACTCACGACATAATGACCTACAAAATAAATCAAGAGGTCAGATCTAGAAAAAATCCTCTTTTTATTGCAATTCTACCCCCTGAAAGATAAGCTTCGAGCGCCAAATCATAATCCTAACCCTCGCATGCAATCCCACAAGTTCATAAATTAAATTAAGCATAAAAAAATGCTAAAATTATGGAAGATATACCTGAGGGAAAGCTCGAAGATCCAATAAAAATTAGATCTTGAAAAGTGCTCGAACCACGCGCTCGAGGAGCCTGAGAGAAATTCTAAAAATGGAAGTTTCGAGGGATTTCTCAGTCAAAGATCCAAAGGAATGCTAGATCTAAGACGGATATCAAGTTTTGAGGGAGAACGGATGCTCGAGGGAAGAGAAAAGCAAAAAAGAGGCTAAGGGGGGGCCCATACGTTCGGAAGAGTTGAAAGATTTTTTGAGCCTAATTACTGCCTTTTTTTGGGTCATTATCAGACCGGTTCAGTTCATTTGGGCACAGAAAGTACTCCAATAAGGTATATGAGTATAAACTGTTCACTAATTTTGGTTGAGAAGTTTCTGGAGAGTATTTTTCTAAAAATATTCTTAAGGATAACTCAACAACATTACGCCGGACAACGCGTTGCAGATAAAGACTCGACGCCAACAATCGATGGTCAGCTAAAGATTAGAAAGTCAGGAATCGACTTCAAGTTTAAAATTCCGACAACGGTCAGACAATAAATGCAGCACCGGAACTCTTACAGACATTCGACAATAAATGCAGCACTGGAAGATTGAAGGAATCAAGAACGGAAGTCATTCCAAAGTCCCATTACGCCGACTGAAGGTTGGGACAATCATATCCAAAGTATTCCAGACTCTTATATAAAAGAACGAGACTGGAATACTTTGGAGGGGGTATCTGTAGGCATATAAAATTGCTTATAGGTCCCTTAGCACAGCTCGGCACAAACCGACGAACCAACGAGGCGACGAATCGCACGCGAGCAACGGAATAAACCCATTCGCGTTCGGAATTAAGCCAAGTGTTGAAGAGTCAACGAGTGATCCAACCAAAGACAAACTCGGACGAATCACGATCGAATCAAGATCAGTTTCGGATTCGAGCGGAAAACAGCAGAAACCCAAACCCAGATGGGCTCGGCCAAAACCGAGCCGCCTCAAGGTGGCTCGGCCAAAGCCGAGCCACCCTGAGGTGGCTCGGTGGCCGAGCCACCTTGAGGTGGCCGGCCCAGAGCCGAGCCACCTCAAGGTGGCCGGCTGCACTGTGCCCAAGGCACAGTGAGGGTAGCCTATAAATAGGCCCCCTTTTGTTCATTTTCAAAGGTTGGACTTTTGAGAGCCGAAACTCTGCCGGATTGAAGATCGAGCTTAGAGTTTTGAAGACTTGAAGACTTGGACATCCAGATCTGATCCTCGGCGAGCATCCACGTCACAAAAGGCAGGAGTTCGAGAGAGGGGAAGAACAGATCTGAGATCTACACGAGATCACACTCCGGATCTAAGCTTGGTCTTAGATCCCGAGATCCGAGCGATTATTTCCTTAGTGAACTAATCCCTCCCAGCTATTGTTCCCTTCGTGGAATAATACCCGTTAAATCGTGTAGATCCGACCGGATCTAGATCGTGCGGTGGTCCACGGATTAACCACGGCGTTGGCAAAGAACCCACAAAAGCGAGCGACCGCAAAACAGGAGCTCGCGATTTGTTCACAAGGAGAAAGTTGTAATTTTTTTTATTTTCTTTGATTTCGTTGTAACCGGATCTAAAAAAGACCGGATCTTTTGTAACCACAAAAAGTTGTTATTTTGAGATCACAATGAATTCAATGAAAGCTATGATTTTCACCACGAACAGCGTTCAGTCAATCTACGCAGAGTGAATCGGTCCCTAAGGAACCCCCGAAAGGGCTGCTAAGATGTTTTGTGTCACCCCTTTTTGCCCTCTAAACCTGGAATTCTTTTTCCAACTCATCCCGAAATGGGGGCAAAGAACGTGCAACTAGATCACTCGGTAACACTACGTCGACGTCTGTGCCATCTATCAAACCAATGCAGTCCTATAAAAAATTATAAATTATACAAAATTCAATAAAAGGTTATTTTTTTATAAGAGAAGTTAAGATATATGTATTTAATTTACCTTAAAGTAAGGAAAATAATTTGAGTTGTTTGCAATCTCCATGGGAACTTTATTTGGAGCTTGCTTCATATAGCGATCATGTAACCCATTCATTGCTTGTAGGACTTTATTAAAATACCTACTAATTGTTTCTCCCCATCTTATGAACTCAGTCCTTATTATTCTATTTTTAGTTTTATGACTCATAATACTTAGAAACATAGCCAGCTGTTCTTCAACTTGAACGTGTTTTGTATCCTTCAATAAACCGTTTGCTTTCATTACTTCAGCAAGTTTATAAAAGGCCCTCGGTGTCATTCTAATGTAAGATCGACAGCTATCACTATAGCCTTCCAATACATATCTGAAGTGAGTTTCTCTTCAATATATTTTCTTAATCTTTCCTTCCTACGTATACGTTGAAATTGTCTTACGCTTAGCACGCATTCTCAAAATACAAGTTACTAACGTGAACACGGCGGAAATAGTTGTATTAGCACACATCCTCTTCAATTTTTCTTCATCTACCATATCCATCTACATCCGTTACAAAATTAGCATACATTTACAACTTAATATGTCTACTTATTGAAGTTTTAAATTAATTAAATATTTAATACAAATATTAATTTCTTGAAACAAGATATCTAATTACACAGAAATTTATTTTAACTAATGTCGCATTTAAGTCTACACACCGATCAAACAAATAAGATTAATAATTCAATCCAAGGGTTTCATTTGAAGGTCGTACTCCTCAATTACTCCAGGGAATTGAAATTCAATAATCAACTAATAGATCAACCATGTTCTTAAGAGATTATACACGTAACGAATTATAAAAAACAGCACATTATATTACCCAGCGTGAAAAAATAAATTATCAAAAACCCTGTTGTTAACGATTCATATCAAACATGAAAAAATAAATCTTAAAATTGGGGGAAGAATTTATACCTTCAGGTGCAGAGGGGGGAATTACTAAAATCCAAGCAACAAACCCACTAAAATCCAAGCAACAAACCCACCGACGGACACCACGAGGCCAACAAACCGACCGAAAACCAGATGTTCGAGAAGGGATCACCAACAAACCGACCGAAACCCACCAACAGAGGAGCGTCAATGATGAGAAGTTAAAGAAGGGATCACCAACAAACCGACCAAAAACTAGAAGTTCGAGAAGGGATCACCAACAAACCGTCCGAAACCCACCAACAGAGGAGCGTCGACGATGAGAAGAGTGAGAAGCTGATTCCGCCAGCCACGAGTTCGAAAAAGAAATCGAAGGCCCGCAAGAGAAGAGGCGCGAAGAGGAGTGAGATGAGGCGGGGGGAGAAGAACAACGCTCCAACCACGGATCTAGGGTTTTCGAAGGCGGCGGAATCAGAAAACCCCAAAGAGGTGAAAGGGATGGGGATGTCAGAAATATCACCCAAATCCGATCAAAAGGAGAGGATTTGGGAATCCCTAAAAAATTACTATTTAGGGTACTTTATAGATTTGGAAATCTGTAAAAAAAATAGAACCAAACTCCAGATTAGGATTTATTTGGAATCCTTTAATTATGATTTTACCGCTGTTAGATCCAAATACTAATCCTTTTCTATAAAATGGGTGAAACAAACAGCCCCTAAATCTATCCATAAAAAATATAGGAGCCTCGTGAGCTTTGGATTAGGAAAACAAAGTGATTAGCCTCTAATCCACAACCCAACATTAATAAAGAGCAAAAAGACAAAAGAAAAAGGAAAGTAGAGAGAAGACGTATTTAGATTGATCCTATTTTAGTGATCATTCGATATGATTTGCTTGCATTTGACCTTTCAAAAGCTTAAAAGCCAAAAAGAATCAAATTAGTATCACATAATACCCAATCAAGCACCTCATTAGTATCAAAACTACCATGACTTTAACCATTCATTAATGAAACACAACTTGCGCAGCCAGCAATCAATCAATAACTTCAAATTATATAGCCCGCTAGTGGTCCCATTATATAGAGAAACTATTAAGTGGTCCCCATTCTTCAATTTGTCTGACTCTGATACTTTTCCAATGAACTCTGGTCCTAAGGGGCTGTTTGGTTGTAAGTTTTTACTATGTAAAAGGATGGAAAGTGTAAAAAAGTGGGTCCTAATGTCAGTTTTTCTCCTTTTCAATTGGTTGTTTGTAGTTGTGAAAATAGTGTAAAGTGATTTACTATGTTGATGTGGCATGGATTCACAAATCCCTTCAAAATGGTCTGATTTTGAAGGAAAGCTGACATATGTGTCAGAAGTGAGGGGGCTAGACCAATAGAATCATTTGAGTAGGGAGCACACAATAACCACTTTACACTTTCCAAACAAGCAAGTTACATTTTGTAAACCAAACAAGTAATTTATGATTCCAATGGAATCAAAAACAAACAAAGAAAAGTTGCTCAGTGATGATGAGGTGGACAACAATTTTCCAAGTTATGTCATAAATACATAACTTTACCAACAACAACCAAACAGCCCCTAACCTAACCCTAATCGTAATAGGGGGTGGGCGTTTGACAACCCTCCGCTAACCAGGTTAGTGAATCAATATGGTTATAGTCTTATAGATCTAAATGCTGTTCGGTAAAATTGAGCCATGATTTTACTTGATTTTAGTAGTTTAAATATTGGCACCTAACTAGGTTAGGATTATTCTCTCTCTTAAGATAACTATTCTAATTAGGAGAACTATTCTGATTAAGGCCTTAACTGCTTTAGTTGCGAGTTGTCAAAATCTGAGATCTCTATGCTAAGTGGACATAACCAGCATTTTTTTTCCTATAAGACTTAAGTGGACGTTTCATGTGAACTTAATTAGATTGAGATACCCACTGGTCATTCTCTCTCTTGAATTTGCTTTGAGATGTATAGTAATATGTGATGTACAGCAACTCGCTATCTTTAAAACACAACTCAAAGCCAATCTAAGAGATAAAATTTTGATGGACAAAATCTCAATTCACTTTGCCTAAGTTTTACGCCTTATGGAGGATACCATATAGGTTTTTTGTGCTTGTCTAACTATTACGATTGTAAAAAGATCAGATACGACTTGAATATGATATTAATATAGCGGAAACGTAATTAAAAGAGATAACTACTCATCCTCATACGAGCAAAACAGCACAAACCCTAGAAACCCTAGGAATAGAAAACTTTTAAAATTAATAATAATCAATCTAGAGAGTTCACAAATTCTTTCCCCTTATATAGGGTGTTAAACAAAGTAAAAGTACTAAAATAATCTTTCTTAAAACAATTAGACCTCCTAAAATAAAAAACTTTCCTTAAAGCTAAAAACTAAATTGAACAAAACTCTTTGACACGCATTTTGAGCATGAAGATAAATTCCTTTGACCTGAAACATGTTCGGAATGTGTTACTTGTCGACTCACTCGCAGAATCGAGACGAGAGACATCACTTGTCACCCCTATCGTGAGGCCGAGCCAGAGGGCAATGTGTCCTTAGGCCCCACACCAACAGTTGATTGCCATCATATTACTGAATAATCAAAGTCATTATTTCTCTAGTCCTAAAAGTCTTTATGACTCATCAGATATCGCCAGCGCTATGCACATTCTATTACCTTCATATTTAACGCTTGGGTGACTCATCCCCATCTATAACCGACACCGATAAAGAGGATGAACTCTCAACTGACTTGATCGTTAGAGGAACTACTAGCACTACAAGAAATTACGTCTTTAACGAAAGGATTTCCCTTCGTTAAAGAGCTGAAAACCGTCGTTATTGTATGCTAACGACAGGAAAAAATCCCTTCGTCACCCGTCGTTGAAGCCCTCTTCGCTAAAGGGTCACGAAGGGATATACTACCCGTCGTTATAGAGTCTATAACGACGGAACATATTACCGTCGTTAATATTTACGACGGTAATTATCACCGTCGTTACCATTAGTGACGGGGTTATTTTCCCGTCGTTACCATCAGCGACGGAAATATTTTACCGTCGTTACCATTAGTTACGGGGATATTTTCCCGTTGTTACTTTAAATGACGGGTTTTCATTCCCGTTGTTATTGTGTAATGATGGTTTTGTACGCCCGTTATTATTATGTAACAACGGGTGACAACCCCGTCGTTGAAGACCAATTAATGATGGTTAGATACCGTCGTAAAAGTCCTCGTGGTGGGTAATTAATAACCTATCAACGATGGTGTTTTCCCTTCGTTGATGAACAAAACGTGATTTATAAAACCGTCATTATAGACTACAAATTTCTAATTTATATTAATGATAGTTTTTCCATTCATAGACAACTATCATATTATTCTCAACATGAAACTAAGATTCACAACACAGATATATTAAAAATACCCAATAATGAATAAAAAAGAAATCAAAACTCCATTCATTAATAACATCAATAAATAAAATTCCACCATCCTCAAATATTCAACACTAATAACAAGTGTTAATATCCCAATTGTTCTAAAGGAAAATACGTGATACTATCTAAAACAAATTAAAATAGAAGTCTGGGAAAGACACATCGTTTCATCTCTAATCATCGTCAAAAGAAGACTCGAGCTACCCCCCTCTCCTAATATTGCATGGATAGCCTGGAAAATTAAAAAAAATCACATAATTAAAAAATATCAATTAAGCAGTTATTATCTTATTAAGTAAAAATCTTATTTTCTCAAGTGCAAGTAGTCAATCATAAAAATATATAAGAGATTTTATAAAAAAATAATTACCTAGTCCTGCACATGTTCTCGAGTTTGAGGAGTCAATGAAGATGGCTGATTTTATAAAAAAATAATTACCTAGTCCTGCACATGTTCTCGAGTTTGAGGAGTCAATGAAGATGGCTGCCTAAAAAAAAGTTCTTGTATAGCTTTCACTTGTGACTCTAAGTCAGACACCATTTGTTGTTGTTGCTCCTGCTCATATTTCATATCCTTCAAACAGAAAAAAATGTTCAGCCGAGAAAATAATTATGCCTCTTTTGTATGATGACCTCTACAGATACAACAAATGACAGTCTCCTGCTTAATCTTCTATATTTAAAATCGACATCTTTAATGGTGAAACACAAAAGAAAACGGAAAGTATGACCCTTATTATGCAAGATAGATAGGAATAACATGCCATATGAGTAAAAACCATGGTAATAGAGAAAGGGTAAGCTACTGGCATCAGGCTTGTCATGATTCATAAAATAAACTAAAATTCTGATCCTGATTGAGAAGGGTAAGCTACTGGCATCAGGCTTGTCATGATTCATAAAATAAACTAAAATTCTGATCCTGATTGAGAAACCATTATGGCAAAGAATAATAAAGGAAGGACAATGTAATTACCTCCTGATCTGCTTCTTCTTTTGTTGCAAAAGCCGTATGCCCTTCTTGCCAAAGAAACTCTTGACTCCTACATACATTTAAATTGGTACTAAATATGAAATATACAAGTGAAATTTTTCAAGCTCACAAAAGAAGCAATAATTAGCATTGGATGACCAATATATGTCATCTTTCACCCCGTTTGGACACCATGCAATGGGAAAATACTTCATTTGTGGCATTACGCCCATTATATATGTCTACAAGGGAAAATACTTCATTTAAATTAGTACTAAATATAAAAGACATCTGCTAAGGTAATCTTCACCTAGTCCAAATTCCTGGGTTATTAATTTTAGGATCCTGGTGGCCGATCCTTCTACCTCTGCTACGAATTTGACAATGATATCCCTGACCCTTCTACCTCTGCTACGAATTTGACAATGATATCCCTGACAATATAGAAACCCACTTAGCTGTAGCCCCAGCTGCATGAAAACTTTGTTGAGTCGAGTATCCGAATGTGGTGGGCTTTTGGGGATAGAGGTGCATGAATTCATCGCCAGGTCCATAGTAAACAAGTCGCAAGCAGTCCCTCCTTAATTGTCTTTCGTGATTGCTGCAGCCATGGCTCGTGTAAAGTCTGGGGACTTTTTTGAAATCCTCTGAATAAGTGAATAGCATACGGCCTTGTCTTCCTTAGGCATGTCGAAGAATTCTTTTGCAACTTCCATCACAGCACTGATCATTTGTTCCGATATGCCGTGGTCTATCACCTGCGAACAATTACTATAAAATTCTAATGTATTTTCCCGGAAAAGAATCTAAATAAAAGTTTTTTTAGGGAAGGTAATGAGGTTTGATTAGGACTAGAGTTGACATAAATTTGGGGCTTAATGAGGACAGGGGTTAACAAAATATGGGGCCTGAAGAGAACACAAATTGTCAGGCTTCATCAAGGCGTATTCCTTGTACGGAGTTAATTTTGTTGTATATTTCATGAGCTTGAGATACAAATGTTTTGAGATGAAGCACAACAATATTTATTAGCATATAATCGATTAAAGATTCACCTTGGTGATATTTCGTTTGAAAGGATGTGTTGAGGCTAACTGGACAGAAGTATCCAATTGCGCATATCCATTCTTTACTAGGGAGTGAGAATGATTAAATTGATATATATGTTAAGCTTGGTCAAAATGTCAGTTTTATTCACCATCTGCAAATTCTTTTACAAAGGAAATAGAAAAGCATATACTTTTCTAGTACCAAATAGAAAATAGCTTTTAGATCTTCGTAAACCATTGATGGTGTTTCCAAAACCAACGTATTCCTATGCGTATAGCCTACAGAGGAATTTCCAATTTAGACTAATGCAAAGACAGAATGTACGGTACCAGGTAATAATGTCTTGAAATGGTTTGAAAAACATGAGATATGCATTTGAGATGTGAGCATTTTCGATCAAGAGAATGAAGTTGATGTTTTGGAGGTGCCTAATATGTCTGTCCTTTGCGTCCGGCTAACGAGAAGTCAATTGATCATGTCATCTTTTTATATATTTGAATTCAGTAACAAGATCAGAGCAATTTAAATTAGTACTAAATATGTCTACTTTCACCCCGTTTGGACACCATGCAATGGGGAAATACTTCTTTTGTGGCATTACTCCCATTATAAATTAGTATCCCATGATAAAAATCACATATTTAACAGGTGATTGATCCATTCAATTTTCTTTTCAATCATGATAAAAATAAACTGCTAATATATATAGCAGGAATATCAGATATCAAATGAAAGATGCATAATGTCTTGCACATCATACATAAAGTAGTTTAGAGCAGTTGAGATAAATAGAATAACAAGACTAGAAGAACATTATCTCATGGTAAACTACATGTGCGTGTGTATTTAATTGTCTTAACAACCCTCATTTAAGTTTATTTCCTGTTCAACAGGAAGCCCTGAACTTCTTAAGCCTTTCTTATACGAAATTTAGGATTATAAAAGCTTGCAGCTGAATTCCCAAGCACGTGCAGAAGGATTATAATATAAATACCTAATGAAAGGAGCAGGATTGCTGAATTCCCAACGCACGACATTGCCCCATTGGTTAAGCTTCAAAGATAAGTCCCTGTGACTTCTAATCCACTTAGAATAGTATGGATACATAACAGTCTCACTTGTGGGACGAATTGCAATAGGAATCTCCAGTTCACTCTGACCTGAATTTGTAACCCATGCAACCTAAAATAGTCATAAAAATAGAGACCGAATGTGTGTCACAAAACCAGGAAAATGTATACATTATTTAGAAACCCAAATAAAAGAACACATAAGAATTGAAAGAAAAGCATAACACAAAACAAACATTCATGCACAATAGAACCATCTGTGCACTTATACACACAAACAACACAAGCAGAAATATATGCAAAAGTTCCATAGTTACAACAAAACATCTAAGAAGACCCGTATTAAATCAGATGTGGAGGAACTACATGAAAGATGTTAACCCAAGAATCCAAATTTTAATCCAAAAATCTAGTATTTGAATATTAAAAAAAGTCCAAGTTCTAGTCGGAATCCTAGAAAGTAAAAATTCTTGGACGATTATTCTTCCTAACCAGATCCCAACTTCAACCTCTTATGTGTTCTTCATGTGCAAGATAGGTTGCTCGGTCCAAGAACCAGTTATCTAAAGGAGATTGAGGACCCTAACACCCTTAATAATCTACACATAAACCCCTGTTAGATAACTAACATCAAAAGTTTGGCGCCCACCATGGGGTCCTTCTTTTTTTTTTTGCATAGATGGCTGGTTCTGCTCACCCTAGCTAATCCTCTAACCTTTCCGCTGAAGACCGACGCTTGGGCTATGTCACTCAAGACCAATTAGAGGAGTCGGCTTGGAGGATTTCTTAATCTCTCCAACAGGGGTTCGTTTCCTTCACGAACGAGCTCCTCAGTCGGATTCCACCTCAACAGCCCTCTCATCGTTTGCTCCTCCTCCTCCTTCCCCTCCTGCGATCAGGCTGAGCAGCAACGAATGAAGACTATGCTGAGCACAACTCTCCTCCACCTCGCCAGCAGGCCCAGTTTGCTGCTCCACCTCGACAGCCCAGCCGTATGTTGAGACAACGGGGGAGAGACCTAGCTTTAACCATGATGGCTATGAGCAGACCGCGTGGATGGTTTCACGCAGCCCCAAATACCTCTATGTTGCTCTGGGTCCTTCTGCCACCAATCTAGCATCTGGTTATGACTGGAAGTTCAACATTGTCACTGATACCATCAGAGGGAACACTTCACTCGCCAATTGGATAATGAATTCTCCCTGTACTAAATTCAAGATGCCACATATTGAAAAGTACAAAGGCGAGGGAAATCCGGTAGAGCATGCACAAAATTTCCATGACATGATGAACGTGTAGCAAGTGTCAGAGCTGATCATTTGCAGAGCTTTCCCTATCACCCTGTCAGGAAGTGCCAAGATGTAGTGAAAGTCATTGGACAAGAAGTCCATCAATAGCTTTAAGCAGCTCAGCCAAAAGTTTATACATAACTTATGGCTGATTCTAAGCAAAAGAAGCCCTCCCACGTCCTGCTATAGATGAGACAAGCTCCTAGGGAAAGTCCAAGGGACTACTTCAAGAGGTTTCAAGCAAAGAGGTTGGAAGTCGACGACCCTAGCATTATGGTTGTCATGCCCACAATCTCGACAGGTTTGCAGAACAACAAGTTGGCCAACTTGCTTATTGTAGATCAGGTCACCAACTATGAGTAGTTAATGGCTAGAGCCTGAGGATTGATGGATGCAAAAGAAGCCTGAGCCCATAAGAAGGCGGTCAGAGAAGTAGAAGCAATAGCAGCAGCACCCCCTGTGGGAGCGAGTCCTCTCCTAAGGAGAAGAAGGAGAAGAAGGAGAAGAATCTCCCCAAAACCAACTCTAGGCTAAGCAGGGCCGATAGGAGAGATGAGAGGAGAGAAGCCACCAAGAAGTTGACCCTCACTGCCCTCAACACCTCTCTCATACAAGCACTTTATATGGTCTAGAAAGAAGGATATTTGAAATCCACCCCTCCCTGCATGAAGTCAGACCTTCGATCTTTAGACTCTAGGCAATATTTTCGGCATCATCAAGATCACGACCATCATACTAATGATTGATGAGCCCTCTAGAGAGATATTGAGGATTTAATACAAAAAGGGTTCTTGAAGAGATGTATCTCTCAGCAGGATAGGAGAGAACCCACTCTAGGGAAGTCCGATAGGAGGTCTCGATCCAGGTTGCCTCGTCCCCAGCATTAGCAAGACAAGTAGCCCATATAAACCAACAGACAGGTCATCATCAACACCATCAATGGTAGCTCGGTGGCAGGAGAAATGTCAAATAATGCTTGTAGGCTGTCTAAAAATCACAATAGATAGCTTATCCCCTATCAACCACCGATGATGGAAGTTACAATCTGACGACTTCCAGAAGGCTGTAATATGAAGATTTTCGCGTAGATTGCTGAAGGTTACAATCTGACGACCTTCACGACAACTGATGGAAGCTCTACTTCAACAGCCTTCACAATCAACATCGGGAGTTACAATCTGACGACTCTCATATTCTCAAGGAGCCAAGACGAAGATTACAAGACAATGATCTTTGCAACGCCATGACAAAAGAGATTACTTGGTGATAATCTCTGCAAGGCAAGACGCGGAGGTCCTCCCCGCGTCTCAACATCAAAACGCCAGGGTCGAACCCCGCGTTTCAACATCAAAGCCAGGGTCGAACCCGCGTTACAACAAGCCAAAACGCGAGTGACCCTCGCGTTCATTGGTGTTCAGCCAACACCCAACCTCGCGTCTCAATTCAAAGACGCGAGGTTAGGGTCCTGAACGCCAACGTTGGCGTTTGACTCATTCAACATGAGTTGAACGGTTCTAAAACTGTTTCCCACGATTTGGGGGCGGTTACACCCCACTTAGGAGAGGTTTAAGGGGCGGTTTCACACCCTTAATCCTCTATAAATAACTGAAGATCAATTCAGTTCGGGGGGCTAGTCGGTTGGATTTTTTGGCTTGGATCGACCACTGGAGACAGGCTTTTGAGGAGATCGGCATCATCTTCCAACGAAGATCATCTTCAACTTCAGCAACAGGGAACCTCTGTCCTTGGCTTATAATTATAACCGACTTTCGGTTCAAATCAACTCTTTTCAAGAGTTAAAACTCGATCAGAGTTATCAACTCATCAAGAGTTTTAAACTTGCCACGCAAGTTCTCCACAACGTCAAATCGTGAGGAGAAGACATCGTTCCAGTGAATCAAGACGTGCGGATCATCAACGGAGAGCAAACTCGACGCAAGCATTCGGGGGAGGCACTCCATCGCCACCGTGAAGAAACCAGTTTTAAACAAAGAGGAAGAACCAATTTCGTTCTCCTCTCTTTTGTAATCAAATTGTAATCAGAATCAAAAGAATACAAATCAATTTTCTTTATTCTCTTCTTTGCAATTTTCCCTGCATACAAAAGATGGCGACTCTGCTGGGGACTAGCTTCTGTGACGAAGAAGTGGTGGTGCAATCCGATGTTCATCTCGATCCGGGTTTTGCTGTTAGCATCATGCCATTCCGACTGATGCATCATCTCGGAATCCCGACTAGCAAACTAGCCTCCACCGGCACTACGATTTACGGATTCAACACCAGCGGGTCCAGACCCTTGGGGAAGATTCGAATCAAATGCCAGATTGGGGATTTAAAATCAGAAGTTACTTTCTATGTGATTGACGCAGAAACGTCCTATAACTTACTGTTGGGTCGACCTTGGATCCACGGTAACCTTATAGTCCCGTCAACTCTACATCAATGCCTCAAGTACGTGGACTCAAATAATGAAGTCAAGACGGTGGTCGCGGATAAGCAACCGTTTAAGGGATTGGAGAACTATTTCACCGATTCCCTTCTTCAGCGACGAGCACAACTTCGAGAAAATCGATCCTCCAACCAACGCGAACTTCGCGTTCGTGAGCCTAAACGCGACCCTGAACTTCGCGTTTATGAGCCCAAACATGAGCTTCGCGAGAACCAGACTGAACGCGGCCCTCAATGGCGCGTTTTACAGCCAAAACGCGGACCTCAAGCCTTCGTTGAACGCGAACTTCAACTTCGCGTTTCCAAGTCAAAACACGACCCTCGCGTCGACAATGAAGAACGCGACCCTCATGTCGCCAAACCAAAACGCGGGTCACGAAAGGCCCATAACAGCGACCAACTCTGTCGACGACATCGCTGCAGAGACCTTAAAACAGGCCAACAAGAACGCCGCTCGACGAAGAAGAAGATCTCGACGACAAGTACAACTTCGAGAAAATCGATCCTCCAACCAACGCGAGATTCGCGTTCGTGAGCCTGAACGCGACCCTGAACTTCGCGTTTATGAGCCCAAACATGAGCTTCGCGAGAACCAGATTGAACGCGGCCCTCAATGGCGCGTTTTACTTCCAAAACGCGGACCTCAAGTCTACATTGAACGCGAACTTCAACTTCGCGTTTCCCAGTCAAAATACGACCCTCGCGTCAACACTGAAGAACGCGACATTCGCGTTACCAAACCAAAACGCGACCTTTGTGTTTCAAGCGCCAAACGCGATCTTCGTACCAAACGCGACCTTCGCGTCTCCCCCTGGACCCCCGACTCGCTGACCGGGCAGCGAGACCCCCGAATTCTCTGCGTAGCGCGACTAGGTTGAGGGGCGGATATAAGAAGTTTATGGATTCAAGGCATCTCAACCAGATCCATATTCACCAAGAGCCAGTCCTGTCCAATCATGGACTGGGGGTTCCAGTTCAAACCTCACAATCAGTGAGTAATTCTCCTCGAATCTTTATAACAGATTCGAGAGAGTTCACATCGAGAGCAAGACCGATGCAACAAGTCATTCGTTCATTCCAACGTGAACGACTGATTCCTACGGTCCTCTCGGGATGCCAATGCTGCTCATATGCGGCCCAACTGCTGGTGTTCAACCAATTTACGAACGTTGCTTTACCCAACCAACGACGGCGTTCACACAAGAAGAAGACTTCTGAGGATGAATACCTTAGAGTCACTTCTAACATGATCGGCAGAGGGAGATCATCAGTTCCTAGTTCCGATGAGTCAGAGAACGATCAGCCTCCTGGCTTGAAAGACTTCCTGAATAAGTCTGATGGAGTTTATCAACATACTCGGACGCGAACAGGAGCCATTCCCCCTGTCAACTATCGGAGTTTAGCCAAAGGAATTAATTCCAATGATGAACACTCAGCCATTGCAGAGTCCCAGTCATCAAGCTCTTTTGTTGAACATGAGAGCTACGCTTATATGACGGGAAACCATGAAGATCTCGCGAAGAGACTTGATGAGCAGGAGGCCATGCTCAAATCTCAGCAAGAGGCCATCAATGAACTCCTGGCCCTGTTGACTCAACTCGTCGCAGACAAGGCCAAATCTCAGAAGACAGATTCGCCACTCAGGCAAGAATCTTCCCGAAGGGAAAGAACGTCTTCGTCCCGACCTCACACAAGCAAAGGAAAGGGAAAAATAGTTGATGACACAGCTTCTGACCAAGAAGCCCACAACCTAGAATCTTCCTCTGATGAAGGAAGAGAGACGGAGTATGAGCAAAATCCTCAGTCGGCTAAAATCGAGGAATTGGAAGCCCGCCTCAATGTCATTGCTAACAGAAGCGAGCTCCAAGATGAGGGAGTTGTCAGGCCCTACCCTGCCGAATGGGACGCAGCCCCTTATCCTCCAAAATTTGAAGTCCCGACGCTACAAACTTTTGACGGCACGGCATCACCGAACCAACATATTTATCATTTCAAGTCACAGACTGGGAATGTAATATCAAACGATGCCATAATGGCTCGATTGTTCATTAGCACCCTCAAGGGAGTTGCCTTTGAATGGTTCAGGAAACTGCCTACAGGATGTATCCAGAAGTGGGCAGATCTAGAGAGACTCTTCCTATCAAGATTCTTTGAAGAGGATACAGAAGTCTCCATCCATACCCTTCTTGCCACTAAGCAGAAGAAGAGGGAGTCTGTCAAAGCCTTCGTCAAAAGGTTCCGAACCATGGCTCTCCGATGTTCATCAGGTATGACACAGTCTACACTGGTAGAGACCTATCGGCACAACTTGCAGACCGACCTCCTAGCCCGAATAGGAGTTGCCGAATGTCGTTCCTGGAGACAACTAATCTCTCAAGGCGAACATGCTCAAAAGATTATTGCCAGGATCAAAGCTGAAGAACAAAGTAGGCAGGATCAACCTGAGCAATCGGACCAAGCCCAATCTTCTCCTGAGCAATCGGACCAAACTCATTCTTCCCAGTCAAAACCAGAAGATACTACGGCCACTGAAGCTAATCCTCTTCAGTAGGATGCCGGGTCTCCAAAAACTATCATGTTAACAGTTACCTCTGATAGTCCATCAACTTGCCAATCCTCTTCAACAGGATGACAGGTCCACAACAACTATCACGTTAACATTTACCTCTGATAGTCCATCAACCCACCAATCCTCTTCAAATAGGATGGCGGGTCTATCAAAACTATCACATTAACATTTACCTCTGATAGTCTATCAACTTGCCAATCCGCTTCAATAGGATGGCAAGTCCACAACTATAACGCTAATGATCACCTCTGATAGTCTGCTTTCTCCATATTCCCCCACCAATCCTCTTCAAGTAGGATGACAGGTCCACAAAAAAACTATCATGTTAACAGTTACCTCTGATAGTCAAAATCATCAGATAATGGCCTACTAGGTGATGTGCTTCTATTTCGACTTTATGGATAGTGCCTCACTAGGCGATGTGCCTTGTCTACCTCTTTTTCTTCCCCTGCTAAGTCTTAATTAAGACTGGGGGTTGGTTACTTGGAATCCATTGGATTAAGAGTAACGAATCTTTCACATCGTCGAGTTAATATTACACTTCTGACGATCATCATCCCCACAGAGTATGCATTCAACTTGCATCACTCCTAATTTGTCACGTTAACAACATACACCTCTGACAATCAACTTATCAATCCTTACCAATAGGATGATAGGTCCTCAAAATTGCTCAAATCGCAATCTTCCCCAGCAAGACGCTAAGTCTTCAAAATCAAATTCAAATCACAGGTATCCAAACTCATTGTTCCTGATGATAAACTCATCTAGCAAGTCTCCCCAGCGAGACGCTAATTCCCTAAATCTTATGCAAGTAACAAGAATATATTCCTGTCAAGTTAACATCAAACCTCTGACAAAATCCACTTATCAATCCTCGTCAATAGGATGATAAGTCCACAAAGTTGCTCTAATCGCAATACACATCCTGTCACGTTAACACTAAACCTCTGACAAATTCATACACCTCTGACAAAATCCACTTATCGACTCTCTTCAATAGAGCGATAGGTCCACAAACTCGTCAAGTTAACACCACACCTCTGACGACCAAATCAACTTATCGACTCTCTCCAATTGAGCGATAAGTTCTCAAAATTGCTTCCATAGCAATATCTTTCTTGTCACGTTAACACTACACCTCTGACAAAATCCGCTTATCGACTCTCTTCAATGGAGCGATAGGTCCACAAACTCGTCAAGTTAACACCACACCTCTGACGACCAAATCAACTTATCGACTCTCTTCAATAGAGCGATAGGTCCATAAAATACTGTTATGTTAACATAACACCTCTAACAGTCAACCCCCCAATGAACTTGTTAATTCTTTCGGTGTTTCAAGCCACACAGGAAGAAACGACACCAAAAATCCATGCCTTCACGCATGGGGGACTTTATCTCGATCCCTAATTAGAGATAAGTCTACGCCTAACACGTGTTGCCGGTTAATCTTTCGCCGTGAAAAAGACACCAGGATTCATGCCTGGGGAAACCTATCTCGACCCCTAAACAGAGATAAGTCTGCATCTAACACATGCTGTCGGGTAACCTATTCCTGTAATAATAGCAAAGCCTACGTATTCAATATCGTAGCAGGTCGTTATTAATAACGCCAGAATCCATGCCTTACACGCATGGGGAATTTTATCCTGAATCCTAAGTAGGGATAAGTCAATGTCTAACACACGTTGCCGGTTAGTCTTTTACCGTGAAAGGGACATCAAAATCCATGCCTCACACGCATGGGGGACTTTATCTTGATCCCTAAATAGAGATAAGAAAATGATAAAGTCTATGTATTCAAAATCATAGCATCAAGTCTAAGAGGGTTCATTCTCTTAGCACAACGTTACATGTGGAACGGACTTAGACAATCCATATGCTAGCCCGACTACAACGGTAGTCGGTAAAGGCTTATCAAATCCGTTGATGGCTGAGGGTTTGCCAAAAATCCTATGTTTGAAGGCCCATCAACTTAATGGACGTGAGCCGTGACTTGCAACTGATAAGCTAAAGACAAGTTTCAAAGACTTAGTCAAAAATACACGGAAGCCACTTCCATGTCTCAAGTCAAAACGCTGAAGTCAGACCCGCGTTGCAAAAATCATGACGCCGAGGTCACACCCGGGTTCCAACTTTAGAAATGCAGATGTCAGACCCGCGTTACAAAAATCATGACGTCGAGGTCACACCTGGGTTTCAAATTCAAAACGCCGAAGTCAGCCCCGCGTCTCAAATTCAAAACGCAGGGGTCCACCCCAGTATTCCAGAAGCAGGATTATGACGCATACCTTCATAAAGGCCCTACGTGGCAAATCCCTTCAACCAAGATGCCTTCAAAGCAAGTGCAGAGAATGACTCCTTTACGACAAAGAATCAACAGCTCCAGGATCAGAGTTAAGATCCAAAGTATTCCGAAAATTCGTCCCAGTCAACCGCGAACTTTCGAAAACTTTGGAGGGGGTTCTGTAGGCTGTCTAAAAATCACAATAGATAGCTTATCCCCTATCAACCACCGATGATGGAAGTTACAAATCTGACGACTTCCAGAAGGCTACAATTTGAGGACTTTCACGTAGAAGGTTACAATCTGACGACCTTCACAACAACTAATGAAAGCCCCAATTCAACAGCCTTCACAATCAACATCGGGAGTTACAATCTGACGACTCTCATATTCTCAAGGAGCCAAGACGAAGATTACAAGACAATGATCTTTGCAACGCTATGACAAAAGAGATTACTTTGTGATAATCTCTTCAAGGCAAGACGCGGAGGTCCTCCCCGTGTGTCAACATCAAAACGCAGAGTAATGGCCCAACTGTGCGTTTTCAGCCTAAAACAGGCTCAACTCTGCGTTTTCAGCCTAAAACGCAGAGTTCATCTCTAAAACAGCACGACCTGTGCGTTTTCAGCCTGAAACAACGCCAGGGTCGAAACCCGCGTTTCAACATCAAAAAACGCCAGGGTCGAAACCCGCGTCACAACATCAAAACGCCGGTCGCAAACCCGCGTTACAACATCAAAACGCTGGGGTCGAACCCGCGTTACAACATCAAAACGCCAGGGTCGAACCCCGCGTCACAACATCAAAAACGCCAAGGTCGACCCTCGCGTTTTTCTACGCCCTGCGGGTACCCAACTCCGCGTCTCCAGTCTAAAATGTGGAGTTAGGATCCTGAACGCCAACGTGGGCATTGTTTGACTCATTCAACATGAGTTGAACGGTTCTAAAACTGTTTCCCACGATTTGGGGGCGGTTACACCCCACTTAGGAGAGGTTTAAGGGGCGGTTTCACCCCCTTAATCCTCTATAAATAACTGAAGATCAATTCAGTTCGGGGGGCTAGTCGGTTGGATTTTTTGTCTTGGATCGACCACTGGAGACAGGCTTTTGAGGATATCGGCATCATCTTCCAACGAAGATCATCTTCAACTTCAGCAACAGGGAACCTCTGTCCTTGGCTTATAATTATAACCGACTTTCGGTTCAAATCAACTCTTTTCAAGAGTTAAAACTCGATCAGAGTTATCAACTCATCAAGAGTTTTAAACTTGCCACGCAAGTTCTCCACAACGTCAAATCGTGAGGAGAAGACATCGTTCCAGTGAATCAAGACGTGCGGATCGTCAACGGAGAGCAAACTCGACGCAAGCATTCGGGGGAGGCACTCCATCGCCACCGTGAAGAACCCAGTTTTAAACAAAGAGGAAGAACCAATTTCGTTCTCCTCTCTTTTGTAATCAAATTGTAATCAGAATCAAAAGAATACAAATCAATTTTCTTTATTCTCTTCTTTGCAATTTTCCCTGCATACAATGCTTGGAAGAAGTATGCCAAATGGGCATTAGACATCAACTTATGTGAAAAGAAGCTAAGGATATATCAGCTCATCTCTTTCAGTAATCATGAATTTAAAAGGCAACAAGATGCCTCACGATGACCCCCTCATTATATCGGCCGAGATCAATAGCTTTTGGGTCAACAAGATCTTGGTCGACACAGGAAAGTCCATCCCCTTATCAGATTCACAGGACATTCGGTCCAACCAAAAGGAATGATCACTCTCTCCCTAATGGTCAACGAGTACCCTTGCCAATTCACTATTCAGATGTAATTTTTATTAATGAACATCAAGTCTACCTATAATGTCATTCTTGGAAGAACTTTCCTGAATAGCCTACAGGCGGTCTGGTCCACTTACCACTAGATGGAGAAATTTTTGACCTAAGATCTAGTCGGGATAGTCAGGAGTAACCAACAAGAGGCTAGATCCTGCTATCTATTCTCGATGAAAGGAAAAGGGCTATTGGAGACTATGCCAATTGAGAAGAGGCACCTTTAGATGGAGAAAGTGCTAGAACAAGAGAGGATGACTCCCATAGAAGATCTCCAAGAAGTATTGATCGGTCTAAATGGATCTAGGAAGGTCAAGACTAGGTCGAGCCTCGTTGAGCCTCAATGAGGAATTATGATCGCGTTCCAGCATGAGAATGCAGATGTGTCTGCATAGGAACCCGAGGACATGCTGGGAGCCCCCCTCCCCCTCCCCCGAAGTAGCAAGCTATGAGCTCTATAGCAGCCGGTTCGACAAAAGAAGAGACATCTCAGTCCTGAGAGGCAGAAGGCGGTCATAGATGAAGTTGATCAACAACTCAAAGCTAGCTTTATCAGAGAAGTATAGTACCCGGAGTAGCTATCCAATATGGTGATGGTTAAGAAGTCCCTTGGCAAATGGAGGATGTGTGTAGACTTCACAGACGTGAACAAAGCTTGCACAAATGATAGCAACCCCATCCTAAGAATCGACCAATTGGTAGACGAGAGCGTAGGCCATGAACTACTCAGTTTCATGGATGCTTTTCCTGGATACAACTAGATCCACATGGTGGAGCATGACCAAGAGAAGACCTCATTCATCACAGACTAAGGAACCTACTATTACAATATGATACCCTTTGATCTTAAGAATGCAGGTGCCACCTATCAAAGGTTGGTCAATAAGATTTTTAAACACTAGATTGACCGTAATATAGAAGATTACGTGGATGATATTTTCGTGAAGTCAAACCAGGCATCATCTAACATGTCGGATCTTGAAGAAACATTCTCTATCCTCCAACACTACCGTATGAAGCTCAACCTGGCCAAATGTGTTTTTGGGGTGTAGTCGGGTAAATTCTTGGGGTTCAGTATTACCCAATGGGCATTGAGATAAACCCTAATAATATACCCGCTATAAGTAGCTGCCTGAGCCCTACACTTTGAAGGATGTTTAGAAGCTAAATGCCAAGATAGTGAAATTAGGTCTCTTCCTTTCAAAGTCTACTTAGAGAAGTCTTCCATTCTTTAAAACTTTGAGAGGAAGCAAGAAACTGAAGGAAGGTACTGGTTGGATATCCAAGTGCAGTGCATCTTTTAATAACCTCAAAAGATACTTGAGCATCAAGCCACTACTGAGCCCACCCAAAGAAGGAGAGACCTTGTATCTCTACTTGGACATCTCCCCAAAAGCCATTAGCTCTGTCCTGGTCTAAGAGGAGGATAATGAACAGAGGCCAATATATTATGTCAACCGGATCCTAAAGGTGGTTGGACTCAACTGCACTCTCATTGAGAAGGTCTCCTTCACGCTCATAACTATAGCTAAGGGGCTTGTTCCCTACTTTCAAGCACACACCATACTGATACAGATGAATCTGCCCTTAAAGAAAGCACTTAATAATCCAACGACTTTAGGGAGATTGATCAACTGATTAGTTGAGCCTAGTGAATATGATGTGTAATTTGAGCCTAAGACAACCATAAAAGCCCAAGCCTTGACCGACTTTTTAGTAGAGTAGTCCTCGGCTGACGATGAGCCGTCTCTGCTCATGCCAGCTCCCCCACCTAAGTCAACTCCCAAGGTGACTAAGGCTCTCCCTTCTCGAAAGCACTACTTTCCTGAGCATGATTTGTCCGAGTTCTCTTTGTGGTGGTTACTAAAGGTGGACGGATCTTCAAGAGAAGGAGGCAGTGGAGTGAGAGTAGTCTTGCATGGCCCCGACAGCTCCACTCACGAACACTCCATCGATTTTTGAATTCTTTGCCTCAAACAATAAGGCTGAGTATTAAACAATTATCTATGTGTGCATCATCTTGTACTATAGCGATACTTTTGTAATGCTCGTTACTCAATCGCTCTGCGGCAATAGGATTTATTATTTTCCTATTCCGGATACATATAATAACGATACTGTTGTAATACCATTACTCAATCGTTCTACGGCAATAGGTTTTATCTCCCTATCCTGGATACATGAAATAACGATACTTTTGTAATACTCTTACTCAATCGTTCTGCGGCAAATATGTTTTATCTCCCTATTTCCGGATACATGAATTAACGATACTTTTGTAATATTCTTACTCAATCGTTCTGCGGAAAATAGGTTTTATCTCCCTATTTCTGGATACATGAATTAACGATACTTTTGTAATATTCTTACTCAATCGTTCTGCGGCAAATATGTTTTATCTCCCTATTTCCGGATACATGAATTAATGATACTTTTGTAATACTCTTACTCAATTGTTCTGTGGCAAATAGGTTTTATCTCCCTATTTTCGGATACATAAATTTATGGTACTTTTTCATATGTATTCATCAGCTCAACGTGCGACAAAAAGTATGTTAACACAACCTAATCTAAGTGTACGTGCACATATCTCGGTATGCGTGTCCATATCTGGTGTTCATCATCATCCCAGATGTTAAACAACTCTTACACATTGTATATAATAGTACAAGATTGAGAAACTCTCTCAAAAATAACAAACAAGAGCGAAACTCAAGATACCTTTACGTGATATATCAATTTATTTCAAATCAGCACATCTGCAGTTTTCTGCAGAACATATCATTAGTAAATTTAGCATATCTTTCTCTGGACAAACTCTTTTTAAGAATAGTTTTTCTTTTTGGAAACTAGACTCACATAGTTATCACTTGACACTGATTTGGTTCAGTTTGGAGTTCATATGATATTTCTAATTTCCAGTCAAACATTTTATATGTGCAGCAGATTTTCTGCAGAATATATCATCAGTAAATTGAGCATATCTTTCTCTAGAAGAACTATCTTTAGGTATGGTTTTCTGTTTTGAAAACTAGATTCATATATCTTTCAATTGGCATTAGTTTGGTTCAAATTGGATTTCATTTGTTATTTAAAATTTCTAGTTCAATAGTATATATGTGCAGCAGATTTTCAACAGAACATAACAAGCATGATTATTTGCACAAGAAATCATATGTAAACCTTCAATCATGCACGAAACTTTAAAACGAAGCATAAGACATCTAAATTCAGATAAATAATATTTTAAATTATTTTCAGATCTTAAAACACTTCTGTAAATTCGTGCTTACTCTCTTTAACATGAAAAGACCTAGTCTTTATACATATATTACTGGTAGAAAACGACTTATTCCAGACGAAAAATTCCGTCTGGAATAACTTGAATTCCGTCTAGAAAATGTATTCCAGACGGAATTCCGTCTGGAATACGGGTCTAGTTTATTTCCGTCTAGAATAAGTTATTCTAGACGGAAATTCCGTCTGTAATGTAATACAGACGGAATTTTTTAGACGGAAAAAAAAAACCATCCGTAATACTTAAGCGACGGAATTTTTCCGTCTGTATTAAGTAATGCAGACCGAATTTTCCAGACGGAAAATTCCGTCTGCCTTAATCAACATCCCAGACGGAAATTTCCGTCTGGGTTATTTAACCCAGACGGAAATATCCGTCTGGGATATTAGACAACCCAGACGGAAAATTCCGTCTAGGTTAAGTATCCCAGACGGAATTTAATTCTGTCTGGGATACTTAACCCAGACGGAATTTTCTGTCTGGGTTGTCCAATATCAACTCAGACGTTTTTATATCCCAGGCGGATATTTCCGTCTGGAATATAAAAAATCCGTCTGGGATACCTGTAGATCATTCTGGAATGCACACAAATTTCACACAAATTGGCTGTAAATCACACAAATTTCACACAAATACATGTATAATCCAGTTTACACATTTCATAATAAAAATCACATATTTCATAATAAAAATCACACAAATTTCACAATAAAAATCACATATACAATCAACAATAAAAATCACATATATAATCAACAATAAAAATCACAACAAAGTCACACATAAAAATTACATATACATATCATCTCTCCCATCTCTCTCGTCTGCCAACTTATAATCATCCACATATGCATATAAATTTGTAAACTGACTCAATCAACTCACTGTTTGTTTTTGGGCTCAACACAAACCGATATCCTCTTCAAGTCACACAGTGATTATTTTTTACACAAGTCAATATTATTTAAATATGAAACATTCAAGTCCACGAGATTTTTTCCTCTAGATCCACAACAATAATCTCCTTGCTTAAAGTATTGCCAAGTTCTACAGATCACAGGCGAGTAACGTGAGCCATTGGATAATAGAAAGAACAAAATATGCAAACTTATTATGTTATGAAACTTCACAACAAATGCGTAGTAAAATATTAAGTGTGCTTCTACTAAATACTTCGAGTTGTAGTGAGAAATGATAAATTTGGAGTTTGTCTTTGTTATTTACTCTAATTTGATAATCTTTTTTTATTTCCCCCTTCATACATTAACTCTAATTTAACGAATCAGCAAATTATTAGAGAATGAGGTCATTTCAGTTTTGTCTCATCAAAAATATTATCAGATGTTTCATTCGAATGAAAAAAGATTGTGATAGTAGTAAACTAATATCCGAATGAAATGACCGCAAATATGCATTACCTTCTATTTATTATGTTCAAGAAAAAATGGCCTAATCATGCAGATGTTTAAAAATTTTGGAGAGCGCTTTTTCGCAGCGTTATCAATCCAAACATATATTCTTGCGGTGCCATATTACAAGGATCATTTATTAGAAAGCAAAAACCGTTTGGAACCGAAAATTTGAAAAGGACCTGAAGGGTATTTCGAGGATTAGAAGAGAATGCGCTTCTATTACTGATTTCAGATTTGGCGAAGCATGAGGAATGAATGATTGTAACATAATGTCAACTGTTCGGGATTCATTCGGTCAACAAAGAGAAATTTTGAATGACAACCTTGAACTGTAACCCAATCACCTGACTTTATATAATGAGATATCGACAAGTTAAGCATACAAGTACAACTTCCTAAGTAACTAACAGAATCAGCATATTGATTTGAGACAAGATGGTAAGCTAAAAAATCAAACAGCATAAATAAACAATGATGTTCCAGATTGTGCAAGATTTTACGCTAGTCGGCTGTGAGTTTTACCAAAGATCGATATACGGGTATTCAGATTATAAACCTAAACAGCCTGAAAAAAAGAAACTGTGATAGATAACTGATGTGTGCCTTAGTTATGATGCTTATGGGATGTCTGTGCTGTCTTATATCAATAGCTTTACCTCCAAAAAAAAAAAAACACATTAACCTAGCTTCAATTAAGCAGGTCAAATTGAAGCTAGAGGTGACTGACCAATAATCAAGTACATGACTTCATTTCCATACAAATAATGAAGTGCCGAGTAATGTATCAGTAATTACTTCCTCTGTCTTGTCTTTGTGACTTACATTAAATATTTTAAGAACTTGTTAAAAAATTAAATTTAAAATTTGTTTTTCATCACGTGATCCCTTCAAGTATGTAGGAATATTCTTTAGAACTATGTTAGTAATTGAATGTCCATCAGGTTAGTATTATTACAAATTGAATTAATTCCTTTGCATCAAAATTTAAAACTAAAATTATGATTCAATATTCATGATATGTTATACTATGACATGTTGTAGTAATTCTTATAAGCAGTGAAATCTTTGAAGGTATCCTCAGTATCTATATATAATATATTATGTACTTATATAAATATATAGTTATTTATATTATATTATAGTTATTAATATTATATTAATATATTAGTATATTAAATTATTATATATATGTTCAATTCCAACTAAGATAATGTATGTTCTAATGCCACTTTAATGTGAGTCATTCATGTGAGCCTTTTGTTGTGAGTGAACGTAATATACAATGATTCTTGTGCATTACATACAATAACAACATTATACTATTAATTAACTGGTACTATAAATCAAGGTATCTGTATGGTTCACTCTCTGCCGCAATATTGTGTCAGCCACGAGCAACCTGCAAATTATAGATTAACATTAGGAACATATTTACATTATGAATAGTTATATAAGTTTACCTGTACCCGGATCTATAATCTATTTGGATCCATCATTCTCAATTAAATTCAGCTAGAATTTCCGGAAAGCATAAGAGTGTGTCTAAAAACATGCGCTGTAAGAGGGATCGGAGGCAATCTGAACAATGCTTCGTCATCTGCAAGAGTAAAGTAGCGCCGATCTTACGCGCAGATAACGTTGAAGGGCGGATAAGCTTAAAGTTCGAAATGTGTATCTGTTTATATGATAGTTCGATCGCGAGCAGTATGATCTAAGAGGATGCGGGAGAGATGATTTTCGTACGAGGTACCGTGAACTAACCCTATCAGATGGTTCTAACACAGGTTTTTACACATACTTCATTGATACGATGCGGTTATTATACATCATTTCATTAGACAAATAAATTACTTTTCCTTTTGACAAAACATGAGGTCGGATCAGAGCTATTGAGGTGAGTAGTGACGCATCTTCGACGACAAGACCGCAAATATTATCCTAAATTAATACGAAATTAGGGATTATATTGAAATTGGAAATAATGATTTCTAGTTACAAAGAAGTTAAAATTCCTAATTATGAAATGAATACAACAAAGATATATATATTATTTATATTTTGTGAATATATTACCACCAAACATGTTTATTTTATCTTCTTTCTCTTTATATGTGAGTGAAAGGTGCGTAGTAACTTGCTTCAATTCGAGCGCATTATCGCTTCCCTACAAATATAATAAGAATGTCGAGAGTTTGCAAACATTGAAGGTGAGCATCGATGAATAATCAATTTAATTATACCGATTCTGACATATCTTTATCAGGTTGCAAAGCTCGATCCCAGTGGTGTCAAGCTTAGCGTTCTATGTCGGTTGACGTCGACATATTTAGATTATCTATCATAATTCGCCCTGTCTGTTAAAAATATTTCATTACAATATGTCATGTACGCACCTTTATTCTCGTCTTCAGCTCAGATCCAAAAAAAAAGTAGCCGGTAAATATGAATCGAATCCCAACCCCCCCTTTTGAGATTAAAATCTTCAGTCTTGAGTAATTTTATATTTGATATCTCAGCTCATGTCCATTAAATAATGCAGACGCGCATCATATTATTACGCAATGCAACCGGGAGCAATTGATGTAGAAGCACGTGATAATCATGGGTCTTTAGGCCTAAGAGCTTCCTCTCCTGCACCTGGACCTTATTTGATATATTAGCTGAATACCCATCCGGTGATTTTACTGATTTCAGGACCTCACAAAATCTCTACATCTGCTCTGTCGACATCGTAACACGAGAGGAAGGCTTATGTTTTTTTAAGTCCAACATCTTGTGCTTACAAATCTTCTCGGATATTCAATGCAGCTAAGTCTTGACGAGCCCTTAGGTCATCCTTTGACTTATTAGGATCTTGAAGGAGGGTTGAAACTATGTTGTCACAAATATTTTTCTCAATATGCATTACATCCAAGTTATGCCTGATTTTAAGCTTTTGCCAGTATGGCAGCTGGAAGAATATACTAAATTTACTCCATCCCTTTGGTAATTTATCGACTCCATTATCTACATGTGCCCGTTGGAATGCTCTCTTCCTCTTCAGTATCTTCTTCTTGTTGCAGGAGCCTCTAGCTTTGAGTGAGTCATACTTAGAATATCGGTTCTTACCAAATCTAATTTTAGGAAGATGCTCAAGGAACTTTGCAATATCAGCACCGGTCATTTGACGTGGTTTATTCTTAGTCTCAACAATGCCATCAAACTTATTGCTCAATTTTCTGTATTTGTGCCCCGAGGGCAACCATCTCCTGTTGAACCAATAACAACACTTTCGACTATATGGTAAGTGAAGGCCTTCAAATTCTGGGCCACATACTGGACAAGCAAACTTGCCTTTTGTCGACCAACCAGAAAGATTAGCATAAGCTGGAAAATCATTAATTGTCCACATTAGGATAGCACGAAGTCTAAATGACTCTTTAGCATGGGCATCATATATCAACATACCCTCTGACCATAACTGTTTTAGCTCATCAATTAAGGGCTCTAAGTAGACATCAATATCATTACCCGGTGCATGCTTACCCGGTATCAGTAATGAGAGTATCATATACGGTTGTTTCATACAAAGCAGCGGGGGTAAATTATATGGCATTAAGACAATTGGCCATGTAGAACAACCTGAACTCATAACCCCGAACGGATTGAATCCGTCGCTAGAAAGCCCAAGTCTGACATTTCTGCATTCACGAGCGAAATTAGGAAAAGTCTTATCAATATGCTTCCAAGCCTCTGCATCAGCTGGATGTCTCGGCTTACCATCTTCTATACGACCTTCTTTGTGCCACCACATGTTCTTAGCGGTGCCTTTGTTCATATACAGACATTGAAATCTAGAAACTAACGGGAAATGGCGAAGCACCTTAGCTGGAATCATGCTCTGCTGGGACATTGACTCTGTTGGCTGCCTTGTTGAAGAGCGAGTTTGTTGTTTCCATCGAGAAACTCCACATGTTGGACATTCCTGAAGGTCTTTATTATCCTTGTAGTAGATAATACAATCATTGGGACACGCATCAATCTTATTGTAATCAAGCCCCAAATCGGAAACTATTTGCTTTGCCGCATAAGTTGTTTTAGGAATGCTACGCTCTCCTCCTGGAACTACCTTCCGTAGTAAATCAAGAAGCATTTCGAAATAAGTATTTGCCATTCCACTGAGGCTCTTAATATGTAAGAGCTCCAACATAAATGAAAATCTAGAGAACTCGGTGCAACCCTCATACAAATCCTTTTCACTATCTTCTAGTAGTTTCATTATACGATCCAAGTCCTCAGGAGCATGAGCGTCTTGGACATCAACTATGATATCATCTTCATTGTTATTGTTAATCATTTCTGCATAACGTATGAAGGCTTCACATCCCTCCTTGTATCGCGTGTCACGAAATCTATGAAGCCGTGGGATATCTATCCATGATTTGTCAGGAATTACCCTCATCTGTAAATTATATATAATTATTAACTACGACAAATCACACAACTACTAGTACATTCATGACTCTTATACATACAAAACAAATCTAACATACGTTCATATATCATTTAACAATATAAATTTAGTTCTACATAAAATATATTTGAAACGTACGTAGAAACTAATTACACCAATTGATCGGCTGTCATAGGAAGGCTTCTATCCATTAAGAATATAATAGTGCTTACATCCAACTTCATATACTTTGTATGATTTTATTTCTTAAAAATTTCGGCAGCACCTACCCGCTGTTCTCCCTGTACACTGTGCGGATGTTATTATGCGTACTGACAACATATCAAAACGCAAAACAACATACGCTTATTGTACACGGAGAACAACAGGTATGGGCTGCCAAAATTTTTAAGAAATGAAATCATACAAAGTATACAAAGTTGGATGTATGCACTATTATATTCCTAACCCGTCCGAGAAGGACAGATCCAATAATTACAAATTTTTATACCAATTCATTTCTATTATAATATAAAGTGAACGATCAATTTCGAGTAGGAAAATATACCTCTTACCCAAATTTGACTCGTTCATCTAATATTATAACCTCAAAGAATTGGCTGTAATTATTGGACGGGAGTCTAGGGTTAACGTTATATTTTTTTACCTAAATTGGATATATAAACATTATTATATAATATTGCGTTATATATCACTCTATTTTTTGAAAACTTTTTCTTCCATAACTCACACATTTACAAATCACAAACCTATATAATCACATTTGTACAATTCAAATCACAAACTGTTTGATAAACATGAGATCCTTGTGGGCTTAACTAGCAAAACAAGATAACAGAAATAGAAGTTGCCAATGAAGGAAAGGCTACAAACATCATTATAGACTCATAATAATCAAACACGAGCATTCAACTGTACAATAATGACATTCTCTTAATTAAGTCTATAAGTTTCTAAGTAGAAAAATCATTGCTCTCCGAAGTGGGATCCTCTCCACCACCCAACGTGTTTTTTGAAGAAATATTTCAATCTTCATAACAATCACCAATTGTTTAGCAGACTGTTAAGATTTGTCTTGAACAGTAAAAAAAAATGTTTCAAATTAAGTTAACATCACTGTGCCGGAGTTTTTCTAGGGCTTGAGAAAACTTGGGTTCTCAAGTTTGAACATTGATTAATCAATTTGATGGTGAGGCGTCGATGGGGGTTACAAAGTTTTGAGCAAAAACCCCCTCAGCGGCTTCATGTATACAATAAAAAAAGAGGCCTCTCTAGGATCAAGAGGATAGCTCTGATACCATTTAAAAAAATAGAAAAAGCCAAGATATTATTCATCTTACCTTAACCTCTCTTAAATAGAGGTTGGACATTACAATATAGATATGAGATAAAATCATATCCAATTATATCTCCCACTATGTCAACAATATCTCCATAATATATACCTTAACAAAAAGCATTTACCTAAATTCATCAAATGTGGTCATATAATGCAAATTGGATTCATCTCTATTGTTTTTCACTCGACGAACCTAAATTCATCAGATGTTGTCATATAGCATCCAAATTGAGTTCATCTCTATTGTTTTTCACTCGACAAAGTCATATATGGTCCTTCAATGACATCGTAAATATTTTATGTTAAAATCACCATATGAATACAAATCTAAAGCCTTAACAAAAGAGGAAGTGCCACTATTCCATTGATCCAAACAGAATCAAGTAAACTTTTGATCCAAACAGAATCAAGTAAACTTTCACCGGGTCGTCTTCAACAAACGATCAGCCGTTAACTTTCACCTCATTTTCTCAAATCACATGTTACTTACTCGTTTTACAATGACCTTTTTCTTTAAAAATCATAAGCTAAACTTGCAAGAAGGACCAACTAATTCATGTACAAATTGTTAGTGACGAAAAAAAAACTGTACTAGAAAAATTTCTCCAATACAATACAAATAAGAGGATAATGGATAGGTGAGCATAATTTTCACATATGGAATCTTGCTGAATAGGTTTGAGAAAACTAGGGTTTGAGAAAACAAACCTCACCGTGCCGGAGTTTTCCGACAGAGGGGGACGACGGGACGGCGAGGAAGAAGGCGACGATGGGACGGCGACGGCTTCGACGGCTACGACGGCTTCGACGACGACAGAGAGGGATTCTCCTAAGAGATCCGAAAGGCGACGGCTTCGACGGCGACGACGGCGACGACGAGGCTGTTGAATGAGATCTGAGGACTCTGGCGACGACGGACCAGATGATCGCGATCGAGAGAGAGAAAGGCGAGCGAAAGGCGATCGAGAGAGAGATTTGGGGATTTAGGGCTCGAGCTGCGGGTTTTATGAAATATAAACTGAACCTATAGCTTCTTGACGGAAATTTCCGTCTGCAATACTATTACAGACGGAAATTTCCGTCTAGGATAATCGGTAAATTTCAAAAAAAATTTAAAAAAAAATATCCGTCTGCAATACTATTACAGACGGAAATTTCCGTCTAGAAAATAATATTCTAGACGGAATTTCCTCGACAGAAAATTTCCGTCTAGAATAATGTATTCTAGACGGAAAATAATTCGTGCTTAATCTCTTTAACATGAAAAGACCTAGTCTTTATACATATATACAAAAGATCCAATTTTTATACACAAATTAATTGATTAGGCTCTATAAAACTCATTAAAAACTCTTCAAAAATATTTTAAAAACTTGGAGGGGGATTAGTAGAGATGATACTCGCCTGGGGTTGTAGGAAAACTTGTTAGAAGCAACGTCGAAGGAGATCTCCACTCCAAAATCCAAAAAAATCAACAAAAACCCAACTTGAAAGCCTCCAAACTTCTCCAAGAATTCAAAATAGGTTTTATGGGGGTTTGGTGGCTGTTAGGGTTCTTAGATATGATAAAAAAAAGGAATTTTCGTGATAAATACAGGTATTTATAGAGGTAAACCCGAAACAAACCTGTTAGACCCGAACCAGGAAACCTAGTCTGACTAGGAAAATACCCCTTTGGTATTTTGGCTGTAACTTTCTCATACGACCTCGGAATGAGGTGATCTAAGACTTGTTGGAAAGCTACTGAAGAGACCTACAACTGTGATCTTTTACACTTTTTTAAATTCTAACTAAATCGGTGTGCAAAACATAAAAACTCATAACTGGTCATTATTCCCAGATTTTCACTCTTTTGTCCTTTGTGCATGTTTTGTGCATTTGCACTCATATTTTCACAAATATACATTAAATTGATCTCAAATCAATTCTTATCATATCCAAATATCAAAATATATTATTTTTCACCATATAACATATTTATCATAAAATATTCAAATTTACGGGGTGTTACAGCTACTATGGTATTTCTCTACAATCTCCACTCGGTAGGCCTCAGATTTGAGATAACTAATATGAACTTGCATTGCCTAGACTTCAGTGAGAGATAACTCTCGCTATCTCTCAGCCTCCAATGCCACTCGGACCGCCTCCTTTAGATTCTCGTGGGCTTCCACCTCCTCCTTCAGCTGATCCCGGTGGCTCTCGACATGTTGGTGAGATAGCCGAGCCCACTCGAAGCGACCCTACTCTCTTGCCTTTCGACCGTGATCTCATCCTTTAAGTACTTTACCCAGTCATCTCATTCATGGAGCTCATGCTCAAGATGATTGATCTCCTCGTTGAGTTTTTCGATCATGGCTAACTTTTTGTATGTGTGCACCTTGAGTCCCTTGAGCATCTCCTCTCGAATCTCCACCTTTCGACACCACTTGTCGTCGCTTCGCCTCTAGGCCGCCAATTTGGCTTCCTTGGTAGCAACCTTTTTCTCAGCCTCTTCCCGAGCTGCACTCTCAGCCTCCAACACCTAATGAAATTGGAAATGGAGACCTCACACGTGCTTGAGTTAGGAGAACAACTCCTGCTCGATTAGATCCCCCTGCAGCAGATAGCTTTTGAGGGCCTATGAAAGCCGATGTCAAGCATACCCAAGAGGATTTGATTGTCACAGGGAGATAGAACTGGTCCATAACCCAAGACTTGGTGATCAATGACTCCAAGACTGACCTTTTTTGTCGAGATGCCATCTAAGAGTAAATATGAACTCCTTAGATGACTCCTTGTCATACCGAGGGCCTTCCCTAAATGACGCCATCATCATCATCCTCAACTCCCCCTATACGTTTGGCTTGAGTTTATTGATATGATGGGGGAAGGGCTATCCAATATGACCCTGAGGAGCTTTAGGTGCCTCGGCCACTGCTGACTCCTATGTCGGCTCCTTGCCCTATCGATGGTCCGACTTAATTAGAGAAGGTCGGTCCATCTCCTCCTCGACCCGAGCCTCAGCCTCAACAGCCTATTTCTCCCTCTCAAGCCGAGCGAGAGACTCATTATCAAGGACCATGATGACCTCAGTTGGCTTGGTTGGAGGGACTTCTAGAGCAGGAGCAGGGAGATGTTAACCAACTTTTAGGATGGGGGACAGGAGTGATCACCTCTGCAACGCCCCCTTCCCAGCCCGAGTTGGGTCAATACTCCCAAAAGGACCTCTAGCTATTTACTCTTCATAGCCATCTCCTATTCTTCTCAGGCCTCTAGGCATGAGCAGTAGTAGCGCTCGGCCCAACTAGTAGAGTCGCGATCTCGATAGCATTTGCTACCACCTCCTTAGCCTCCGCAGGGGCTAACTTGGACCTTAGATGATTCTGGGTCTAAATAAAGACTTGTGTTGAGCCTCGTCCAACTCCTTTAGCAACAGAGCAAGAACTGCCACTCGGATCTTGTCCTCTTCAGTCAGCTGGACTCTGGAGATATTGATCGCTCGCAGAGCTGTCGGATCAAATAGATTCTTGATCCTTCGAGACCTAGAATAGGGCCAAATCTTCTTGAGCCCCTATTTCTCCCTGGCCGTAAGGAAACCCAGATTCAACATTTTTCTTGATCTCGGCCAAGACGAACAAGACAAGATGGGGTCAGCTCCGAAGACTCACATGAACTTATCCTTCTAGTGTTTATTTGACTTGGGAGCGTTTGAAATGACTTTGAGGCCACTTAGATTTTGGGAGTAATAGTGCACTTCCTTCTTCCCCGCCTTAAGACTAAGAAGGTGGTCGAGCATGTGGAGGCTCGAATCAACTCCGATCTGGTGGCAGATCACCACAAACACTACCAACGTGACGATGAATTTTGGCTTGATTTTGGAAGGTGAGACTCCTAAAGCTTCAAAGACATGACAGAGGGGAGTCCATACTCCAAGGCTTGAGGTAGACCACAGAGACAACACTATTGTGATCATACACAGCCTGAGCCCTCTCCGACACTGATAATGTGCACACTCGGGGAGGTCATAGTGGTCATAGTAGGCCTCAAGCTCCATTGTGCACAACTTCGAGCGGAACTTCCTTAGGATATTGATCCTCATCTCATTGTGGATAATGGTAGGAGTAGAAGATACCATCAGAGATCATCGAAGAATGTTCGAAAATCGCTTGATAAAGAAGTCTAGGGTTCAGATATTAGAATTCAGAGGATTTGTAAACGAAGCCCCCCATCAAATTGATATATATAGGTGGGCATGTGTCGAGATCAGAGTGGTCGACTCCATTGTAGATGGACTACTGAGATCAACGTCAGAAGACGAAATGACCTTTTAGATATTGAAGCATTGTTCTTCGGTTAACACATCATCCGCACTCAGGAAATGAGACGATGTTGGCGCACGATCTCCAGTGATGTCAGAGTATCACATTAATAGCAGCTTGTCACTTTCCTCATATATGCACCTTGGATATCCCAACCATTGACTATTCAAATTTTTGGACTCGGCTCGCCGAGTGTGAATGAAAGGAGCCAATGTTATATTCTAAAAATTGTTAGGTCTCATGTTTATGAGCCTATTATATCTAATCTAGTTTTGATGATTAACAAACAATTCCTAACATTGTGTGTCGAGTGTTTGCATTTGTTTTATTATGTTATCTATATAAATATCCTTAGTTAGAGGTTGGTTAGACTTGAGCTTAATGACGACATCTTGGAGGTTAGAGGAAATTTGGAATGAAGCATTTACGTACTCAAGACAAGACTCAATATTGCGTTTCATCCATGTTTACCAAGATCGAGCTCAAACGAAGATTTCTAAGCTTGGATATATTGTTTCTAGTTTAGGTCTTACACCGTGTGTATTATACTTTAAAGCTCAATTATCACACACATACACGTTTTCTTTATAGCTTTCAAATTTAAAGTTTAATCATACAAATATGAAACTAATAGTTGTATTCATATACATATATACGAGTTTCTTACTTATCAATTTTATTTGGGAAAATATATGTTTATAGATTAAAGACTTATTTACACTATTTTATATCTTTCCTCAAGTCTATTAATTTATTAAAAAGTGTTTCAAAACTTTTTTGGAAGAATTTCATCAAAAATTAAGTTTTGACGATTTCGTATTATTGAATAGTTTAAAAAATAAATTATTTTTCATAAATAGAAAATACAATTTAAGAAATTATTTTTCTAACATGTTCTATTATATGTTTATAAATATTTTCCAAAATTTTATCATTTTTGGAGTTGATTTACTATGTCAAACTGATTTTATAAAATTAAGTGTTTCAACGGTTTCAGAATCTAGAATCTATTTTAAAATAGTTATTTCTCATAAATAGTAAGTAATATTTTAGAAATTCTTTCTCTAACATGTTTATCTACATGTGTAGAAATGTTTCTCAAAAGTTCATAACTTTTTGGAGTTGATTTGATATTTTTAATTGATTTTAGAAAATTAGCTATGCAAAAATTCTAGAATCTGTCAAAACTACTAATGGTCGACTTTATCAGTCGACTGGTGACATTATCAGTCAACTGATGAGCATTTTTTAGTCTATAAAAGCTAGTAATGGCTAGTTTCTTTAAATTTGATTTTTGGGGGTTTTTAACTGGTTTGAGAAGCTATAAAAAGCTCTCAACTCTCATTTATTTCTCATGGATGTTTAAGTAAGTTTTAAAAGAGTTTGTTTTAAAGTTTTAAGTGTGTTTTAGTTTATACAAAAAGAGATTTACAAGAAGAGGAGATCAATTTTGGTTTGAGCATTCAATTCTCATCTCTCACTCACTTGTTCTTAGAGAAGTGTTTCTAAACTCAATTATCTAGCTTGCTTATACTTTAAATTGTTATATTCATATTTGCTAGATTGTTTTGAGTTTTATTTTACTCATTATTTACACACACACACACACACACACACACACACACCCCTTGAGCTTAAGTATTTTCACATATAGTATAATTATTGAATTGTGGGGTTGTGACATTAAGAGTGAGTTTACAATTCGTTCTCATCCAATGTGGAGAACAAATCATTTTAGTTGAGCTTATTATGAGATACACATTGTAATACACAAGGACACTGAGAGGGGTGGTTGGTGAGAGATAGGGTCAATTGTAAGAGGAGTGGTATTGGTAGTAAAGACTAGAGAGAGGTTGTAAATCCGAGCACTTGGGGAAGGTGACACGGGCTAGGCCAATACTTAGAGGGTGTATTATATGATTGCAATAGTGTGTGTTGTAAACGTTTGTCAGTGAGCATTAAAAACCAATTGTGTAGTATATTTTGAGATAGTGGAGTTCTCCTCGAGAGTAGGGAACGGAGACGTAGGTCAAGAGTGACCGAACACCATGATCACATTGTGTGTTTGCGTTTGTCATTTGTGTACTATCTCATTTGTATATTGTGTTCATGTTTATACGCCATTGTTTTAATTACATATCTCTGCTCATGAGTTGTTGAATATCATACTTGCTAGGATATATTGTTAATTAGTTTCATATTGACATTAATATCGAATTAGATCAGCAAATACCAGGGCGATTTCAAAAATAACCTAAATGTTAATCCTCTTTCGAGAGTCAATACATGTCCCATGTTAGCTAATTCTTAAATCGGCTTTGCCCTAACCAGGATGACTAAAAAAGCATAAGCGCAACTTTTCCAAAGAAGGGTCAAGTTGAGAAGCATTGTCACTCACACTCTCACTTTTGAGTTGACCTCTTCAAGTTCGGATCAACAACTTACGAGACCGACTAAAAAGGCAATACTTATCAGCCCACACCATCCGAGTCGACCCCATTCCTCTCCATCCCACAAGTTTGGGTCGATAATTTGCGAGGCCAACTAAAAAGGCAATACTTATTAGTCCACTCACAGAATTGAGACGAGATGCATCACTTATCGCCCCTCCTGTGAAGCGGAGTCAGAAGGTGATGTGTCCTTGGACCCCACACCAATAGTTGATTTAATGAATGATTAGAGTCATCATTTCTCTAGCCCAGAAAGTCTTTATGACTCATCGTACCTCATCAGCGTTACATATATTTTGTCATCTTCATGTTAAACGCCTAGGTGACTCATCCCCCATTGTAGATGATACCTGTAAAGTGGATGACGACTGAGCCACCTGCTTGGACTCGTCCAAAATTACTCATCTACCCTTTTGATCTGCTATAAAGAGTAGCTAATGTCTAATGCCTAGAGTAAACAATCTTCTGGCTAAAAAACCAAACACTTAACTCTTTCTTCTCCACTCAATCTCTCAACTAACTTGATCGTCAGAGGAACCATCAGAGATACTAACTCTGACCTCTTACATATTATTCATGTCACGCCCCAGGCTCGGGCCTACAGGCTTGTTAGCCACAAGAAAGCCCATGAACCCGCCGAGTAGTAACTCGATGTTGGTTAAATCCATTGCATAACCATCCCACCTTATAAAGACGACGTCCTCATCATTATGACATGACATGATAATTGGCACATCCCAGTATCACTGTCAGGCGATGTGCACTCTAGAGGTGGCTCTTACAGGCTCTAGAGGTGACTCCCACTTTATTCACGTGGTATAGTACTTAGCCCCGTATAGCACTTAGCTCTACATTTTCGGCTGGCAGGTGCCTTAGTACCATTGTCATGCCCTGAGCCCACGAGCCTGTTAGCGTGAGCAAGCCGTGAGACCCACCGAGAGCAACTCGATGTTAGCCAAAGTCCACTGCTAAAATACTAACACTAGTTGTCTTTGAGCCTTGGGTTTTTCTCTATTTAAACCACTAATATTTCTTCACACTGGTTCATGTGGGACTAAAGTGGGGGTGTTATAATTATAGTTATGGTATCAGAGCCTAGGTTTAGAAGTCTAAGGCTTAGAAGTCTATATATAGTAGCATTTAGAAATAAATTTTAGAATTGTTTTTAGGGATTATTGATATATTCTTTGTTTGCTTTATAACTTGATGGCTAGGAACAACACGAACACTACTCCAACTTGAGAATGTGGTTTACGCCAGACTTTGGGGAAAATATTTGGTGGTAGAAATGTACGTGGATCTGGTTCCGAAGAAAATCAAATAGATGCCAATGCTATGTTACAGATGATGCAAATTCTCACCACTATGATGCAAAATTAGCAGCAACAACTTAACAAACAACAAGAATCTTGAGATATTGATCATCCTCGATTACGAAGTGGTATGGCGGGGTTTAAGAGGTTGACACTGTCTACCTTCAAAGGAAGTATTAATCCTATGGTAGCTGAAGACTGAATCACAGAGATGGAGAAAGTCTTTACTTATATAAAGTGTCATGATGGAGAAAAAGTGGCTTATGCTATATAGATGTTAAAAGGTCGTGCATATGGCTGGTGACAAATACAGGAGAGGATTCTGGGAGATGGTGCGGACCAAATATCTTGTGAAGAATTTAAGAAAGTCCTCTATGATAAATACTTTTTAAAGACTGTTCACCAACAGAAGGAGAAGGAATTCTGTGAGCTTAAGCAAAATGGTAAGGCTGTGACTGAGTATGAGGAGGAATTTACTTATCTATCCAAGTTAGAACCCCAGTTTCTTTCAACTGAAGAAGATAGAGCATGGCATTTTTGAGGAGGGTCTGCAACCCAAGATAAGGTTTCAAGTGAGCTCATTTGAACTCTCCACTTATGCAACAATATTGAAAAAACTTTAGTGATTGAAAAAGAATGAAAAGAAATTTTCTCGATTGATGATCGTAAGAATGATGATATGAAGAAGAAGTTCAGATCGGACGGACGTGGAGGTCACAACAAGAACTGGCAAAACAGGAGACAAAATGTGGATTCAAAAGGAAAACAGACTATGAACCAGAAGCCGTGAGACCCACTGAGAGCAACTCGATGTTGGCTAAAGTCCATTGTCAAAATGCTAGCACTAGTTATCCTTGAGCCTTGGGTTTTTCTTTATTTAAACTACTAACATTTCTTCACACTAGTCCATGTGGGACTAAAGTGGGGGTGTCACAATTCACGTCTAGGAGAAGACTCTCAGCCTAAGAACTAGCCATCTGAAGGAGATTGAGGAATCTAACACCCTTAATAATCCACACATAAACCCTTGTTTAATAATTGATATCAACATAACAGCAAAGCGGTTCAACTTGTAGAGCATACTTGAGCTTTTTGAAAACATATAATAATAGTGATTTAGTGGAGGGAATCAAAAGTTATGGTTCGTCGAATTTGCACGTTAAAATCGGGTCAAAATCATCCTCTTTTCTTAGATCGTCCTAGCTTCGAACAATTAGATTTCTTCTCCCAAAAGGCATTAGTAATGTCAATGTCCTCTGCATCAGATACTTACTATATCCGTATTTGTTCTCCAATCGCCGACACAAATACAAATATATATAATTTGATAAGGAAAACTCATATCCAATAGTCACTAAAATCAGATATGAATAGTGATATACGCAATGCAGATATATATGTCGACACAAATCATATACAAAAAAACAAGATAATATTGAAAAATTATAGTTCATATGATACAAGAGAGTTAAATTAATATGGTCATTCTATTTGAAAAGCTAAGATTAAATTTCTTAATCACCAAAATTTAGTCTTAAATTCATTAATCTAAAAATTAAAACAATTACAATTATATGATAAACATATATTATGACAATTCGAATGCTAATTCAAATATTTGAGTAGTGATATCCTATCAGATATATGTATTTAGTAACTATGTTAGTATCAATACCTATATGGATATATATCAAGGACATGGATCATTTTTTTTAAGTTTTCCATGAGGTGTCCCCACACCTTATTATGGATAAGACTAACTTCCACTTGTGCTTAGTGACTGGCGCTGACCCGATGGATGTTTTACATATTGGGAAATTCCAACACGGGACATCAATAATTTTTCACTCCCACCGAACTATTCTAAGGGGTTGTTTGGTTTGTTAAAAATGAGGCCTGAAACCCATTTCCTTCTTCTGACACAGAGTTCATGTCGAACATTTTATTTCCCTTCGTTTCTTTGTGCTTGTTTGCCAATATAATCCTTACTCAGATTGGCAATAGTTTCATTGTAACCAACTTTATGCGCATATGCTAGGAGTTGATTTTTGTTCCAGGTCATGTTGGGTATATCTTTGCAGTAAGGACACTTCCAATTTTCTTTTCAGTCTATAAATTTTGCAGCATTAGCTCTTAGCATAATTTCAGCTAATTTCATGATATCCCACATCTCATCTTGCTCTCGATTTGCATTCGTATAGGCAATTTATTCTTCAAAGGTTTGTTTATGTTTAGTAATCCTTCCATGCTGATAAAAAAACATTGTAAATTGACATTAAAATAAACAGCTCTATTTTTTATCATACAAATTTTAAATATTCTTACATTTGATGATGGTGCAGATGAACATAGTAAATTTCTGCTAATTTCATGATATCCCACATCTCATCTTGCTCTCGATTTGCATTCGTATAGGCAATCTATTCTTCAAAGGTTTGTTTATGTTTAGTAATCCTTCCATGCTGATAAAAAAACATAGTAAATTGACATTAAAATAAACAGCTCTATTTTTTATCATAAAAATTTTAAGTATTCTTACCTTTGATGATGGTGCAGATAAAGATTCATCAATATCTTTACTTTTTTTACTCATATTTTTTTATGGGTAGCATTTGTATGCAAACATTGTGTTTTATAGATATATATATGGTCTGGTACGTTTACTTGGTGGTTGGATGTTGAATCTGACAATATTTATTTGGATTAGTAAATTTTCTGTTGGTTTTTCCTATTGTTTTAAAAGCACTCATGGTTTTAAAACCTATCTGGTTTTGTTTCTTGTAGTACAATCTTAATTATCTACATGTTTGGTATTTCCAGGTTTGATGCGATTTTCCATGTCATATAGATATTTATGACTAATCATGTTGTTTATAGGTTTTTACAGGCCTCATAAGAAATTTTCGTTAATTCAGGTCTGTACTTCATAAAATTATGAATAATCATGTTATTATAGGTTTCATGTGATTTTTTCATGTCAAACAGGTATTTTTCATGTCAAATCAGGTATGTAGTTCATAACAATTATGATAATCATGCTATTACATGTTTCGTATGATTTTTTTTATGTTAATCAGATATTTATGATGAATTTGGTTATTTACTGGTTTTCATGTTATATTTGCGTTTTTAGTTTAATGTGATTACCTCCCCATAACGATCGCAATTAAATTTATCTTTGGTGAGTGGTAAATTTACCTTGGTGACCATATACACTTTTCTCTATATGCTTCATTATCAACCAAACACAAAAAAAGTGAAAATGTCTAATCAATAAAAGTTTTCCCCCTTTTTTGATACCAACCAAATACAAGAAAATTATATACATTGATTTCATATCATGCTTTATGTGTGAATCAAACTTAAACAATCTCTTTCTTGAAAAACTTTGAAAAACTCAAAACATGAATTTCTTTACATGGAATTGTGTTTCATAAAAAACAAGCCAAGCAGCCCCTAAAGAAACAACACGTCCCACATCATTTAAGATTTCTCATATGAGCCCCACCTCTTCCTTAATATGAAATCCAAACAAAAAACAAAAAAAAATAGGGAACCTCAATTTTACCCTGGGGGAGTGAATATGGTATATGTTAATCTAATCCGATATTAAGGCCAATTAAAAACTTATTAACAATCTATCCAAACAAGTATGATATTCAACAAGTTATGAGCAAGGGTATGTAATTAAACAAGGGCGAAATAAACATGAACACAAGATACAAATGAGATAGTGCACAAATGACAATCGCAAACACACAATATGATCACGGAGTTCGGTCACCATTGACCTACGTCTCCGCTCCCCACTCTTGAGGAGAATATCCACTATTTCAACCAGTTTTCATCGTTCACTGAAAACGTTTACAACTCACACAATCGGTTTTCTAGCTCACCGAAAACTTTCATAAGTTATACAATTGTAACTACACAATACACTCTCTAAATGTTGGCCTAGCCCGTGTCAACTTCTTCAAGTGCTTAGATTTACCATCTCTCCCTAGGCTTTACTACCAATGTCACTCCTATTAGAATTGACTCCGTCTTTTGCCAACCACTCCTCTCGATGTCCTTGTGTATTATAATGTGATCTCAACAATTAAGTACAAATGCAAAGTGTTTGCTCTCTAAACAAGATGAGAACTCAATTAAGCTCATAATTAAGGACTCACTCACCACAGTCCAAATTATACTTAATGTAAAATACTAAAATCTCAAAGGTTGTGTGTGTATTCAATGAGTAAAATGAAATGTAAATTTAATTTAAATTCTAGCTAAAAATATGATAATCAACAAAATATGTATATATAACTAGAGATTGAGTTTAGTGAAACTTCTCTGAAAACAAGAGTGAGAGAGGTTGAAATTGAAGCCCCAAAAGAATATAAATTGATCTCCTCCTCTTGTGAAACTCTCTTCACATAAACACTTGAAAAACACACTTGAAACACACTTAAAAATACTTGTAAACTTATTTTAAATCTTTCTTAGTTCATTGTAAGTGTTGAGGGCTGAAGGGTATTTATAGTTGCTCAAAACAATAGCCCACAACCCAAGAAAAATATCAAAAACCAAAATCTAAAAGAACTAGTCGTTATTACAATGGATTACTATTCGGTCGACCGCACTGTTCACCGACACTATTCACAGAATCTGAAACTTAAAAATCTGCATAGCTGACTTTATAAAATCAATTAAAAATAGTAAATCAACTCCAAAAATCATGATATTTTGAAGAAAGTTTCTAGACATATAGATAAACATTTTAGAGAAATAATTTCGGAAATATCATTTCCCATTTGTGATAAATAATTGTTTTAAAATAGATATTCCTGATTCTAAAAACTGCTAAAACACTTGAGTTTGTAAAATCAATTTACCATAGTAAATCAACTCCAAAAATGATAAAATTTTGGAAAATATTTGTAAACATGTAATATAACATGTTAGAAAAGGAACTTCTCAATTTTTATTTCTCATTTGTAAAAACTCATTTATTTTGCAAACTGTTAAATAATACGAAATCGTCAAAACTTGATTTTGATGAAATCAAATACAAACAAGTTTTGAAACACTTTTTAATAGATTAATAGACTTGAGAAAAGATATAAAATAGTATAAACAAGTCTTTAATCCATAAACATATTATTTTCCAAATAAAGATGATAAATATGAAATGAATATATATGTATATAAGTATATTGATTACTTTCATAGTTATACGGTTAAACTTGAAAATGATAAACTAAAAATATGTATACATACTAGTTTCATATTTATTTGATAAACTTGAAAGCTATAAAAACGAAAACGTGTATGTGTGTAATATTTGAGCTTTAGAGTATAACACACAAAGTATAAGATCTAAACTAGAAACAATATACCCAAGCTAAGAGATCTTCAATTAGGCTAGACTTGGTTGTGGATGAAGCGATATTGAATCTTGATTTGAATTGCACATAGCTTCATTCCGATATCCGCCAACCTCCTTTGAATGTCATTGTTATGCTCAATTCCAACCAATCTCCAACATCGATGTTTATCTAGAATATCTAATAAACAAATATAAGCATTAGACAAATGATGTTAGTGATTGTTGTAAATCATCAAAACAAGATTAGACCGTAAGCTTATAAACATGAGACCTAACACGTCCCGTATCATTTAAGATTTCTCATGTGAGCCCCACCTCTTCCTTGATATAAAATCCAAACAAAAAACAAAAACAAAAATAGGGAACCTCAATTTTAGTGCCCAGAGCCTACCTCCCCCCTTCCTCCCACTTTTATATTACAAAACAGTCTGAACTTTTCCCAAATAATTCACACACCTCTTTTGATCATTCTTTTCCTCCCTTTTTATTTAATATATAATGAACGAATCCCCCGTCACTTCCTCCACTCGCACCCGATGGCAACATCCTCAACTTCCGCCCTCTTCTTCTCCGCCCGTTCACTCTCGACCAAAAATTTAGTCCCACATCGGAAATCGCTCAAAATAATGAACTCTTCTTCAACTTCAACACCAGTCGCGATTAACCTCAGCTTCGACACCCTGAAGCAAACGTTTCCCGTCGACGTTAGTCAAGCAGAGGGCCGTCCTCTTGACGTCCCGTTAATTGCTCCCTTTACTATTGCTTCTTCGAAGCTTGACGCCGTTACTAACGTCGCCATTAAGATCGAGTTGAGGAATGGGTCGGTCGGTTGGGGCGAG
>NC_033799.1:27591325-27626324 GCF_001876935.1 Asparagus officinalis | reverse complement strand
GGCAGACACGTGTCGGTTTCTTGTTGGGAGTGGGCCCATGACGCTTGGGTTGGTCCTGGAGGAGATCGGGCGTGCTTTGCCCGGACATGGATTCGCTTCTGTGAGTTCTTTTGTTTATTATTTATTTATTTATTTTTGCTTTGCACCTTGTTTTTTTTTAATATTTTATTTCCTTAGCCCTCTTTCTTTGTGATATTGCAACCTTTTCGTATAAATTAGACATGTATTTGTCATCTTTTTTTTATATATCTATTAGGATTTTATGTCTATTAATCCAAAATTCTACCGTCACTAATTTTTGGACCCATGTACTTCCGACATGCCTCTTAAACCTAAAATTAACGCCGAAAGCTATTATATTAGGATGGTTGGCATGCTATACTGCTCCCATAGTTACCGTGTGGACTAAGGTTTAGGGAGCGTTTGATTGCCTCTTTTAGAAGGGGAAATGGGTTGAAAGCCTGCCAAAACTAACATTTTTGGTAGGCTTTCCCCTTCGTGATCACTGAATAAATGATTGAGCTATACTCACAAATTAGAGGCGCAATCTTCCCTCAATCGGACCGCAACTAGGTGATTCAACGTGTGCTTTTGTGCAACTACTAAGAAACAAAACTCTAGTTCATTCGAGTTGAAACTACATAAAATTAAGTCCTAAAATCCTCTCGGCAATCACTTAACTGCACGGACGTTGATGTACATCGACCACCGATAGCTTTGTCTTTCTCACGCTTAAATATATTGATACGTATGCTGACAAGTGACAACAGGTAGTTGTCTGATACTCTAAAACTATGGAATCTAAAACCCTCTAATAAAAGTATGGAATCTCTCAATACTTCAAAGAGTTTCAGATCTATACGTGATACAACTATTGATGTCGACCCCCACAGGCTACAGATTCTCTTCCGTACTTCTATACTCAACCTTGACAGCAATTGATGCCAATTACACTGACCAGACTAATCTTTTCCAAACTACTGGATCTCATACGCAAAAGAAAAACGTGGGCTCCTTCAACGAGTCATCAAAAAGGTTGAAGAGAACAAACTCCACACTTTTTGGGGTGTTTGGTTCACACATTTTATAGAAAAGTTTTAAGAAAATACCTGTCGATGACATTTTTGTAAATAATAGATTTCTGTAGATTTTTGTAAACTATGTTTAGTTCAAAAAAATTTATAGAAATATTTTCTATAAAGTAGGGAAAAGTGAGGTATTTTATAGAAATATTTATACAACTTTTTCATTCTTTGAACCAAACAAAAAAATAGCAAAAAACAAGAAACATGGTACTCTTTGAGTTCCATAAATTTTTCATACATATTTTATAGAAATACAAATAAATCAAATTTTGAGCACATTTATTTTTCTTTTCTTTAATTATAGAAATTGAACCAAACAGCCCTTTATCTCTTAAAGTAGTTTGAGGAAAATAGTCTAGTTATCACTACCCGTGCTTCGGCCGCAAGCAGGCATCCTTTAAGCATGTCATATGGTCTTCATCAGAATACCCCGAACAAAAACAAAATACATAAAACAAAAGCATGCGTAGGGCAACATATATAGAAAGAACAGCACCTGCTCATTTCACTCTCGCCCGATGCCATCATCACCAGCATCTTCCGCTCTCAATGTCTCCGCTCCTCTACCCTTCTCCCAAAAAAAAAAAGTCCCACATCGGAACCTCAAAATAACAAACTCCTCTTCAGCTTCGGCATCTATGGGCTTCCATAGCCTGAAGCAAACGTTTTCCGACGTCGACGTCGGCCGTGCGTGACGCAGCGCGAAAGTAGTAGCCTCGGAATCCATCAAAGAAAATCTTCGAATCCACGAAGAGCTTCGAACCGACGAAGAAACATTGAGGAAAAACGAAGATTATTAATCGAAAGTTATGCCTCTAGGGCTTACAAGACTCTTCTTAAATAGAAAAAAAGAAACAAGACTCCTACACAAACAGTCAAACTCTACCAAAAATAGTAAAAGAATTCCTAAAATATTAAAACTCCTAAAAAGACTCCTTATTACTAGGAAAGTCCACCGGTCAAATCTGAGATTAAATTGGATTTGTTTCCTAAACAAAACACTCCTAAAACATTACTAAAAATAGTAAAAAACGGACAAAAATACAAATATCTCTCAAACCGTAAGGAATTTAGCGAAACGGAGAACGCAAACCGAATCCACAGTTTGAATGGTTCCGTCTCGTCGAGATAGTCGATTTTCATATATAATTCGTCTTATTCCGACGTACGTTTTGAAAGTTACGGCCGTTTCTTCGAAACTAGTTTTTTTTTTTACCAGGCCCGTATTTGGGCTTACGACTGTCCCACTTTAACATAAACGTGTCTGCTGTGTATTCTACATCAGTGAGGAGGGCCGCCCTCTTAACGTCCCCCTTCACTATCGCCTCTTGAAGGCTTGACGCCGTCAATAACGTCACTGTTCAGATCGAGTTGAGGGATGGGTCAGTTGGTTGGGGCGAGGCCCCGGTTCTGCCGTCAGTCACCGCCGAGGACCAGCCGGTTGCCCTTGAGAGGGCCTCTGACACGTGTCGGTTTCTTGTTGGGAGTGAGACTGTGAGGCTGGGGTTGGCGTCGCAGGAGATCGGGCGTGTTTTGCCTGGACATGGGTTGGCCTCTGTGAGTTCTTCCATCTGGGCTATTTCCATATTAGTCCCTCAAATCTTTCATATTTTGATAGTAGTCTCGAATCATGGAAATTGCATAGCCCCCCCCCGCCCCCCCCCCCAAATCTTTTGAGCCAGTCTTTAATTTAAGGTTGTGCAATTACCAAACTATCCTTGCTATAGATAACTCCAGCGTCCCAACGTCAGTTTCCCTCTCTCTCTCTAGTTTCCACTTTTATCTTTCGAGAGAGGTGAATCGTCTAGAAAATCAACACCGAGATCCTTCTCTATCTCTTCTTAAATCAGATTTTGATTTGTATGAAAGGTATGCAACACGGGAAAGAACAAAAAGGCAAAAAGAGAAGGAAGAAAATGAAAAGAAAGGGGAACATCAACAAGGTTGGTCTTTTTCTTGTTGATGATGTCATGTTGATTGGATTCGGATCCTCTCCACTACAAAAAAAACAGTGGAGGGACCACTACATAATCACGGCCATTGATTATGTAGTTAATGGTTGTGATTTTTTCTTTTAGTGTAAATTAGGAATGAGTGCAATACACGGGGGTATGGTAAGTGTTAGATTTAAATTGTATCATAACCGCCTACTAAATAATCAACGATTGAGATTAAAAGCAGTGGTCTCTCCACTACTTTTTTGTAGTGGAGAGGATCCAAATCCATGTTGATTTGTCTTATTTTGGCAATCATTGTCTTGATTAGTTTGCCCTCCCACTTTCATTAACTTAAACGCCAAAATGAATCAAATTAGTAACACATAAATGATTCAATATCAAGTTTGTAATAGGTCCAAAATAATAATTATACCGACTCATAAGAAACAGAACACTAACCATACAATATATGCAACTTTTAAAACGAGCAATCAATCAATCAGTTCAACTTATGCAGCCATCAATAGTCGCTTGTGCTAAAAGCTCTGAAGTGGATCCCACCCATAATAGTTGTCTTATAATAAAGGGCGAGAACAATCAATTATTGGAGTCTATAAAGCAGTCAATTGACCTTGTTTATAAAGAGACATCAATCCTTAATCAAAATGAGCAACTCAATAATTTAAAAAAAATTCCGAAAGGACCCTACGTGTAATGGCAAATAACTAAAATGTAATTGAGAGCAATTGATGGGTTTTTCTCCCATGGACATTTTAGTTATTTTCCAATTATTGGTAAGTTGCCCAAGGAGAAAAGTTTATATATCATGCAGATTTTGTGAAACACCGCAAAGTTTCAGGGCGATCTGTGAGATAAAAAAAAAGTTTATGAGGGTTCTGTGGAAAACCCCCCAATATTAGGGATTTCTGAAATTAATCCTAAATTTAGCTTACATGCCTGAAATATTTTCTGCATGTTTCCATTTCATCTGCGGATCTATCACTTCTCATAACTTTTCCCTTGTGTTGCCTGTTACTGTTGCCAGCTAATACACTTGTGAACTGTGCTACTTTTTATTTTTGTCATCTCATATGTTATCATTCAAAGAAAAAGGGATTAATTTTCTACCGCCTAAATAATGTTTACGGTTGTATTTTCTGGTTGTAGGTAAGAGCAGGAGTTGAGATGGCACTTATTGATGCAATCGCTAATAGCATTCGCTTGCCTCTTTGGAGATTGTTTGGGGGAGCATCAAATTCCATAACCACTGACATAACAGTTCAGTTTCCTATTTTCCTTTAAAAAAAACTAGCGTTCTTTTCCTTCATTGTTTCGAAATGCATTTAAAGCAAATTTAAATATATACAGATTCCAATTGTTTCCCCAAATGAAGCTGCTAAATTGGCTTCAGAATATCGTGAACGAGGGTTTAGCACTTTGAAGCTGAAGGTGGGAAAGGATTTGAACTCAGACATCGAAGTTATGAAAGCGATACGGTCAGTTCATCCCGATTGCGAGTTTATATTGGATGCTAATGAAGGATATTCAGCGAATGAAGCAGTTGAAGTTCTTGAAAAGCTTGCTGGTAGGTACCACTAATTAACATGCAGGGTGGGTCTTTTTGCTCACAACCATTTTCGTTTCTCAAGTATTGTTTTGTGAGTATGATGTTTTGCTACTTTGCAATAATAACAACATTAATAAAAAAGCCTTTTATCCATAATTCTTGGCATCTGCTACATGAATCCTAGATTTCTTTCCGTTCTCTTGAGGTCTATCTCCTTATTAAGTTAATCATTATTGTACCCTTCTTAGTAGCTTATAACGAAACTCTCTTAGGCCTTTCGTCTTCCTTGCTTCATTAATTTATAATTTATCCGATAAGAATGACCATTAACGTCCTATGATTGTGCTCATTTCTTATCAGATAACCTATGCTTTGTTTGAGAGTTTACTAAGGGAAGGGACGAAAAGTTAAATAATGGAAAGGAAAGGTAGGGAATGAGAGTGAAAAGATAAAATGTTGTTTGAGAGTTTAGTAAAGGGAACAGAATTAAATTTGTTTACTTTGTTTGGGGGTTCTAATAAAGAGGAGGAAAGTGAAGTGTATATGTATAAAGTTACATAAATACCCTTACATATGGGATGTTAGTATATCTTAGCCATTGATTTTAATGTCATAAGGGTATAATTGTCTTGTCACATTGTAAAATTTTACATGGGTTTCCATTCCATCCTCTATCCCCCAAATTGGAGGGGAGGAAAATGGAAGGAAATTTAACCTTCCATTCCATCCTCTAACCCCTCAAAAAAACTCCTAGACAAGATGAAATTGAAATTTCACTTTAACTTCCATCCATTAACCTCCATCTAAACAAGGTGTAACATTCTCATTACTGCTAAGCTCATTTTCTAGCATATTTTGTTTATTAATTCCCAACATTAACATCCATCAAGCATTGTAGGTATTATAACCGATGGTTAAGCTGCTTTTCGTTCTCTATATAAATGTACTTCATTATCTTTTATTATTTATCCTGAAATTTTCTCTATACTGATGGATTCTATTACTGCTATTTATTTCTTTCAGAAATGGGGGTTACTCCTAAGCTTTTCGAACAACCTGTTCATAGAGACAACTGGGATGGTCTTCGTCAGGTTAGTGACGTAGCCAAAGAGAAATACGGCGTATCTGTCGCTGCAGATGAAAGTTGTAGGAGTGTAGATGATGCACATAGAATTGTAAAAGGAAAGGTAGCTCATGTTATCAATATCAAGCTGGCTAAGTCAGGGGTCCTTGGAGCTCTTGAGATTATTAATGTTGCAAGAAATGCTGGCATTAGACTTATGATTGGTGGTATGGTTGAAACTAGACTTGCCATGGGCTTTGCTGGTCATCTTGCTGCAGGTCTCGGTTGTTTCGAGTATGCTACCCTCCAAAACTTACATCTCTTGTATTGTTGACGCAAACCTTTGATATCCCGTGTTTTATAGTTTTTGCAATATCCTATACGCAGCTTTATTGATCTTGATACGCCACTTCTTCTATCTGATGACCCGGTATTTGAGGGTTATGAAGGTATAGTTTTTTTGTGTGTATGTAATACTGCAGATATTTAAACTTTTGTTAACGGTTAATTGAGGATAGACCCCTCGTACTGTAGGCCAAAATGTGGATAGATCCCCTGTACTTTTATTGTTGCAGATAGACTCACTAGTACAATGTTTTTAACTCTTTACCATCAGAGAAAGAGAAATTTGTTTTTTTTTTTTTTGACAAATAGACCTTCTAAGGGTAAAAGAGCCAAAAAAAAATTCCTCAGGGGTCCATATGCAACAATAGAACTACAGTTAACCCTTTTCTTAAAGTTTATCCTTGGCTGTTGATTCTCTTTAAATAGCTCTGTTTGTGCACTGGAATATGGCATTACTGTTTATTGAGTTCTCTAGTGTCAATACTTTACATGATTACTTCTTGGTTTTGTAGTCTCTGGTCCTGTCTACAAGTTCACCAATTCCAGAGGTCATGGAGGTTTTCTTCATTGGTCAAACATTTGACTGGTGAGTTATTATTCTTCCCTTTCTTTTTCAATGAACTATCTATCTGAAGCCTACCTTTGCTTTTGTATTGATCAAATGTCAGTTTAGCATCTATCAAAGTTCCGTACTTCTCATAACCTAGTGACGTAACTTTGCATACTTGGCGACATTCTTAAATTATATCTCTTCTTATTTTTATGGCAGCAATTTTCTTTTTTGCATCTTACTCTTCTTGATTTATAGAACCTCACAAAGGTGTAAAGTCTAGCAAGCAGTAGGAATGGTGATGTGCAATCCGAGTTGCATCTTTTAAATTTTAATTTCATCATTCGAATATATTATGCTTTGATATCTTTATCTACTATCCCCGCGGTGTACCTGAATTATTCTTTACTCTGTTTATATATAAAAAATGCACAGAAATTTCCACTTTAATGGGATAATTATGACACAAACAATGCATACTAATCCAGCATCTGGTTCCTCCCTGAATCGCAATATTTGCCAAATAGTTATCAATCATCTAATTTTTACAGAAGTAAATGATCATGTGCTTGCAGTGAAGGAATTGTCTTGGTTGCGGATCTTTTCTCTTGATTGTAAATATACTTTGCAAATTTCTGATTATAGACAGTATATTGATTTTTTTTGACTGATTTTATTATTTATTTTCCAGATCAAAGTCACCTGTCAGAATCAGTTTTAGAGTCCTTGCATGAACGTTGGTTGTGTCGGAGTATCAAATAAGGTACAATGAGGCTTCTAGATGCTCTCCTGCATCAACTGTAAAAGGGGAAGCCCAAATTTAGGAAAGTATGAAATTTTAGAAACTATCCTTTGTTATATATTCTGAACTTGTGCGACATGCAATAAACAATGTATTAAAAGACTGAAATAGGAAGTTTAATAAGAGTCTATCAAGTTTCTTGAGCTTGTTGTAGAGTTTGTTATTCTTTTTATCATTATAATATAATTATCTGATTAAGCAATGAATTATTTCATTATTATTAAAATCACCTGTCAAATAAACCTTGAGGTGTGGGGGCCCTCTTTTCGCAGTCTAGGCCCATGTGAATAGTGCAAGCGTTACAATGCCTAATAATTAGAAATCTTATTCCACTGCATATGAAATACAGCGCTACAAACGAAACACACAGACACTGAAAACACACAACATAAGCATACAACGCAAACACAAGTTATTAATACCACTCAAGAGTACTCCCAATCTAACACTTTGAAAGGGAAACTCCACAAGTAGAAGCAACCTTTTTAGCATTGCCAGAACTAATGTAACCCTTCAAGCTTGGGTTCCTCATGTATCCACAGAAGCAAGGCTGCTGCTTCCTCAGTTGGTTGCAGCATCCATTTGTCGGTGGTGCACCACCAGTGATCGATCCCAAGCAAGGGCTCAGCTCGGCCGGGTTGCAGGTCTGGGACCGGACAGTGGTCGGAGCTTGGCTCAGGAGGAGGGCTGGGATGAAGAGGAGGAGGAAGAGTGAGGACTTCATATTGTTGTTGTTGTTTAGAGAGGTTGAGGGCTCAATGAAGGAAGGGAAATTTGAGGGGGTGTTTATAGGAAGAGAGAGGCGTAGGGGGCATTTGTTGTAGTTATGGCGTAGATATGGTGAAGCATGTGGAGAGGGGACAGGGGGTGTGCACGTAGTAATGGAACAACATGCCATCAGCTTTTAAACTTTGGATGTGTTTGGATCTTCTCAGGTTAAAAGATAGAGAATTCACTTCATGTCAGATTGTTACTCCCTTTGCTAGAGATTTACGATGCTATCAGCAAACCACGCAGATTGCAGTGCAAGTTCAATGACAGATAAAAAGCTCGATAAGAAAAGAAATACTGAAATCAAACCAGAGACACGAGATTTTTAACAAGTTCCACCCATAATTAGAACTATGTATTCGGCACATCAGAGGAATCTGTTATAATCCATACATCAGTGTTGAGTTTATTCAATCTTGATCCTAGTAGCTTTTTCTTTACAATTTTCTTATGTTGCTTTTAGATATCTTTACAAGCCGCTCTTTCTTTCGGTTTTTTCACAACCCTTGGAGAAACCTGAAATACTTATCTGGGATTAAAACCCCAATCAAAATACATATTTAGGTCTTGGAATCCACCAAATGTTGTTCTTTGAATCTACAAAAAACGATCTTCGAATCCACCAAGAAAATAATATAAGAAAAAATTTATTAATAAAAAGTTATACCTCTAGGGCTTACAATCCTAAGCTTAAATAGAAAAAAACTAGACTCTTAGGGGCTGTTTGGTTGCACACTTTTTGAGAAAACTTTTCTCAAAACATTTGACAATGGTAAATTTGTAATTAAAAGTTTTTCAGAGATTTCTATAAATTGTGTTTGGTTCAACAAAAAATTTACAGAAATATTTTCTATAAAATATCAAAACCTACCAAATTTTACAAAAAGCAATTTTCTCTCAAAATAAGAGGAAATCACCAGAGAAATCTGACACATACCATATTTAATTAAAAAACTACTAAATCTTGTTATTTTCTATAAAGTTATGAGCTATTTTCTTGTTTTGAACCAAACAAGCAAAGTAAAAAAAACAAGAAAATTGGTACTTTTTGATTTCTCAAAACTTTTCCTATAATTTTTTTAAGAAATACAAGGAAATCATATTTTAGGTGGAAAACATTTCCTATAATTTCTAGAAATTGAACCAAACACCCCTTAAGAAATACAAGGAAATCATATTTTAGGACCTAAACTTTACGAAAAACAAAAATAACAAACTACCCTTAAAAGACTACCTATGATTGAGGAAATCAATCGGTTAAATTTAGAGCAAACCAGATTGGTTTCATAATAATAAAAACTCCTAAAATATTATCCGAAATAATAAAAATGATAAAAAGTCTAATATTTTTCAATCCAGAGGGAACGTCATGAAATGGATAGTGACAAACCGACTAATAGTGAGTTTAGTTGACTCCATCTAGAAAAATACGTGATTTTCATATACTATTTATACAATTTCGATGTACGATTTTGGATATATGACTGTTTTTCACTGTAAGTCAATTTCCTTTATTGGACTCTCATTTAAGCTTCTAACGACACAGTTTCTCCATGAATGCCTCCGCAACATGTTCTACATACTATCACTCCGTGAGGGTGGGGTGGGGGGCTGTATATCAAATTCTTCCATGTTATCATCTAGAACTAATAACTGAAGGACCTCCATATAACACCCTTCCACTGCAATAAAACTGGAACTTAAGTTGATGGTTTTACAAAAATTTTTATCTGATAAGTTTTAGAAAAGACATTTTTTGTAATTTTATGAACAAAAATCAACCTCTTGTGTTTTAATTAGCAAAATCATTCTCCTTTTGGTCACGTCATCACGGCTGACCAAAATAAGGTTAATTTTGCAGAATATAATCTACAAAACACATGGGACTAGCAGTCCTGTATATTTAGAGGTCGTTAATTAAGAATTAACTATTTTTATGCAGTCTTGTTTACACATAAAGCTCTAATTAACCAGTAATTTAGATTGTTAAATACATGGGACTGGTGGCCTTATGTTCTCAAACACTATATTTTGCAAAATCAATCTCTTTTCTAGCCAGTTGTGATGACGTGGCCGAAAAGGTATCAGTTTTGCTAAATAAAACATAATGAAGTTGATTTTTCTCATAAAATTGCAAAAATGTTCTTTTTTATTTCTCCTTTTATATTCTAACAAATCATAGGTATGTGGTGTTGCACGTCGATGAAAGCATGCGCACAAAACAAACACCCACACGAGTCGACGAACAACAGAGAAGAACAACCAACAAGTGTAATTCACAAAAGAATGGCACCAACCAATCACAAACACGGAGATTTACGTGGTTCGGCAATTGCCTACGTCCACGGGGAGAGGTTGGGGATATTTTACTATATGGAGGAGAAATACAATGGATTATAACTCTCTCAAACACTCAAAATAACTCTAACCAACAATCTCTCACCCCCTCACAATAATCTCCCTCTCAAAGTGCTCAAAAGACTCTTTTTTCTCTGATAATAATGTCTTCTAAAACGTTATATATATATATATATATATATACAAAATAGACTAGGAATCCAACAATTCTAAAACTAAAACCAAAACAGATTAGGAATCCCAAATTCCCTAAAACCAAAACAGACTAAGAATCCAACAATTCTAAAACTAAAACCAAAACAGACTAGGAATCATGTTGGGTCTAATAACCTGCTATCCAATAATTATCCACCTCGGCGAAGTGTTCACAAAACTGAGCCGACACTAATAAGAACATTGATGTGTCGTCTCTCCAAATCCAGTTGCACGAATATGGTTGCCTATGTATCCCATCTCTCATAGGATCAAGCTGCCCATAGTTCATCCAAATAGCCTCGAAAGACCTCAACAAGTGCAAATCCGCAACAAGCTTCTACCCGTATAGCAATTTCTTCAATCTACACACCAAATTCTTCTTTCTGGTAGCTCGAAACCCCAATGGTTGAATCATATAAATTTCTTCATCAAGATCACCATGAAGAAAAATTATTTTCACATCCAACTAATCCAATTCTAAACCATATTGTGCCACCAAAACTAGCAAGATATGAATCGAAGAGTGCTTCACCACTGGAGAAAAGACTTTATTGTAGTCAATGCTTTCTTCCTGTGCATAACGCTTCGCTACTAATCTAGCTTTGAACCTCACTGAAGTGCCCTGAATGCCCTCCTTCTTGGTATACACCCATTTGCAACCAATAACCTTCCGCCCCTTTGGAAGCTCAACAAGCTCCCATGTGTTGTTCCTGTGAAGAGACTCCATCTCCTCTTACATAGCCTCCTACCACAAATCAACCTCTGAACTCTGCTCATCCTCTCTGAATGTAGAAGGAACCATCTCATCGACACTCTCTACCGGAAGTATATATACAATGATTGTGTCCGTATACCTTGTTGGCAACCATATGTCTCTCCTCGGTCTCCGATCTATAATCGAATCCTGAACCTGAGCCGTTGTAGGCATAAAAGATTACCTATAGATTGCAAAGAAGCTTAAAACTGACGAAAATGCTAATATCTCTCTAACCGGAGGGAATTTGGTGAAACAGACAGTGGTAAAGTTTGGTTTGGTTGGTCCTATCTCGCCGAGATAGGCGATTTTCATATATAATTCGTCCAATTCGGACTTACGGTTTGAAAGTTATGACTTGTTCTTCGCAACATATTCTGAAGTCCACCTGAATTGATCGAACCTCGCCTGAACTATTGGACCAAGGCTATTTCCGAAACACAGCTCGAGACAAAGAAAAGACGATGAACGTCATAATACGAGTCAAAGAAGAATATCTAATGCCAAAAGGAAGTAAAGGAACACGCGAAACGACGGAATAAAGAAGCGACGAGACGATAAAATGACAAAACGACGAGCTCAGGGTGTCTCAGATTTCGAGAAACCTCAGTGTGTCTCAGGTTCCGAGACACCTCAGAGTGTCTCGGGTTCCGAGACACCTCAAGGTTGTTAGCCCTTATGTTTTGATGATGTTCTTACAACCACCATTATCGGTACTAATGGCTTATTGAGTGTAAATGTAGTAAACTCATTTGTCAAGCTCGTTAGTGCCATTAATGGAGGATGGATGGAATATATGCTACAACGAAGATATCCAAAGGAGGAGGAGGCCAAGAGATGAAGCAACGTTATTTCAAGAACGACAAATTCGATCAAAAGCTTCATCCGATTCAAGCTATATCAAAGCTCAAGTATATTGCTCTCTATATGAGGATATTAGCTTTCTTTTGTTTTTCTCTCTAGTGCTAGAATGTAGGCAAAGAGTTACTGAGTTTACTTGAAGCTATTGGGAATCACACACACGTTTTTAGACTTGTGCTTTTAAGCGTTTTTCACAAAATACTATTTTTCACAAGTATGAGTACCTATCTGCAAAATTCTTTTTTCCAAGCAGTTTGTTTTTAGTATTAAAAATATTTTATAAAGTTTCAGAATTTTCAGAGGTCAAATAAATATTTTACAAATATTTCAAGTTGGTCAAAAATCAGATTTCAGAAAATATCAGAAATCGGTCGACCGGTCCGGTCGACCGATCCGATGACCTTTCTTCAGTATGTTTCCAGAGTGTCGTCGGTCGACCGGTACGGTCGACCGAATTTTCAATCTTTAATCGGTCGACCGTGCCGGTCGACCGATGAGTCTCTGCGTGTTTTACCAAATTTCCTTAGCTGCTCGCGGTCGACCGAATTTTTCGGTCGGTCGACCGAAGGCATTTTTCGGTCGACCGAAATTTCCTTCGGTCAACCGATTTTTACCTCTGGTCAGCCGCGACTTTTTTAAACGGTCATTTACATCGTTTACTGTGCTTTCACTTGTTAGTGTTTGGCACAGTCTGTGATGAGGGTCTGAAGAAGAGATTATTATCTCATTTGGGAAGATTTGTTTTTGTTTTAAAATGATTTAAACTTTTCTATATAAACCCCCCAGATCTCTTCTTCTTCCCAGCCCTAACGTTTGAAAAACCAGAGAGCTTTTTCTGCTTCCTGAGTAAATTTTCAAAACTCTGTTTTTCTCTCTGTTTCAAGTGTGATTCACCTCCCAGCTTCAGTATACATTCTCTTTGCTATAAGGGCTGTGTAAAGAGAGGTTCTTGCATTTCTTTCTTCTGCCTTCTCTTTGCTATAAGGGCTGTGTAAAGAGAGGTTCTTGCATTTCTTTCTTCTGCTGTGTGAGTGAGATATGTGAAGATCTACTGTGAGGGAGTGTGATCTGTGAGATCAAACTGTGTAGTGAGAGAGATCTGTGGAGATCGCTGTGTAGACGAAGTTCCGGCTTCCAAACCGGGTGTGTAGTGGATTTCTCCTCGAGAGTGGGGAGCGGGGACGTAGGCCAGAGGGCCGAACCTCGTTAACACATCGCGCGTCAAGGATAACGAACTCCTAACTTTATCTCTCTTACTTTTATCGCATTTTTGTTTTGTGGTTTGCTTGTGCTGATTTTTAATTGCATATTAGAGCCTCTTGACCCTAATCACCCCCCCTCTAGGGTCCAACAATTGGTATCAGAGATTGGTCTCTATATCAGTTTTTGGTTTAACAACCTTAGAGAAAAGATCTAATGGAGGCTTCTTTAAATATGCATATGTTAGAAGGACAATCCACCACTAGACCACCTCTCTTCACAGGGGCAAATTTTGCTTATTGGAAGGCTAGGATGAGAATTTACCTTCGTTGCATTGATCTTGACATCCTAGGGCTTATAGAAAAGAAATATGTAGAGAAGTCCAAAGTTGAGAACATGTCCGATGATGAAAGGCACCTTGCCAATCTAAATGCTAAGGCCATGAACGCCTTAATCTGTGGTCTTTCCCCTAATGAATACAATAGGGTTTCCACGTGTGCAACCGCATACGAAATTTGGCAAAAATTATGTGTCACACATGAAGGAACACCCCAAGTTAAAGAATCTAACATTAGTGGACTCATGCATGATTATGAGCTAGTCCGATGATGAAAGGCACCTTGCCAATCTCAATGCTAAGGCCATGAACGCCTTAATCTGTGGTCTTTCCCCCAATGAATACAATAGGGTTTCCACGTGTGCAACCGCATACGAAATTTGGCAAAAATTATGTGTCACACATGAAGGAACACCCCAAGTTAAGGAATCTAAGATTAGTGGACTCATGCATGATTATGAGCTATTTAAAATGCTTCCTAATGAATCCATTGATGCTATGTTTTCCCGTTTTACTAATATCATCAATGAATTACATGGTCTAGATAAGCAATTATCCATTCAAGAGATGAACTACAAGATACTTCGCTCATTGACTCCGGCATGGGAGCCCAAGGCTACGGCCATTGAGGAAGCTCATGACCTCACTATCTTAGCTCTTGATAGTCTCATCGGAAAGCTCAAAGTGCATGAGAAGAAGCTCAAGGGGAAGGAGAAGGAGGAAGTGCCATCACGAGAAGTTGAGGAGCCGTCACCAAAGTTGAAGACCATAGCTCTCAAGGGAGCTAGTGACAACTCATCTTCGTCGTCGGAGAGTGAAGTTGATTTTTCTAGAGAAGTGGCTCATCTCTCTAGAAGAATCTCTAGACTTATAAAAATGAACAAAAAATTTAACCCTCGATCTAACAACAAGTTTTCCTCTCGTGTAGGTAAATGTTTTGAGTGCAATGAACCGGGTCACATCGCTAAGGATTGCCCCAAGCTCAAAGAAAAGTACATGAAGTACAAGAAGAAGAAGGCTATGTATGCCGGATGGGAAGAATCCGAACCAAGTGACTCGGATAGTGATGAAGAAGGAGCCAAACTTGCTCTTCATGACCCAAATGTTTGTTTCATGGCAAATGAACATGAGGTAATATCCGAGGCCGAAAGTGAATCTTTTTATATGCAATGTGACATAGCTATGGCTTTAGAAGAGTTGAACTTTGAATTTAAAAGAATGTCTAAAGAATACTCTTCTTTCAAAAAATTGCATGCCTCTTGTGATATTAAGCTAGAACAACTAACAACCTCTCTTGCTCTAAAAGATGAATTGCTTGGAGATCTCGATTTTGAGAACAAGCAATTAAGATCAAAGATTGAAAGACTAGAAATTGAGGGTTGTAGGACTAGACCCACTCATGCTTATGCCAACTACAATCACCATGGTAGAAATAGGTTTCATGGTTCTAACATTCGTACATACAAAAGAAATTTTGTATGCACCTATTGTATGAGACATGGACACATTTCTACTCATTGTAGAATTAAAGACAATGAAGATTTTTATGGTTTGATATGGGTACCCAAAGGTACCAAAACTACTAACCACCAAGGACCCAAGACATGGGTACCTAAAGCTACTACACCTTCATCTTCTTCTTTTGTAGGGAACGTCACGGCAACGACGTAAGGAGATGTGGTACCTTGATAGTGGTTGCTCACATCATATGACGGGCAACAAAGAGTTATTTGCAACCCTATCAAGGATTGAAGGAGGCAATGTCTCCTTCGGTGGTGGTGAGAAAGGTAAAATCATTGGTATCGGTTCTATTGGTAAGAAACCCTCACCCATTATTGAAGATGTTTATTTAGTAAATGGCTTGAATCATAATCTTCTTAGCATTAGCCAATTAAGTGATAAAGGTTTTGATATTTCTTTTAAACCGGATAAATGCATCATTAGTATGGATGGAAAAATTGTTTTTATTGCAAATCGCAAGTCTAATGTTTACATTTTTGAGATGAATGAGTTAGTGAATCAAGATGTGAAGTGTCTTGCGGCAATTGATGAAAATCCTTGGATTTGGCACAAGAGACTTGGACATGCAAATATGGAGTTAATATCAAAATTGTCTAAGAAGAATCTTGTGAAAGGGCTACCTAGCTTGCACTTCATAAAAGATACAATTTGTGAGGATTGTGCCAAAGGTAAACAAACAAAGTCTTCTTTCAAATCCATCCATGAGGTATCGACTTCTAAACCCTTGCAATTACTTCATCTTGATTTATTTGGTCCTATGCGTGTTACCTCTCTTGGAGGCAAACACTATGTTTTTGTGATTATTGATGATTTTTCTCGTTTTACATGGACAATATTTCTTGCTAAGAAAAATGATTGTTTTGAAGAATTTGCTAATCATGTTAAAAGAATTGAAAATGAAAAGGATTTGAAAGTTGTTAAAATAAGAAGTGATCATGGTGGTGAATTTCAAAATGAATTTTTCTATGATTTTTGTGCTCATCATGGTATAACTCATATGTTTTCCGCTCCTAGAACACCACAACAAAATGGTGTTGTTGAACGGAAAAATCGTACCATACAAGAGATGGCACGCACTATGTTAAACTCATTTGATTTACCAAAATATTTTTGGGCGGAAGCCGTCAATACGGCTTGCCCTGTTTTAAATCGTGTTTTGATTAGACCAAAGCTTAAGAAAACTCCTTATGAACTTTATTATGGAAAAACTCCTTTCATTGGTTATTTTCGTGTCTTTGGTTGCAAATGCTTTATTTTAAATACAAAAGATCACCATGATAAATTTGATTCCAAAATTGATGTTGGTATTTTCTTGGGTTATGCACCTCGAAGTAAGGCTTATAGGGTCTTCAATAAACGAAGCCTCGTTGTTGAAGAGTCTATAAACGTTACTTTTGATGAGACTAATGTTGGCTCTCAAGTTGTGTTGCCTAGGAAAGATGATGATGATGATATTGAGGGAGGATTGGACTTGTTGCAAATCAATGACACTCCCTCTATAGAAGTTCAAAAGGATGTGGATAGCACAAACGCTCAAGATCAAGTTGAACCACCTAAAGCTTGGAAATTCACATCAAATCATCCAAAGGAACAAATCATTGGGAGCCCTTCAAAAGGAGTTATAACTCGCTCAAAAGCCTTGAGTGAATGTGGTAATGTTGCATTTCTATCTCAACTAGAACCTAAAAAGGTTAATGATGCTTTAAATGATGAGTTTTGGGTTTTGGCTATGCATGAAGAATTAAACAATTTTCAAAGAAATGAAGTTTGGAAGTTAGTTCCTAGACCTAACAATGCTAGTGTTATTGGTACAAAATGGGTTTTTAGAAACAAACTTGATGAACATGGCATTGTAACTAGAAATAAAGCACGTTTGGTTGCCCAAGGATACAATCAAGAGGAGGGCATAGACTATGATGAAACCTTTGCACCGGTTGCAAGGTTGGAATCTATTAGGATGTTTTTGGCATTTGCTAGTTTTAAAAATTTCAAACTATTTCAAATGGATGTCAAAAGTGCTTTCTTAAATGGTTTTATAGAAGAGGAAGTGTATGTTGAGCAACCCCCCGGTTTTATAGATCATGCTTTTCCTAATCATGTTTACCGGGTACAAAAAGCTTTATATGGGTTGAAACAAGCTCCTAGGGCTTGGTATGCTCGCCTCTCTAGTTTTCTTATTGAAAATGGTTTTTCAAAAGGAACAATTGATAACACACTTTTTGTGAGAAAAAGGAAAAATGATTTCATTTTGGTTCAAATATATGTGGATGACATTATTTTTGGTGCTACTAATGAATCCTTGTGCAAGGAATTTTCTAAAGTTATGCAGGATCACTTTGAGATGAGTATGATGGGAGAGCTTACATTCTTTCTCGGGCTCCAAGTCAAGCAAACTAAGGATGGGATCTTCATTTCACAAAGCAAGTATGCGAAGGAATTGGTGAAGAAATTCAAGTTGGAGAATTCTAAGCATGCGCCTACTCCCATGAGTACTAGTGTTAAGCTTGATGCGGATGAGAGTGGTGAAGATGTGGACCAAAAACTATACCGAGGTATGATAGGTAGTCTTCTTTATCTCACCGCTAGTAGACCCGACATCATGTTTAGTGTATGTGCATGTGCACGTTTTCAAGCGTCTCCAAAAGCATCTCATTTAATTGCGGTTAAAAGGATCATTAAGTATGTTAATGGAACTTTTAACCTTGGTTTGTTTTATCCAAAAAGCACCACTTTTGATTTATATGGTTTTTGTGATGCCGACTTTGCCGGATGTAAGGTAGATCGCAAGAGTACTAGTGGAACATGCCAATTCTTAGGAAATTCCCTTGTTTCTTGGGCTTCCAAGAAACAAAATTGTGTTGCATTGTCCACTACGGAAGCGGAATACATTGCCGCCGGCCTATGTTGTGCTCAAGTTTTATGGATGAAACAAAGTTTAGTTGACTATGATTTGAATTTTCAAAATATTAAAATCTTTTGTGATAACACAAGTGCCATAAATATTTCCAAAAATTCGGTTTTGCATTCTAGAACTAAGCATATTGACGTGCGCCATCATTTCTTACGCGATCATGTAGAGAGACAAGATGTATCCCTAGTATTTGTTGACACCAAATCTCAACTAGCGGATATATTTACTAAGCCTCTTGGAGAGGATGATTTTTGTCGCATAAGAAATGGTTTGGGCTTATGCACTATGTGACCGTTCTACATTGCTTGCTTGACTAGTTGTATTTTGCATTTAGTATTTCTCTTTACCCCATTTTTGATGGTGACAAAGGGGGAGAGAAATCTCCTCATTTGTTGCATATATTTAGGGGGAGCTCATAGATAGGGGGAGCACCTATCTATAAGCTATTTTATTTTTGCTCTTATATAATGGTTGGTTGTCATCATCAAAAAGGGGGAGATTGTTAGCCCTTATGTTTTGATGATGTTCTTACAACCACCATTATCGGTACTAATGGCTTATTGAGTGTAAATGTAGTAAACTCATTTGTCAAGCTCGTTAGTGCTATTAATGGAGGATGGATGGAATATATGCTACAACGAAGATATCCAAAGGAGGAGGAGGCCAAGAGATGAAGCAACGTTATTTCAAGAACGACAAATTCGATCAAAAGCTTCATCCGATTCAAGCTATATCAAAGCTCAAGTATATTGCTCTCTATATGAGGATATTAGCTTTCTTTTGTTTTTCTCTCTAGTGCTAGAATGTAGGCAAAGAGTTACTGAGTTTACTTGAAGCTATTGGGAATCACACACACGTTTTTAGACTTGTGCTTTTAAGCGTTTTTCACAAAATACTATTTTTCACAAGTATGAGTACCTATCTGCAAAATTCTTTTTTCCAAGCATTTGTTTTTAGTATTAAAAACATTTTACAAAGTTTCAGAATTTTCAGAGGTCAAATAAATATTTTGCAAATATTTCAAGTTGGTCAAAAATCAGATTTCAGAAAGTATCAGAAATCGGTCGACCGGTCCGGTCGACCGATCCGATGACCTTTCTTCAGTATGTTTCCAGAGTGTCGTCGGTCGACCGGTACGGTCGACCAAATTTTCAATCTTTAATCGGTCGACCGTGCCGGTCGACCGATGAGTCTCTGCGTGTTTTACCAAATTTCCTTAGCTGCTCGCGGTCGAACGAATTTTTCGGTCGGTCGACCGAAGGCATTTTTTGGTCGACCGAAATTTCCTTCGGTCAACCGATTTTTACCTCTGGTCAGCCGCGACTTTTTTAAACGGTCATTTACATCGAACACTGTGCTTTCACTTGTTAGTGATTGGCACAGTCTGTGATGAGGGTCTGAAGAAGAGATTATTATCTCATTTGGGAAGATTTGTTTTTGTTTTAAAATGATTTAAACTTTTCTATAAAAACCCCCCAGACCTCTTCTTCTACCTGAGCCGTAACGTTTTTGAAAACCAGAGAGCTTTTTGTTTTCCTCAGAAAAATTTTCAAAGTCTGTTTTCTCTCTGTTTCAAGTGTGATTCACCTCCCAGCTTCAGTATACCTTCTCTTTGCTATAAGGGCTGTGTAAAGAGAGGTTCTTGCATTTCTTTCTTCTGCTGTGTGAGTGAGATCTGTGGAGATCTACTGTGTGACGGAATGAAGAAGCGACGTGACGACAAAACGACAAAACGACGAGCTGAGTGTCAGGTTCCAAGACACCTCAGGGTGTCTCGCACGCCGAGAAGCCGATGACGCGGTTTTCGATATTTTCTTCAGGTTTTGTGCTATCCATTAGCTTCCTAACTGCCTTGGGGTTATCCTTAAACATGTGAGAGCAATTTCTAACTAAAGATAGGTTCAAATCGCGGATTCCTATCCACAAACACAACGTTCAAGCCTTATAAATAGCCCCATTCGTGCAATTGTGAAGGGTATTGACGGTTGACTGATGAGATCTGAGCTCTTAGGCGAGTTGCTAACATTTTCCAGAGTAGAGCCACGAATTTCAGAGAGAGTAAGGCGAGATCTTGGCGAATTCCTGTGCATAAAGAGAACATTTCGAGAGATCTACGCCCTTTTCACCCATTCCATTGAGATCAAACATTATTTTGATCCTGAGAAAAGTAGTAATCTCACTTTGTTGAGGCTATTCACTTATGTTCTAAGTTTCCTCAATTGAAACAAAGAACATTGAGCCTTCTTTCAGATCAACCCGGACCTATTATTCGACGGTCCACGGATCAAAACGTCCCCGGCACAGGCAAAGATCTCACGCAAGCAGCGACTGATAAACAGTCTATGCTTGTGTTTCTAGGATATCTCATTTGTTTGTTTCCATTTGTGTAAAGAAGTCTTATAAAAAGGCTCACTTGACGTCACCTCAGTCGATACTCCACAATAAAAAAGATTTCCAACACAAACAGTTGTTGGTCCCCGATCCTGTTTTGTCGTACCTGTATCCTCCAAATTATCACCGTGCTCACCTGACGTCACCTCAGTCGATACTCTAATGGATACGCTCCCATCTGGACTCTGTGGAGTTACATCAATCTCTACCACTTGTGATATCTTCTCTGTTGGGGTCCTCTCCACCTGATGAGAGCTGGTAGGATTCAAGAGCGAAGCCTCATCAAATGTGACGTCTCTACTCAGCACAATCTTTTTCTTGACTAGATCCCAAAGCTTGTATCCTTTCACACCACGCTTCATCCCACAAATATGTCCTTCCTAGCTCAAGGTTCTAATTTATCAGTTCTGACATGATAAAATATAGGACACCCAAATACCTTGAGCTGATCATAATCGTGTGTTGGCTCTCTTGACCACATCTCCAGAAGGATTTTCCCCTCAATCGCAGATGAAGGCAGCCCATTAATGAGGTAGCTCGCATATGTAAGTGCCTCAGCCCAAAAAATCTTCTCCAAACCACTCTGCGATAACAAATATCGAACATTCTCCAGTAAAGACCGATTCAACCTCTCTGTCACCCCCATTCTGTGGTGGTATATGACTAATTGTGAAGTACCTCTCTATGCCCTCATCTCGACATAGCTGCTGAAAGGGGTGTGAAGTGTACCCGCCTCCATTGTTGAATCTCAACGTCTTGATCTTTCTCCCTGTTTGTAGTTCCAATCTTCTCTTCCACTCTATAAATATCTCTACAACTTTACTCTTCTTCGTCATGGTGTACACCCAACAACGTCTAGAATAGTCATCAACAAACGTGACGAACCAATGTCGACCATCAAGTGATGCTGTATTGGTAGGATCCCAAACATCCGTGTGCACATAGTCCAATATGCCTCTTGTCCTATGAACGACTATCTCGAACTTCACATTAGTCTTCTTGCCAAAAACACAATGCTCACAGAATTTAACTTTCCCACTCTTGCCTCCCTTCAATAGTCCCTGCTTGCATAACGCCTGTAGTGACTTTTCACCTGTGTACCCCAATCTGTAATGTCAAAGTCTGCTCGCGTCCGCCTCTGAAACAGCTGAAGCTACCTAGCTAATCTCGGTGCTTCCCTTAAAATAATAAAAATTCCTACTGCGGACTCCCTTCATCATTATCAAAGACCCCTTAGTAACTTTTGCTACATCGCTCTCAAAAGTCACCTTGAATCCATTTGCCTCCAAAGCTCCAACAGAAATAAGATTCTTCTTCAGCTGAGGAACAAATCTCACTTCATTCAATTCATGAAAAACTCTATCGTGCATCCGAATCCTGACGGTACCTATCCTAAAAATACCACAGGACTGATTGTTTCCTATGACCACTACACCCTCATCGAGTTTCTCAAAAGATGCAAACTAATCTCGCTGGCCACCACACCCCTATCGAGTTTCTTAAAAGAAGCAAACCAATGCATCAGCATGGTTAACCTCTAGAGTAATCAATAGAGAAAAGCATGAATTGTCGGGATCATCACCTCTAGTGACATTCACCTCATTGGCATTCGAGCTATTCTTCTTGATATTCTCCTTCTCCCTAAGCTTCGGACAATCTCTCTTCCAATGTCCTTGTTCTTTATAGAAAGCACACTAGTTCTTCGCTAATTAGTAGTGGCCTCTTGACTTTGAACTGCCTCTGTTGCCACCTCTCGGATAGGGACTCCTTCTCGTTGACAATGCCTCTCCTAATGTGCTAGCTCGGGAAGATTATTTATCCTTCCTCCTCAAATCGAAATTCGCTAATGCATTAGTCACTTCATTATAGGTGATGGAAGATCTACCATTCAACAATGTGAGCACAAAGGTATCAAAATCTTCATTTGGTAATGAGCCTAACAAAATAATCGTCTTGTACTCATCCGATATCTTCTCATCCACATTCACCAAATCTGACAATAACTTTGTATAGTTGTTCACATAATCCACAAGTGAGGTACCCCTGGACATCTGAAATCAGAACAATATTCGCAGCAAGTGCAACCGATTCTCAACACTCTTCGTAAGATACTTATTGATGAGAATCACCTACATCTTCATCGCAGACGCCACATCCGTCACATCGTACTTTAACTCTTGTTCCAAACAAGATTTAATTACCTCACAAGCGTTTCGATTCATTTTGTCTCATATCGCCTCATCATACTTCAGTGGCCTCTCGTGGACCATGATGGTCTCTTTCAAATTTTGAGCATTCAAAGAATCCTGCACATCACTCATCCATAACCCAAAATTAATCTTTCCATCATACTTCACAACACTGATCTTCGTATTCTGAAGTACAACCCGAACTGTACTCATCATTGCCTTGCTGCTTTCACCAACTTCTTCTCCCTTTGCTTGCAAACTCTAAATTGTAAAGAAAGATTCGAACTTGATAGATTTGTGAAATTACCCAACTGAACCCTAGATAGGATTCCAACAAAATCACCCAACCACATGAGGAAGGCGAGATCTCTAACGGCAACTCCGCAAAGCTATCTCCACTAAAACCTAGATATCTAATATCCAAGCTTCCAATAGCGAATCTTCCTCCACCCAAAACAAACCCTAGGTCTGAAACCCTAGGCACTGATACCAATTGTTGTGTGTCGACGGAAGCGTGCGCACGAACCAAACACCCACACGAGTCGGCGAACAAGAGAGAAGAACAACTAACGAGTGCAATTCACAAAAGAACGGCACAAACCAATCACAAACACAGAGATTTACATGGTTCGACAATTGTCTACGTCCACGGGGGAGAGGATGAGGAGATTTCACTATATGGAGGAGAAATATAATGAGTTACAACTATCTCAAATACTCAAAATAACACTAACCAACAAACTCTCGCTCCCTCACAATAATCTCCCTCTCAAAGTGGTCAAAAGACTATTTTTTTTCTCTGATAATTATCCCTTCTAAAATGTTCTACATATAGAGAAACCCCTAAAACCAAAATAGACTAGAAATCCAACAATTCTAAAAGCAAAACCAAAACAGACTAGAAATCCTAATAACCCTAAAACTAAAATAGACTAGGAATCTAACAATTCTAAAATCAAAATCAAAACAGAGTAAGAGCCATGTTTTGTCCAATAACCTGCTATCCAACATGTGATAAGTAAGAAATATGAACCCGCACCCCACCACCCCCCCCCCAAAAAAAAAAAAAAAAAAAAACCCAACCAAAAATTAAATTTTCCTAACAAAAACTAATTTTGTTTGTGAAAATAAATACTGATTATTTAAACATAACGATTTAGATCTCAAATAAAAATTAACATATCGGTAGCGCCAACCTAAGAAGAAGGAAATCCCCAGACAACCCCCACACACACCCCTAGCCAGCGACCCCCGCTACAAATTTAACCAATATAAGCAAGAAAGTATGCAAATTGAACTGCGACTGCAAAAAGAAGAGCAGGAGTCACACATTAGGATTTATTAGAGAATAGTATGAAAAAAGATGTCATGGTATCAGGTTGACTGTTTCTGTTGAGGCCGAAGAGAAAGAATGCGATGAGATTGAGTCATGAGTTTCGAAAATGTTATATATATATATATATATATATATACCCACTAATCCGGCTCTATGCCCTCATCTCGACATAGCTGCCTGAAAGGGGGTTGGGTGAAGTGTACCGCCTCCATCGTTGAATCGTCAACGTCTTGCATCTTTCCCCTGTTATGTAGCTCCAATCTTCCTCTTCCACTCTATAAATAATCTCTTTTACAACTTTACTCTTTCTTGTCTATGTGTACACCCAACAACGTCTAGAATAGTCATCAACAAACGCTGACCGAACCAATCGTCGACCATTCAGTATGCTGTATTGGTTAGGGATCCCAAAAACATCCGTGATGCACATAGTCCAATAGGCCTCTTGTCCTAATGAACGACTCGATCATCGACTTCACATTAGTCCTTCTGCGAAAAACCAAAATGTCACAGAATTGTAACCTTTCCCCAACTCTGGCCTCCCTTCAATAGTCCCTGCGCTTGCCATAACGCCTTGGTAGTGAATTTTCACCTGTGTACCCCTCTGTAATGTCAATAGTCTGCATCGGCGTCCGCCTCTGAAAACAGCCTGAGCTACCTAGCTAATCTCGGTGTCCTTAAATAATACAAATCCATACGCGGACTCCCTGGTCATATTATCAAAGATCCCCTTAGTAACTTTTGCTGACATCGCTCTCAAAAAGTCACTTTGATCCATTTGCTCCAAAGCTCCAACAGAAATAGATTCTTCTTCAGCTGAGCGAACAACATCTCACTATCATTGCAATTCATGAAAAACTCTATCGTGCATCGAATGCCTGCGGTCCTACCTTAAAAATACCACAGATTTTTTTGATGTTTCCTTATGACCACTACTACTTTTTTCTCAAAGATTTAATTCTTCTTTCTGGCCACCATTTTTTTGAGTTCTTAAAAGAAGCCAACCAATATCTTGGCGATGGTTTAACCTCTTAGCGTATAATCAATAGCAGAAACGCTATGAATTTGTCGGATCTCTTACCTCTATGACATGTCACATCATGGCATTCGAGCTATTCTTCTTGATATTTTTTTTTTCTCCTAAGCTATCGGACAATCTCTCTTCCAATGTCACTTGTTCTTTTTTTTAGAAGCACACTAGTCCTTTGCTATTAGTAGTGGCCTCTTGACCTGTTGAACTGCTTTTTTAACTCTCGATAGGGATCCCTCTCTTGCTTGACCATGCGCTCTGTAAATCCTGCGTATTTTTTTTGGGAAGATTATTTTCCTTCCCTCCTCAAATCAAATTCTAATGCATTAGTCGACCTGTCTTATAGGTGATGGGAAGCCATCTAACATTCACAATGTGTTTTTTTTAGGTATCTTATCAAATCTTCATATTGCAGTAATAGCCTAACAAAATAATCGTCTTTTGTACTCAATCCGATTCTTCTCATCCACATTTTCCAAATTTGCACAATCACTTTGGTATAGTTGTTCCATAAATCCACAAGTGAGGTACCCCTGCGACTATCTGAATTTGAACAATATTCGCAGCAAGTGCAACGATTGCTCAACACTCTTTTATTATTTATTAATGAGAATCAGCCTACATCATTCTCGCTTTTTTCAATCCGTCACATCCGTCACTTAACGCTTGTTCCAAACAAGATTTATTACCTCACAAGCGTTCATCTTTTTTGTTTTTTTCTTAGTGGCCTCTATGACCATGATGGTTCTCTTTCAAATTTTGACATTATCAAAGAATCCTGCACATCACTCATCCATAACCACCAAATATAATCTTTTCCATTCATACTTCACACCTAGATCTTCTTTTGAAGTACAACTTTCGTTTTTTGATATCTCATCTTGGCCTTGTTGCTTCTTTTTTTTGCTTGTTTTCTCTAAGTTGTAAGAAAGATTTTTTTTTAATTTTAGATTGTGAAATCTTACCCAACTGTACCCTAGATAGGATTTTATTTCACCCAACACATGAGCGAAGGCCGAGCATCGTCTAACGCGCAATGTTCCGCAATAGCTATCTCCACTAAAAACCTAGATATCTAATATCCAACTTTCAATTAGCGATATTTCCTCCACCCAGAAACAAACCCTGGTCTGATACCTTTTTTCAATTTGTTGTTTTTAAGCTGTGCGCAGAACCAAACACCACCACGAGTTTTTCTTTTGGCGAACAACGAGAGAAGAACAACTACGAGTGCAATTTCACAAAAGAACGGCACTATCAATCACAACACAGAGATTTTTTTGGTTCGACAATTGTCTACGTCCACGGGGGAGAGGTTAGATTTCACTATATGGAGTTTATAATGGAGTTTACATCATCTCAAATTCTTATTTTAACAACAAACTCTCGCTCCCTCACATAAATCTCCCTCTCAAAAGTGCGTCAAAAGACTATTTTTTTTCTCTTGATAATTATCCCTTCTAAAATGTTCTAAATATAGAGAAACCCCTAAACCAAAATAGACTAGCAAATCAAAATTCTAAAAGCAAAACCAAAACAGATAGGAATCCTAATACCTAAACACTTAAAATAGACTAGGAATCTAACAATTCTAAAATCAAAATCAACAGGAAGTAAAGCCATTTTTGTCCAATACCTGCTACCAACATTGTATAAGTTTTATATCGCTTACCTCGCGTCTCTATTCCCCGCCTCTGCGCGGCGCCCAAATATAAAAAAAAAAAAGGCCCAACGTCTAAAAAACGATACAAAACTTAATTTTTGTTGTGAAAATATATGATAGTTAAACATAACGATTTTATGTATTCTCAAATAAACGGAATACATATGCCGGTACCAGCCCTAAGAAGAAGGAAACATGCACCCAGACAGGACCCCCCACACACAGCCCTAGCCAGCGACGCCCCCGCTACAAATTTAACCAATATAAGCAGAGAAAGTATGATTGCACGTGCCCGACTGCAAAAAGAGAGCAGGAGTCACCATTAGGATTTAGGTTTAGAGGAAGAGTATGAAAAAAGATGTCATGGTATCAGTTGACTGGTTCTGTTCGAGGCCGAAGAAGAGAGAATGCGATAGATCTGAGTATGGTTCGAAAATGTTATATATTATTATACTATACTATGATATACCACTAATCTGTATCTATAGTATATGATAGAGCATTAATGGGTATCCTTGTCCATAGAAAATGAGGGGATTTCCTCCTATGAACCTCTAAAATACATCCGAGCCTTTGAGCGACATCGTGGATGTCCGCCTCCATTGAACTGTGACTTCTACATATTCTAAAACTCCAACACACCAAGTTTGGGTGAACCCGCTCTGTTGACCTCTCATCCACTCGTAATCAATTTAAGTTTTGAATGAATAGAACTTTTCACATGGCTCGTGGGGTCAACGACGACGGATTCACCCCAACTTGGTAGTGTGGGGTTTTAGAATATGTAGATCAAGTTTCTAACGGAGGGATCATCCATAATGTCGCTCAATATGTGATTTTAGAGGCGTCATAGGAGGAAAACCCCGCTCCTATGGACAAGGATACCATTAATCTCAAATATATATATATATATATACTATATATATATATATATATATATATATATATATATATATAGATTAATGAGTATCCTTGTCATAGGAGGAGATTTCCTCCTTGACGCCTCTAAAATCACATGATTGAGCGACATTATGGATGATCCGCTCCGTTGAACTTGATCTACATATTCTAAAACCCCAACACACCAAGTTTAGGGTGAACCCGTCATTGTTTGACCCTTCATCCACTCGTATCAATTTTATATATTATACGCGTGTGTGTGCGTGTGTGTGGGGTTAAAATATGTTTGGATTCATGACTAAACACCATCACCCATTTTGAATCAAATTATGTGCAAGTAGATTATCCTAGCTAGTCTGCTTCGACAACGGGCCTTTACAACCGAGAAAACTGATGCGCGATCCTACATTTTGACCCGACCTTCTTGGGATGCTGGTGAGTTTTCTTCAATTATCTGCTTTCATGAATTTCGGCTCTTGTCGGATCGGGCGATAAGTTACATGCGTCACTGGTATAACTAGGTCCGACACAAATTAGGTTTTTTCTTTTTTTGACGCACGTGCTATCCCAATTGCAGGCAGTATAATTATACTCTATATACAAAGTGGTACCGAAGGTTCCGATGTATACAATAGAACAAAAGAAAAATGAGCTGCAATTTTGCGGTCTAAGCATTAAAATCTGAAAGTGAGCGGATTTGAGAATAAATCAGAGTAAAACAAAAGCAACAAAATATATGAACTTGGATCCTCTCCAGTACTAAAAAAATGTGTGTGGGGTGGTGGTCGAAGGAGGATCAGGCTTAAACTAGAGTTAATGAGCTTTAACCAAAAGTTAAGCATTAATTTTAGCTCACTCTTGATTTCTATTTTAAACTAATCAATCTTTCTCGTCCTATCTAATATGAAACAATATTCACATATTAGTAACTTCAACAAAAAGTATTGAAGAGACTACTGCTATACTACAACTATTAATTTATTTAGTAAATAATTACAGACTTTTTAGTACAAATTAGGATACGAATGCAATTCATGAGGAATAATTAACGTAGTAGTGCCTTCACTATTTTTTTCCGGCAGTGGAGATAAATTTAAATCCAAAATATATTCTAATTACACATATACATGGTGCTGGTTTTCTCTTCTTTCCTTGGACACTTTCTTATTTTAATCTACCAAGTTTACATGATTACATTTAGAATTCATAATAGAAAACAAATCTGATGGCTGTATAACATGATAATTATGATGTTATCATGCAAGTAATGTTTCAACAATTGTCCCCTCTCCGTTCTCGCCTACAATCAGTTTTTTTTTTTTTTTTCAATTCAAATCCAAACCCGATCCAAAAATCATTTCCCACGGACAACTGATCGGGTTCAGTCCTCATAAAATAAGGACCCGACCCGAATTTACAGCTGTCACTCAGAATCTCATCATTACACCCCGACAAAAAAAAATCAATTAATTAACTAAAATAACTCCCACAAATTTCTCGTTAAAAATAAATGCGCTACCTCCGCTCCCGTCACTCTCCAGTCAAAAAGCGTCCCAGAAAAGGAAAGAAAAAAGGAATTAAAAAAAAAAATTCACAGAGTAGAAAACCTTTCGATCTCAGGGAAGAAAGAGAAGAATCTATGGCGGTCTCTCTTCCAGTTGTGGCCTCCGTCTGTTTTCTCCAAGTTATGGCCTTCGTTCTCGCCATCGGCGCCGAGAAACGCCGGAGCACGGTGAGCACAACCTCCCCTCTTTTTCTCTCCAAAACCCTAAAGATTCGATTTTGACAGCTTCTCTGATTGAAAGCCACAAATTTGTTGCAATTGAGATACTTTGACCAAATATATATTTATTAGTAGATGTAGCCATAATTCAAGAAAAATCTTTGACATGTTTCAATAAGTTTAATATACCAAACTATTTCTTTTCAAACTCATTTAAAACCCTATAAGCGTGAACCATTCAATATAATATGTGTGATCTACTATGAAATCTTAATTAAAAACCTCTAAAAGAGTTTTGACTGACAAAGTTTCTATATTTGGGGGGTTTTTTGAAGGGGAAAGTAAGGGCGGACGAGTACGACGAGCGTACATACTGCGTTTACGACACGGATGCATCGACGGTGTACGGATTGTCGGCGTTTGCGCTGGTGATGTTGAGCCAGGCGCTGGTTAACGCCATCACGAGGTGCCTCTGCTGCCGGCGGGGGATCTCCGGTGGCGGGCCAGGGGCATGCGCCATTACGGCTTTTGTGCTGTCTTGGTGAGTCTGGATTTGGGGGTTTTTTTATTTTTAAAGTTGCCTATAGCCAGTTTTATTCATTGTAGTTTAGTAAGTTTGTTTAGATAATTTTTATATTGCTTTGTTTATTGTTATAGCTTAGTGGACACTAATTAAAGCCCTGTTTTCCTGCCTGATTAGCTGGATCTGTGCAATCTACAACTCACCATTGTGACTGCTTGTTTTGCTTATGTTAGGAGACCGATTTTGGTACCAGAATTTTTGTACAAGTTGCAAATTTCCTTTGGATAGAGCGACATTTGTTCATGTTTTTTATTTGTTGCATTGGTGTACCTAACAATCATGAAACCATTTCTGATGTGAGCCAATGTCGAATTGATGCAAATTAGTTTCTTTCCATGTGCTTATTGCACATGGTAATAACATGATCGTCTTAGGGGCCGTATCCCGAGGAGTTGCAATTGTAGTTGGATGCAACTGATGTACGCTATATAGTTGCACTTGTAGTTGTAGTTTCAACTGTAATAAAAAATTATAAAAAATCGAGTTCCCACCAACTAGTTACTCAAAGTCCTCTGGCATGGTGTTGTTCACATACTTAGATGCCCAACCAGATGAAAGACACGACTGCCAAAATCTGTACGATGCTCCAATTCATCGGAATAGGTTCGTACAATTGTCAATATCTATAACTGGAACCATTTATGACCACTCTACTAGTTTTAAATTGAACAACCTTGATTACTATTCTATGCTCCACTTTGGTTAAAACATCGGGATTATGAGTATTCAAGAATAGCAGTGGAGTCCTGGTCGGGTTAGCTGAGTTTGCTTCAAGTCCAAATTTGACTGGACCCTAAAAAGTTTAATGCATACCCAGCTATTAAATAACCCCAATATATTCCACTTAGAACCAAACCACATTACCAACTTTGGAGACAAACCAAATGGCTACATAAACCATGCCATACCATGTCTGAGCACCTAGTTAATATTAGGGATGACATCATACCTCATCTGGATAAATCATCTATATAAGACAGCCAGCGCTTACCAGTGGCCTCCAGTGAGATTCAATTTGCATCCAGTCTCCTTGATCAGTGTTTATCCTGCATGAAACTGTAGAAAACTTGTGTCAAACAGTTGAACCTTCTCAATCCTCATCCATCACCATCATAAAATGTCAAAACAGGGTTAGAGTTGTTAACCTCATGGATTGACCAATGTTGACCGAATCATTCCAGTTTTCTTACTCCCTCGATACTACTATCTTCTTGCAGTTTCAAAACTGCTTTCCTTTTACTCTTTGCATAGTCTTCTGTTCTACAACATATTTTACCTTCGAAACACCACTGGATCTCGAAGCAACTGTCTTTATTATGCCTCGAATTATCTCTGAACCATATGATAGCTGGTTTGAGTCGAAAAAGAGCAAATAAACAAGCATTTCATTCGTAAATTCTGACATCAATAATGTGCTAGGATCTTATAAAAACTTATTCAACAGCAAAACTATAAAAACTTATTCAACAGCAAAATGCCTACTTGTCATTTGAGATCGTACGACTACATGCTTCGAGAAGCATACATTATTGTGTAACCTAATCAATCTTTGGTAATTTCTATGTCTTTGCTTCTGAACAAAACTTATAGTAGGTTAGTATCCGGTTTAGTAGTCACTGGGTTTTATCTGATTCCTTTCCTCTGAAAAAACAGCATTAACTACTTTTCAAATTGTTTTCTCCCCGTTTTGCTTCAAAGGATTATCATGCTCATGATAGTGTATATTAAGCATGTATGGTCTCTTCCTCTGTAGACTTTTCAGCTTTTATTTTGAAAGGAAAATCCATTTCTTTTTCTCAGTGGAAGAGGTACAGCATAGCCAGGTCATTGAAAGATTTTCGTTGTTCAGCCAGTCACATCATCTCCCAGACTAATAAGATATCCGTCACCCTTCACCTTAAGAACACTCAATATTGCATCTAACATCTTCAATTTTGATGAGATACAAAACCACGCACTGTTGGTTGATTGTCATACATGCTTTTCTGGGTACCTTAACCTTAATGGCATCAGTTGCATTGTACTCCTCCAAACCAAGCTTGTTATGCTGCTTCTGCCCTGGTTTGCGCGGTCATTATGGAAGCAATGACATCATATAGACTCTTAAAGTGCAATTATTACATACTTGCATGAAGTGCCATAGTAGCAGTTACTTTTTATTCCTAAGAGGACAAAATGCTATCGTCTTGTCAGTGGTCAATCTTCTCAGAAGTTATTATTCTGTTTGACCACATAAAAATCTTGAGATGCAACTGTATCAAATATGTGTTGTTCATTTGTTATGCTTTACAAAGATATACAAACACTAAACAATCAATATATCTTTTCTGAAGAAACGGGATTGACAAGTGTTTTACGGAATAAATATTGTGTTGTTCTTCAAAGACTTTTACACCTTGCACTTCGCATAGAAAGATGTCTGGTTCAGGCCACATAAAAATCTAGAAAATTTTAACCTACAGTAATAAATATTTACAGTAAGTATCCGCTAAAGCCTTAAATTTTGCTTTAGATGCTATCTTAAAAAAAAGTAAGTAGGAGTTGTTCATTGGTTAAACTTTATAACGATATACAAACACTAAACAATCAAGATACATTTTCCCAGGAAAAGGGAGTGACAAATGTTTTAAGGTAAAATTACTGTGTCATTCTTTGAAGGCTTTAACACATTGCATATTTTTCCCACTATGGTCTATAACTTGACTTAGAAAGATACACTTAGGAATATGCTGAATCCCAGCCTGTTAGTGACCATATCCCCCATTTATTTCAGTTCACCATCTGCCAAATTCTTTTTTATCGTATCACTGGAAAAATCATTTGTATCGAATCCTAGCGGTTATGTTAATGTTTTTTCTTCTTTTGGTTTGGGAAGGTTTTTTGTTTTTTCCAGAGTGTTCAGGTGTCGCTTGTATTCTTCACCGTTTATAATTATAGTGATTGATGATCACGCTGCTGCTGTCCATATATGTAGGCCATTGTGCCAAACCTTGCAGATGATATTAGCTTGTGGGTTTTTTTCCTTGGGGTTATCTGCACTTAAATTAAATCCCCCAAGTTTACGTCACTTTTAACTTTGATTCCCCAAAGCTTTTTTGCCCAACAAATATCCCAAAGTTCAACAAAAATCGTGACTTTGATACCCGAAGTTTTCTTTTGTACAAAAAATTCACCAAAGTTCAAACAAAATTTAACATTGATCCCCCAAACTTTTTTTGGTTTAACCTTTGGTTAAAGTTAAGGGCATAAAAGTTAAATTTTATTGAACTTTGGGATATTTTGGGGCACAAACAAACTTTGGCTATTAAAGTTACAAATTAAGGAGGTGAGCATTGGGGTATCAATGTTAAAAATGGATTAAATTTTGAGGAATTTAAGTGCAAATTACTCCTTTCTAATGTCAACATTCTTAATTGTGACTCTGCTTATTGATTAATTTTATCACAACAAACAGGCTGAGCTTTTTCTTAGCGGAGGCTCTTCTCATAGCAGGATCAGTAAGAAATGCCTACCACACCAAGTACGTGGGCTACTATATAAAGAAGGACTTAACATCATGTGCAGCACTTCGTAAAGGCGTTTTCGCTGCAGCAGCTGCAATGATTTTGATCTCGTGGGTGTCACTTCTGTCATATTACTGGAGCTACTCCAAGTCTGATACAGGAGGCTGGGTGAGGCACCAAAATGATACGGGCATTGGGATGGCAGAATATGGTCATGATAACCCCGAGATCGGGAAATCTCAGGTCCGATGAGTTTTTCTTTCGAGTCTAAGGGTGATGTTTCTGTGTTATTATATATAGAGAACATTGTATGCTAAATTATCAGTATAGAAGTTTCAGAGGTTTGAACATGATGATTGGGTCTTGAAGTAATTTTAAGTTTTTCTTTGGGGGTAAATCGACTAGTTCCTCTTGTTTTGTTGGTGTAAGATGGATGGAAAATCTTCGACTTCTGCTCAAGACTAATACGTACGCATGAGATATAATGATGCATACCTCTTGTATCCTGTATCAGTTTGCGTTGTTATGTTTATGATCAGTTATCTTGTAATCTATTTTGCTTAGGGTGGGAGCTTGCAATAAAATCTCATTTACCAGTTAAAGGAAAAAAGATAGATAAATATAAACAAGACACCAAATGTTACCCACGTTACACTCACGGCATACAACACATTCAAACAATTACCGTGCATTCATGGAAAACAAGAAATTCACATATTGCTTGTACAAGTATCTGCACGCACATGAAATGTTACATTAGTGCATGCACAATCAATGCATTATACAGATGACGCATACAATTATACTAGACATATGACATGTACACGCATACACGTAGCACACTTAAATAGATACTTGCACGCGAAAAGTATGTACAGCATACATGGCATGCTTATGGCAAACGACATACGTCATGTATATTTCCTTTGTTTTCCCCCTCCCTCACGTGTGCGCGCGCACACTCTCTCTCTCTCTCTTTCTTCAGGATATAGGATTATCATTTACCGAATGATAGGCCGTTACAATTAACGGACTATTAACAACTTCATCTTCGGATACTATAAAAAGCTACTTACAATGCCAAGTATGGATAGCACAGGGACTAAGGAGTAACTGTGAACTCCGTCAGTATCCTTTTACATGACAGCACCAAGTACTGAAGCTATAGCTCGATAACTTGCTAATTTGATAATTTGCACAAATACTCCTCTTTCATTTTCTGCAATCTTGTGGTCACATCCATCATCAAAATTCTTTCCGTCAGAGAGTATCTTGAGCACACCAGACCCAGTTCAATGATAGATGTCAAACATGAATGTATGATGAGTTCGTCATGTGATTCTCCATTTTTCTCGAACGATCATGTAGGAGTTTGCGGTCTACAATGCTAAATATGGCAGCTGGATGGGCATTCAATATCCATT
>NC_033799.1:27561981-27591300 GCF_001876935.1 Asparagus officinalis | reverse complement strand
GAAGCAGCTGCCAATGAGGCGGGGGGGGGGGGGGGTTTTTTTATCTCGTGGGGTGTCACTTCTGTCAATTACTGGAGCTTACTCCAGTCTGCAGTACAGGAGGCTGGGTGAGGCCCACAAAATGATACGGCAATATGGATGCGCCAGAATATGGTCAATGATAACCCCGAGATCGGGAAATCTCAGGCTCCGGATGAGTTTTATCTTCGGAGTCTGAAGGGTGATGTTCTGTGTTATTATAATATTAGAGAACATTTATGCTAAATTATCCAGTATAAGAGTTGTCCAGAGGTTGAACATTGAATGATTGGGTACTTGAAGTAATTTAAGTTTTTTCTTTGAGGGGTAAATCGACTAGTTCCTCTTGTTTTGTTGGTTAAGATGGATGGAAAAATCTCACTTTCTCTCAAACTAGTAACGCAGAGATATGAATTGATGCAACATTGCCACAGTGCCGTGTAGTGATGATCCAGTATCTTGTAATCTATCTTAGGGTGGAGCTCCCAAAAAATCTCATTACCAGTAAAGGAAAAAAAATAGATAAATATAAACAAGACACCAAATGATCTCTCAGTTACACTCACGCGCATTACAACACATGTCAAACATATATCGCTGTGCATTCCATGGAAAACAGAAATTCACATATTGCTGTGTATCATAACTCACGCACATGAAATGTACATACATGCACAATCAATGCATATTACAGATGACGCATACAATATACGTAGACATTATGGACATGTACGACGCATCACACGTTAGCACACATTAAATAGATACTTGTGTCATCTGCGAAAAGTAGGTACAGCATACATGGCATCTGATTCAGAACACATTACGTCAATGATATTCCTTTGTTTTCGCTCGCCTCCCTCACGGTGTGCGCCGGCACACTCTCTCTGTGTCTCTTCCTGCTTTCTTCAGGGATATAGGATTATTCATTTACCGAATGATTAGGCCTTACAATTAACGCGACTATAAAACTTCATCTTCGGATACTAAAAAAGCACACAACCAAGTAAAGCACAGACTAAGGTAAACTGTGAATCCCGCAGTATCCCTTTACAATGACAGCCACCACAGTACTGAAAGACTAATAGCCTCGATAACTTGCTAAATTTCGATAATCTTGCCACAAATACTCCTCTTTCAAATTTTCATGCAATCTTGTGCCCGTCACATCCATCATCAAAATCTTCCGTCAGAGAGTATCTGAGCACACCAGACCCAGTTCAATGATAGATGCTCAAACATGAATGGTATGATTGAGTTTCAGTCATGTGATTCTCCATTTTTCTCGAACGATCATGTAGAGTTTGCGGCGTCTACAATGCTAAATATGGCAGCTGGATGGGCATTCAATATCCATTGGTCCAGATCGATCGCCCGCCACTGTTGATGGCATCAATGCTCTGTCACCTCTCCCCGTCAAGATAACCTCCAGGTTCCTCCCCTACAACAGGGGTGTATCCCCCCCGCCGTGACCAGCTCAGGTAAGTACCCGGTCCATCAAGCTTCAGATCTATGGTAGGAAGCTCCAACTTCTTGGATGGTTTTGTCGCGCTCTCACCAGCCGACAACTTCATCAGCTTCATCAAAGTTGATACCTCCGTGGGGTTCAACTTCTTGATAATCTCCTCCATTGATCAAGCTTCAGACCCAACACCTGGTCACCTTCTCTTCCGACCCTTGTTGTGTGCAGTGAAATTTTCGGCAGCACCTCTGCTGCACAACAAGAGTAAGATCTCAGGCAAATTCTCATTTCTCAGAGGAAACAAGAATCAAAAAACAGTGATATATCTCATCGCCGTGAGATATATACTCTTCCTGTCATCAGTTCGAGGACTGAGTCAAGGGAATCCATGCCAAACTCTAGGTTCGACACGGTGCACCGCGGGGGAGGGGGGGAGGGGGGGGGGGCGGCGACTAGGGTTTTGGTGGAGGCTCTGATACCAAATTGAAATATATGAGAAACCCTAATTATTATTATGAAATCTCTTGGGCTTATATAGGCCCCTACAAAATACAACTTACAAATAAGTCCCTACATATTACTTATATGTCAACAAAAGTTATCTGTAGACTGACTTGAAGCTACTGTCCAATGGAGGAGACTTTGACTGAAGACTTGTGCTTATTAATTACGAAGCAATTGCACCTATTGATTCTCGGTTCCATAGTGGAAATAATATTAAGTTCCTTCGTTCAGAGTTTATTTTCAATTGTCTTAAATATCTAGGGAAAATCTATGCATTCAAGTGGTCTTCAACAAATTAAATAGATTTACATTTTTCTTCAAATAAAATTGGACTTCGTCAAAGCCAACAGTTGGCCTTTCAGTGTGAGTTCATCATGAGTCAATAGAAACTCTTATTTTATTCTCCTAAACAGAGAAGCTCAATTCTAACGTGCTGCAATTAAAGCTAGTCTTTGAGGTGCCATCATCTATGGCTCTTCCCTTAGCTTACTTCTTCCTTTGCCTCCTCTTCTTCCTTCCCAATTTTTATTTCTCATGTCCAAATCCCTTTATGTGCCGAGATGTCGAAATTCAATACCCTTTCTTCTTAAACACTAGCGATCTCCCTTCCTCCACAGATAATACAGGATCAGACAACTATAGTATCAGATGTGATGATGATTCTGGACCATTGATCAAATTTAACGATCATGAGTATCCTGTGATATGTATCTCGTACACAGAGAAGGTTCTCAGACTTCAGGATCAGGCACTTGGCAACTATTTACTTCAAGGAAAATGTGGGTTCCTTTATAATTTCACAGACCCCATTCCTAATTTCCAGGTTCCACCTCGGTCTCCAGCTCTAGTCCTATCGAACAGCTCCGTAGATTGTCAAAGAGATGCTAATGCTTTTTCTCGCGCTTTTTTCCCGGAGCTCAATGGTTCTAACCATTGCAATGATTATAAACTATATTATTGGGAGGAACTAAATGATCATCATCTGCCCCCTTCCAATAACTGCTTGGTCACTCAGCCCACTTTGCTTGAGTGGAAACTTTCATTTGGCCGAGATGACGGTAGCCTTTCTTTGCTATCTGTTGGTTTTTCGCGTACGTTTGAACTGCACGAAGGATGCTTTTACTGTCAGACGACAGGTCAGAGTTGCACTGGCAACAATTGTTCTGCAAATCCCTCTTGTTCGTGTGAGATTAATATTTGCAAACGTAAGTGTTTCTTAATATTTTGAAGGTTAAGATATTCTTTTGGGATGCAGAAATAATGCTTCTTGCATCTTTTTGTGTACTTCTCTATTAGTTTAGATGTTAATTTCCCTGACTTGGTTAATTAGATCAGTTTACTAGTTCTTTTTAGGTTTCAACCAATTAGGTGAGTATTTAGGATTACACTTACAAGGCTTGTGTATAGAGTTGACTATAAGCTTTCTGATTAGTGCTTAGCTGTGATGTGGGCACTTAATCTATTTGGTTCCGTAGTGTGGTTTAGCTATCGTTGTCTGTCATAAGTAAGTCAGATGCTCGTGTTCTGGTTTTTTAATGGTATCTCATAAGTTTACTTACATTTAATTGAATTTCTTTGTTTATCATAATTTCACTATCAAGAAACACACAGATTCACCAGAATTGAGGAATTCAATAAAATGAGCTTGGGAGAGAAATAATTACCTTAAGCTAGAATTCAAAGAGTGATATTAGTTGTCTTTCTTGTTTCTAATCTCTATTTGGAGAAAAATATTACGTGTGAAATAAAACAAGAGTTTGCCTAGCCTGTACCTCGAATATTCAGTACTTCGATTATAACACGTTACGGAATTAAAAGAGAGCAGTCTGACTCCTATCCTTGAATGTTTTTAGTGTTGCATGTCGTCCATCAAGGGCATTGACAAGCCCTTGGAATGCATATAACAGTTCTGTCTGATTCTGATTGATTTTACCATTCAAAAATACGATCGGCATCTCATATGTCTCCAAGGAACCACTTGTATTAAGGTAGATTCCATGTCTAATCTGTAAATTATTTTCTCACTTCAACGTTTCATGTTCCTTTATGCTGCAGATAAGGGAAGCGGCTCGTGGAAGAAAACTGCTGGAATAGGTAATGAACATGATACTCTTGACCTTCTTCTTCTTTAGTCTTTGAGGAGATACTCTTTTGATAATCAGTTTTTCAGATTTAAATAAGCTATTTTATAGTCGTAGGTAGTTTCTTTTTCCTTTTATTGAGAAGAAAATTAATATGACATCCTGATATTAAGCTGGTTGCTTAAGACTGCATCATGAAAAACTGAGTATTGATATATATTTTCTAGTGGTGATTGTAGAGGTTTATGGTTCTCACAAAAATCTCTTCATATAAACTTTTATGTGCGTTACGTTACTTAGGACTGTATTATATTCTTCCCGTTGTGATTACGAGTGTGACTATACTGCATAGCCTACCATTGGTCTGCCACATCAACATGAATGTCTCTTCATAAAAAAATTTATTTAGTGATGTTGGGAATTTACGCCTATACCCCTAAGACAGCAGAAACGTGGTATAGAGAAAATACACCAAGATTTAACGAGGTTCGGCAACTGCATACGTCCTCGGGAGCCACACAGTAAATTTCTTATTAACCAACAAGAAATTACAAATCAAGAGCAGATCTCAAACTTGAGATCTCTCAAATAAATACAAATTAATACTATAGCTATAGTATTAATATCTCTTTGTCTCTCAAATACCCCTATTTAAGTATCTCTTAAATAGAGAATATTCCCACAATAAATTCCTCTCAACTATCTGAGAGCTAAAAAATCACGAGAGGAGAAGAAGAAGAAACACCGCTGCGTTTTTGAGTCTGCCGCCAAAATCTCGTGGAGAAGAAGTGCACAATCTCGTGCCCTGGGGTTTCCCTTTTATAGGGAAACCCTAGCTGAGCTGTCGACAGCTGTGAGGAGCTCGCCTACGCCACAACCTCGCCTGTGGAAGATCATTGAACTCGCCTGCAAGTCACTGGAGTTCGTCAACTCGACCTCGCCTGCTCGAGCTCACCTGCGTCACGTCGACTAAATCACAAGCTCACCTGAGGGAGCTCCTCGCCAGACCTTCGCCTGCAGGTTTGGGCTTCACCCCTAATTCTAACAATCTCCCACTTGGAGACCAAACCGCCGTCAGCAAGCTATCTTAATAAGCATCATCTCCTGTGTGGCTCCGCCCTCATCATCTATGCATGAAGGCCAACTGAAGTTGTACACAACTCCAGTTTCTGAACGGTCACTGTCTTTGTTAACATATCTGCTGGATTCTTACTTCCTAGAATCTTCTCTAGTTTTAACACGTCATCTCCCAACAGGGATCTGATGAAGTGGTACCGAAGCGTAATATGCTCGTTCTAGAATGAAATACGGAATTCTTAGCCAAGTGAATCGCACCCTAACTATCGCTATGCAAAACATTCTTTTCCTGTTTAAATCCCAGCTCTATTAACAAACCCTGAAGCCATATCATCTCTTTACTGGCTTCAGTCACTGCAACATACTCAACTTCTGTAGTGGACAGAGTGATAATCTTCTATATCTGTGACATCCAACTAATAGTTGTAGTTCCGACAGTGAATACGTAGCCGGTGGTGCTTCTTCGGTGATCGACTTCACCGTCGAAATCTGCATCTACGTACCCTTGCACTTCTACCTCTCCCTTACCAAAGTGTAAACACTTCTATGTAGTGCCTCGTAGGTATCTCAGAATCCACTTGATCGCTTCCCAATGAGCTTTTCCTGGATTTGACATAAACCGACTGACCACTCCCACTGCATGGCTAATGTCTGGTCTCGTACAAACCATTGCGTACATCAAACTTTCGATAGCTGAGGCGTTAGGAACCTTAGCCATACTCTCTTTCTCTTCTTCTGACTGAGGAGACTGATCCTTCGATAGGCGAAAATGGCTGGCCAAGGGTGTGCTCACTGGCTTGGCTTCACCCATGTTGAATATTTGCAAAACACAGTTGATGTACTCTGTCTGAGATAACTGCAAGAAACCTCTCTTCTTATCTCTCGTGATTTATATTCCAAGGATCTTCTTCGTTGGACCCAAGTCCTTCATGTCAAACTCCTTTGACAGCTGCTGGTTCAAACTCCTGATATCCTCTATATCTGTACATGCAACCAACATATCATCAACGTACAGTAGTAGGATGATATAACTGGACTGATAGCTTTTGAAGTAGCAACAGTGGTCGGCGTTGCACTTCTGGAAACATTCCTTGTGCATAAAGCCGTCAAACTTCCTGTACTACTATCGTGGGGCTTGTTTCAGGCCATACAAGCTCTTCTTAAGTCTGCAAACCAGGTTCTTCTTCTTTTCTTCTGAGAAACCTTCTGGCTGGTGCATGTATATCTTCTCTTCTAGATCTCTATGAAGAAACACCGTTTTCACGTCCAACTGCTCGAGATGAAGATCTCCAATAGCTACAATACTCATCACTGTCCTGATAGTATTTAGCTTCACCACGGGAGCAAAAATATTGGTGTAGTCAATTCATTCTTTCTACTGGAATCATTTGACCACTAGCCGGGCCTTATATCTTCTGGAACCATCCTGCTCCTCTTTCACCCGATACACCCATTTGTTGTGGAGTGCCTTCTTACCCGTGGATAACTCAGCTAGTTCCCACGTCTGGTTTGAGATGAGAGACTTCATCTCATCTTTCATGATAAGCTCCCACTTGCTCGCATCTTCACCCTGACAAGCTTCATCATAGCTTTCAGGCTCCCCACCATCTGTCAGCAACAGATAGTTCATATATCTCCTGTTGGGTACAGGAGGCTAAGAGGATCTTCTTAATATTAGAGCTGGTGTGTCGGGCTCTTGCGCACTGTTTTGTCCAATAGACTATTCTGGCTGAGGGCCTTCTGCATTTGGTTTTTCAGAGAGGTTACTCGGGACATCATCTGTATCTATAAATGTTGACTTGCTCTCTGAGTCATCTGTCTTGTGCATGTCCTTGTACATCACCTTCTCGTTGAATATCACATCTCTGCTGCGGATCACTTTCTTGTTTTCATTGTCCCAAATGTGGTAACCGAACTCATCTTCACACATAGCCGATGAAAGTGCATTTCTTTGACTTAGGATCAAGCTTATTCATGCCTTGATCACTAATATGTACGTAAGCTACACAACCAAAAACTTTGAGATGTGAGAGTTTTACCTCATTTTCGCACCATACCTCCTTTGGTATTCTGTGCTCCAATGGAATCGATGGATCTCGGTTGATCAAGTAAGCTGTTGTGTTGACTGCTTCTGCCCAGAACTGCTTCGGTAGGCCTGACTACATCTGAATGCTTCTGTCTCTCTCTGTCAACGTTCGGTTCATCCGTTCAGCTACACCATTTTGCTGAGGCGTGCCGGGCACGGTTCTCTCCATTCTAATCCCGTACTCATAGCAGAACTTCTTGAATCTGGTGTCTTCATACTCACCGCCATTGTCGGTCCTAAGCTTCTTTATTATCAGACCGGTCTCATTCTCGACCATAGCTTTCCATCTCCTGAAAGCTTTAAATACTTCTGACTTGTGTTTCAGAAAGTAGACCCACACTTTCTGAGAGTGATCATCAATAAAAGTCAAGAAGTAGTGTTTCTCATCAATGGACGTGGTGGTGGTTGGTCCCAAAATATCTGAGTGAACGAGCTCTAGCTTCTCTTTCTTAGGGGTTCTGCCACTTGTCTGAAAGCTGACTCTCTTCTGCTTTCCAAGTATGCATTCTTCACACATATCTAAATCAACTGATTCTAGACCTGAGAGTTTTCCCTTTGTGTGCATGATTTTCATCCCCTTTTCACTCATATGACTGAGTCTCTGGTGCCACAGCTTTGAAGTCTCATTGCCTGCTGCAATTGAGATCAAACAACGTGCACCCGCTGTCATATACAGGGTACCAGTCTTCTTGCCTCGGGCAATCATCATTGCACCCTTTGAGATCTTCCAATCATCTCCATGGAAGGTCGTAGTGTATCCTTCGCCAGCCAACTGGCCTACGGATATTAAGTTCTTTCTCAGGTCAGGAATATGCCTGACATCCTTCAGCTCTCATACTGACCCGTTCAACTTAATTTTTACTACACCTTTGCCCATAATAGCACATGGTTGATCATCACCAAGGTATATGTATCCAAGATTTTCGAGAATATACTTCTCGAAGAATTCTTTCTGAGAAGTAGCATGGAACGATGTTTCTGAATACCCAAGATTCCTCCTTGCTCTCCAAAGAGCATATCAATGTGTCGTCTCCTCCTGAGGTGGAAGTGACATTCACCACTGTCTTCGCCTCCTTCTCCTTCTGTGCACTCTTGCACTGATTCTTGTAATGCCCGGTCTTTTCATAATTTTAACACTCGATAACATTCGAGTTGTTGCTTGGATTCCTTGACTTGGACCTCATGTCCTTTGATCTACCTCTGTAGTTTGATTTGTCTCGTCCGTTCCCTCTGGTTGAATTTCTACCTCTTGACTCTGTATGTAATACTGAAGAGGTTGTAGCTTCACCCGACTATCTTCGTCGGATCTCCTCACTGAGAACCAGATCACAAACGTCATCGAACTTCAACTTGTTACTTCCCGACGAGCTACTCACAGCTGTGACTGTAGCGTTCCAACTCTCTGGTAGGGAGGACAAAAGTATCAACGTCCGAACTTTCTCATCAAACTCAATTTCAACTGAACTCAATTGGGTTGTGATCATGTTGAGTTCATTAAGATGTTGTACTACTGACGCGCCTTCCGTCATTCTCAGATTGAATAACCCCCGCATTAAATGAACTTTGTTCGCGGCTGATGGCTTCTCATACATATTTGAGAGTGCTGCCATAAGATCCGTCGTGGTCTTCTCATTCGCAATATTGAACGCAACATTACGAGTTAACGTCAATCTGATAACTCCGAGGGTTTGTCTGTCTAGAAGGATCCACTCATCTTCCTTCATCGACTCTGGCTTCTTCCCCGATAGTGGTTGATACAGATTTTTCTAATATAGATAATCCTCTATCTGTATTTTCCAGAATCTAAAATTTGTTCCATCAAACTTCTCAAGTTTTATTTTTCCTTCATCTGCGACCATGGCTCCCACTTGAATTTGACTTCCTCTAGATCGTTTCACGCTCTGATATCAGTTGTTGGGAATTTACGCCTAAACCCCTAAGACAGCAGAAACGCAGTATAGAGAAAATACACCAAGATTTAACGAGGTTCGGCAACTGCCTACGTCCTCGGGAGCCACACAGTAAATTTCTTATTAACCAACAAAAAATTACAAATCAAGAGCAGATCTCAAACTTGAGATCTCTCAAATAAATACAAATTAATACTATAGCTATAGTATTAATATCTCTCTGTCTCTCAAATACCCATATTTAAGTATCTCTTAAATAGAGAATATTCCCACAATAAATTCCTCTCAACAATCTGAGAGCTGAAAAATCGTGAGAGGAGAAGAAGAAGAAACACCGCTGCGTTTTTTAGTTCACCGCCAAAATCTCGCGGAGAAGAAGTGCACAATCTCGTGCCCTGGGTTTTTCCTTTTATAGGGAAACCATAGCTGAGCTGTCGACAGCTGTGAGGAGCTTGCCTACGCCACAACCTCGCCTGCGGAAGATCCTCGAACTCGCCTGCAAGTCGCTGGAGTTCGCCAACTCGACCTCGCCTGCGCCACGTCGACTGGATCGCAAGCTCGTCTGAGGGAGCTCCTCGCCAGACCTTCGCCTGCAGGTTTGGGCTTCACCCCCAATTCTCCCGTTGTGATTATGAGTGTGACTATACTGCATAGCCTACCATTGGTCTGCCACATCAACATGAATGTCTCTTCATAAAAAAAATTATTTAGTGATGCAACTAAAAAAGTAGATTCATGTACTCTTTCATCTAATGATGTATTTTTGCATATGTTGTTTATGGCTGCAGTCGCCGTTGCAGGAGGAGCCTTAATCCTTGGATGTAGCGTCGGTCTTTTCTTGTACATGAATCGTAGGAAAAGACGACAGCAATCTAGCCTCCTTTCTCAGAGCATATCTTCAGACATATACTTGAAGAACAACGACACTGAATTATTTGATGCCACATACCATACACATATCTTCTCTTATGAAGAGCTGAAGGAAGCCACAGACAGCTTCAATGAATCAAGAGAGCTTGGTGATGGTGGTTTCGGTACTGTATATAAAGGTAATTTAAGTTTTCAGAAGTGAGTTCCTGCAATTTCCGCAATTCTAAAAGTTATTGGGGGGTTTATTGTGATTTCGAATGTTTTTTGGGATTTCACTGCAGAAAGATGAAAGTTCTTGGAAGTTTAGCGTAACTTACCCTTATATTTACTCCCATATAAACATGTACATCATTAGTTATTGGAAAATTGGTGGTTTATCAAAAATTGTCAAGGATTTGACTAGAAATTAAAAATGAGGAATGGAAAGAGTAGTGTCAAATTCTTCCAAGGATTTTCTATTCATTCCTACAAACCACAACATGATATTTTTTTTCGCAGTTTACCCATTTTTTTAAATTCGAGTCCTTGAGTTGTTTTCTTTTTTCTTTTTCCCCCATCTTCAAGTCGTACAGAAGGAAGCTACTTATATCAGAGGGGTGAAGGGATTGCAAATAACAAGGTTTTTTTTTTTTTTGATAAACTCTTTCCTTCACCAATATGAAACTTGGGCATTTAACGGGTTTTCCACAGAAACCATCTTTTAAAAAGAGTGATTTATCAATATGAAATTTGGGATTTAAAAGTTCAATTTTAATACAAAATCCGGAGCGACTAACCACCTTTACCTACTTTCCCGTGAAATACCGATTGAAATAAGCATAGTGCCCTTGAAATCACAAGTGCCATACACTTAGGGCTGTCCAAAAAGCTCGCGGCCCGGGTCCGGGCCCGGGAAAACACGCCTAGTCCGGACCCGGGCCCGGCTCGGAACAGTGTCGGCCCCGGGCACCAAAACCGGGCTGGGCGGCCCAGGCCGGCCGCAACGGTGCACAGAGATGACGCGTTGCTGGAAAATGACGGGCCGGGCTGGGTCGGGCCGCACCAAACGGTCACCTCTGGTAACCGTTTGGCAGAATTGACGGGTGCTGGCGCAGCCCGGCCCGGTCCATGTCAAAAAATGACCGTTTTGGCCGGGCCGGGCAGCCCGGCCCGGTCCGTTCAAAAACTGACCGTTTCAGCCGGGTCGGCCTGGTCATAACGGCCAAAAATGGGTTTTGACCGTTTTGCCCCTAAAAACAGTCAAAAAACGGCTAGAATATGAGGGTTTTTTAGTCATTTGCCTAGGAGGCTGCCTCTATAAATAGAGGGAGGTTTTCACTTCTTCTCCTCACACCAAAACTCATTTACTTCTCTCTAATACTCTCTTATACAATCTTATACACTTTTATACTCTCTTAAAATCTCTTATATTTTCTAATACTTCTATCAAATAGCTTTTAGATCTGATTATGAAGAGTAACACCTATCTCCTACCGATCAAGATATAAGTCCTCCTATAACAACTACTCCTCCTACCGGTGTTAATCCTAAATCTGGTGGCGACGAATCTGCACCAAGAGCTCCTAAAAGGCCGAGATCCGATGTGTGAAATTTTTTTAAGAAGATAGACGTCACCAAGGATGAACACGGTAGGATCATCACCCAAAAGGCTAAATGTGCGTTGTGCGGCCAGACTTTCCAAGCTCATCATAAGAGCGGCACCAACCACCTCAAACGCCATATAGAAAAACACAACAAAGACTAGAATCCTCAAGGTGATATCCAACAATCTATGATTTCCCAATCCTTCTCTTCTGGTAGTCTCGGTAGTTGGAATTATGACGCTGTCCGAGCCAGGAAATGCGTAATCAGGTTTATAGTTCTTAAAAATATTCCTTTTAAATTAGTAGAAGATGATGAATTTGAAGATTTGTTTAGAGATGATTTTTATCCCGCATTTACAAAATTTTCTCGTCAAACCTGTCAACGTGATATTTTAAAATATTATCAGGAGGAAAAAAGAAAAAATAATTTCTTATTTTAAAAATTTAAACAGTAAATTTTCTTTAACTTCTGATATTTGGACATCTAGAGTGCAAACTGGTTATTTATGTATCACAGCACACTGGATTGATAAAAATTGGTAAATGTTTAAAAGATTTATTCTTTTATTACAATTAAAGAGTCACATACTGGTATTAATATTATAAATTTAATAATTAAAGAACTTATGAAAGTAGAAATTGATCAAAGAGTATTTTCTCTTTCACTAGATAATGTAAGTAATAACAATATAGCTGTTGATTTTATCAAAACAACTCTGACATTGCTATGTCATGGTGAACTTTTTCATGTTAGATGTATCTGTCATATTTTAAATTTAATTATTCAAAGTGTATTTTTTGAAATTAAACACATGATAGAAAAGGTTAGAACATTTGCTAATATGCATAATACTTCTGAAATAAGAATTAAAAGATGGAAACAATGTTGTAAAAGAAAAAATTATAAGCTCAGGCTAATTCCAAAAGATGTTGACCATAGGTGGAATTCCACCTATACAATGTTAAGTGTAGCAATAAAATATAAAGAAATTATAAATGATTTTATAAATTTTTATGCTCCTAGTTCTAGCTCTGGTAGTACTTATGGAATAACTAAAGATGAATGAATAATTATATGTAATTTAAATGAGAAGTTACAAGTCTTTTGTGATGCTATAATGTTATTATCTGACTGTTATTATCCAACAATTACTTTAGCTGTTTTACAAATTTTAAATATTCAAAAAAAAATTTCTAAATATCGTATGGATGATACTTTTAGAGCTGTAATTTTTTAAATAGAGAGCAAATTTAATAAGTATTTTAGGCCTATTCCTCATATTTTTGGTTTGGGGGTTCTTATTGATCCATGTTTGAAGGATATTGGCCTTTGAAATTTGTTACAATCATTATATGGTGGACAGATTATAGACTTAGATGATGGATCCACCCTTACTGCTACTTCTCATCATTTAGCTATTAGAAATTATTTTCAAACATTATATGATGAGTATGCAGCTAGACATGGTGTAGCTACACAACAGTCTACAGCTTCGGCGCCTTCGAGCACAAGCCGAGGTAAAAGTATAAGTTTTGATAAGTATGCAATGGTAGCTGAACTAACTGGTGGATCTAGACTTGGATCAGCATTAGAGATTTCTGAAATAGATGAATATTTATCTGCTTCCTTAGTTAAATGTCAAGGAAATGTTTTAGATATTTTACAATGGTGGAGAGTATATGAATCAGTTTCATATCCTATACTTTCCACCATGGTTCGTGACTTACTAACAGTGCAGGTTTCGACGGTAGCTTCGGAATCCGCCTTCACCACAGTAGGACGTTTGATCGACGACCACATGACATGCTTAGATCCGTATACTGTACAAGCAGTGATGTGCTTACAAGATTAGTGGAGGTACGAGAAGCAAACGCAAGTCATCGATCGGATGGCTGGAATTGAAGATAAATTTAAAGAGTTGGGACTAGCAGATAGGTATAAAGATTAGATAATATTCATCAAATTATAATTTTTATTTCTTAGCTTTAAATTTGTAATGAATTATTTCGAAAAAAGTTACAAATGATAGTGATATAGGTGAGTAGGTGCCAACATAGTTAGGATGTACTCATCTATTGTGATACGACGAATTCCGAAATAAATTTATACTTGTAAATGATTTACTGATTATTAATAAAAAATTATTTTTATCATCTTTTATTTTTATAATTTTTTGTACTTGTAATTTATGCCATTTCAAGTTATTAAAAAAATTTATATTATTTTCTATAATTTTTATGTATATTTTATGATTTATGAGGATTTTTAAAAATTTTAAATTTTTTTAAAAAAAGGTAGGGAAGGACATGACGAGTTATTTGGGAGATTTTTAGTTTGGGGCGGGAGTCTCGGGAGGGGCAGAAGTAATTTTGCATGCGGTTAATAGGTTCGATTGATGTCCACCATGCGGATGACTCACCTTCTCGCGAATCTCACTCTAGTAGTTAATTTGTGGTTGCAAGGGCGTTGTCCGGCCTCCTTGGCGGAATTTATTGCTAGTGCTCCCCTTACTCCGTTGCTGAAAAGTGATGGGGGCATAAGGTCGATTACGTTAGGTACCATTTGGAGGCGTCTTGTCTCTAAAGTGGTCATGAAGAAGGTGGGGAAGGACATGACGAGTTATTTGGGAGATTTTTAGTTTGGGGTGGAAGTCTCAGGAGGGGCAGAAGCAATTTTGCATGTGGTTAATAGGTTCGTTGATGTCCACCATGCGGATGACTCGCTCTCCATACTTTTGGTTGACTTTCGCAATGCATTTAACTTGGTCGACAGGAGTAGTATGTTGCGAGAAGTGCGCCTTAAGTGTTCGGTGATCTCTTCTTGGGTGGAATTTCTATATTTGCAGCCCGCTAGACTGTATTTGGGGGTGATTAATTTTATTTGGTCCGCTCGGGGAATCCAGCAAGGGGATCCGTTAGGACCTCTGTTGTTCGCGCTCACGCTACACCCGTTGATTCTACGAGTGCAGGAATAGTGCAAGTTGCCTCTTCATGCTTGGTACTTGGACGATGGGTCCTTGATCGGGGATACTTTGGAGATTGCTAAGGCATATAAGGTGATCGAGACTGAAGGCTCAAGGCTCGGGTTGGACCTCAATGTCACCAAAACTGAATTATTCTGGCCCTCACTGGATCCTAGGAGTTTGCTGGAGGGGTTTTTCCCCTTGGATATCAGTCGGCCTCGTGATGGAGTAAGGCTTTTAGGTGTAGCAGTTAGCGTGGATGAGGGGTTTGTTGGTGGGTTAGCAGCAAAGAGGGTGGAAAAAGCGACGCAGTTAATGGAAGCGTTGGATCAACTTAGGGATACAAAGTACGATCTCGTCCTTTTGAGGGCTTGTGCCGGTCTGTCCAAGTTGTATTTTGCCTTGAGGACTTGCCCGCCACAGCTCTTTGCTCAGGCGGCAAGACAGTTTGATATTGCGCTTCGGAGGTCAGTCGAGAGCATTGTCACATCCGAGGGTACAGGCTTTGGGGATCTCCAATCGAGGCTGGCCTCTTTACCTATCAAGGTGGGTGGGTTGGAGGTCTATGCAGCGACCGATGCCATACAATTTTCTTTTGTGGCCTCTCGGATTCACTCCATCGAGCTCCAAGACCACATTTTGAGAGGTTGTGGTGAGATTTCTTTAGGTGGGTATTTTACTTCCGCCAGGGCCTTTCTTCAAGCCAAGATACCTGAGGTTGACCTTCTTCAAATCACCACTAAAGGGTCTGTCCCCCCAAAACCAATGCATTACTTGGCAGACATCTTTTATGGTGGCTTTTGTAGAGATCTATCGACGAAGTTCGACCTTTCAGAAAGGCAGGTTGCGATTGTTGAGTGCCCGCGGGCAAAGCACGCCCAGGATTTTTTGTTGGCCACGCCTATTGAGGGATTGGGGCAGCGTATGACTCCAGGGGAGTACCAGGCCATCCTCAGATACAGGTTGTTGGTTCCTTTGTTTGTGGAGGGGACAATGTGCCCAGTTTGTCGTAGATCGCAGATGGATGCTTTTGGAGAGCATGTCATTCACTGTCAGAAGCAGCCGGGGTTTCAGTACAGAAAGGACTTAGTCAGAGATGTCTTGTATGATATCCTCCAAAGAGCAGGAATCTCATCAAATAAGGAAGCGTCGATCAACTTCCTCGCTCCTCCTGGAGAGGCTAGATCTACTCTAAGGACGACAGACGTTCTTGTCTACAGTTGGAGCGGGGGAAAGCACGCTTGTGTTGATCTCACAGGGGTGTCTCCGTTGGTGGGGTTTGGTAATGGAAAGTTCAAGGTTGGGCATGCAGCGGATAGAGCGGCAGAGACAAAGGTGGTCAAACATGATCAAGCTTGCAAGGACAACCACCACAGCTTCATCCCGTTCGCTTTCGATACGTTTGGTTTCCTTGTAGTTGATGCGGTGGAGTTCCTCAGGAAGGTACAGAAATTCATGAATAAGAATGTGGCGACAGTAGGATCGGCTGAGTACATGTTTCGTAGGTTAGGTTTTGTAATTCAGAAATGATTAGCGACGTAGCTTGTTGCCTGCTTGTTATCAACACATGTATAATTTTTTTATATTAATACCTAAATAAAATTGCTAACAAAAAAAACCGGCCCGGCCCGCTCAGGCCCGGGCCAACCGGGCCTGGGTCCAGGCTTTGGTTTTGTCCGGCCCGGCCCGGATGGACAGCCCTACATACACTGAATTTGGTTTAGGTTTGGTTAAGAAGCCGCTACGTGACCGACACGTGCGCATTGAGAGCGTTTTGGGCTTTTCAATTGAATTTTCACCATTAAAAAAAGTCCAGGGGGCTGATTGCTAGAGAAATCCCTTTTAGAGAATTTTTTTTAATTCCATCATTCTTTTATTTGGAAGTGGTTTGTTCCGCATGCTCTTCTCCTATTGACATTGTGTGGTGCTCACGGAGCACCTAAGAATTTTCTCCTTTAAAAGTAATTTTTGTATTAATTAAGCATTAAAAGGTGGTTTTCGTGTTGTCATCCTATTTTAAAAGTGGATTTTGCCGGGGAAAAAAACCCTTTGTCAAATTTCAGATGCTTTATTTTCTTATTTCAAACTGTTCAAACTTGATGATGTCCCTCCTAGGCGAGCTCAAAGATGGTCGTACGGTTGCCGTCAAACGCCTATTCGAGAAGAACTACCGAAGACTTGAGCAATTCATGAATGAAATCGAGATCCTCTCCTGCCTCCGCCACCCGAACATCGTAGCGCTCTATGGCTGCACATCCCGACACAGCCGTGAACTCCTCCTTGTGTACGAGTTCATCTCCAATGGCACGTTGGCAGACCACCTCCACGGCCCTCTCGCGTCCAAAGAAGCAATTTCTTGGCCCATTCGTATATCCATCGCCATCCAAACAGCTGACGCCCTAGCCTACCTCCACTCAGTTGAGCCACAGATCATCCACCGTGATGTCAAAACCAGCAACATTCTTCTTGACAAAAACTTCCACGTAAAAGTCGCAGATTTTGGTCTTTCAAGGCTGTTCCCCTTGGACGTGACCCATGCGTCCACTGCACCACAAGGTACACCGGGGTACGTCGACCCTGAGTACCACCAATGCTATCAGCTGACAGACAGGAGCGATGTTTACAGCTTCGGAGTAGTGTTGATTGAGCTCATATCGTCAAAGCCTGCAGTAGACATCAGTAGGAATCGTCACGAGAAAAATTTAGCGAACATGGCAATTACTAAGATACAGAATCGCCAGATTGATCAATTGGTGGACTTTGAGCTCGGGTATCAGTCAGATTTAGAGATCAACAGAATGATTGATCAAGTGGCGGAGCTAGCGTTTCAGTGTCTGCAGTCAGAGAGGGATATGAGACCTAGCATTCGAGAAGTCTTCGAGATTTTGAAAAAAATTGAAGGTGGAGGGTATAACGCTGACAAAAAGAATGTGTCATCATTAATTTCAGTGGATACCGTTATAGAGAAGTGGCCTAGCAGGTCCACGACGTCTAATAGTAGCAGTTGAAGTCTAGAATTTACTTTGCTTTCTCATCCTTCTTGTTGATTTCCTCCGAAACTTTTCTTTGATTAAGTGATGCATGTAAAGTTGGAAGTTTTCACTGGGAAGTATGTAATCAACTTTTCTTTGATTAAGTGATGTAAAGTTGGAAGTTTTCACTGGGAAGAACGTAATCAATAGGATTGTACATAGTGAATAGAGTTTTAACATGTTAAATGAGCTTATGCAGTTTCTCGAGAAAAAGATTGCAATGATGGACTTTATATATATATATATATGAGAAAAATAGGTATGTTTGGTATCAAGCACAAAAAATTATGTTTGTTAGTGAGGTGACATAATCCCCTCAACTCATTCAAATGGTTGTATATCCTCATGTACTACTCAACCCATGTGAATGTGGTTCCTCATTTGAATGAGTGGAGGGGATTGTACCACCTCACTACCAAGCATAAAATTTGTGCTTGGTACCAAGCATACCCATATTTACTATATAGAGAAATATGCGTATGTTTAGTACCAAGCACAAGTTTTTGTGTTTGGTAGTGAGGTGTCTCATTCTCATCCACTCATTCAAATAAGGGACCACATTCATATGGGTTGGGGAGTGGATGAGAATGAGACACCTCACTAACAAGCACAAAATTTGTGCTTGGTACCAAGCATACATATTTTTTTCATAAATATATATTTCTTATATATATATAAATACTAGATTTTATGCACGTGTAATGCACGTGGTTAAATACTGTGATTAGGTATTTTTAGTTTATTTTCTTACTAAAATTTGTTTCTCGGTTACTCTTTGATAATTTTTGCTCACTTTGATTAAGTATTTTTTATTTATTTTCTTACTAAAATTTGTTTCTCAATTACACTTTGATTATTTACTTATTTGATGTTTGTTTGAATAGGCTACATGTTTGTTGGAAAATTTGTAATAAGAAAACAAGGAAAGAACTGTATTTGATTTTATTCTCTCTAACTGCTTAGAAAAAGAATGATTACAATTCTCTCAACTCTCGATTACAATTTGAATTCCTGGTTAAAAAAGAGAAGAGAATGATCTGGATTCTCCCCTTTGTTTAATTCTGGGTTCTTCACGGTAGCGATGGAGTGCCTCCCTCGAATGCTCGCGTCGAGTTTGCTCTCCGTTGACGATCCGAATGTCTTAATTCACTGGAACAACAGTCTTGTCTTGTTGATAACTCTTGACGATCTTTTTTTTCTGATTCTGGAAGATCTGATCAGAAGATCCTTTCCCAGCGATCAAAATCCGATGCTATCTTCCGACCCCTCGATCTGATTATCAAAAATCTGATCCCTAACTTTGTTGAGTTTGCTGATATTTATAGGGGGATTAGGGGTGTAACCGCCCCCATAATCCGCTCCTAAATGAGGGTTTAGTTACCTCATTAATCGGTTGTAACAACCCACGTAAGCAACTCCTCAAATTGTGGGTGAAGAGCAGTTTTCGAAACTGCTTAGATCGTGTTTGAACAGGTCAGAGCTTTGACGTGCGTTCTGGCATAGATTCTGTGTTTGAACGCAGCATCTGGAGGTGCGTTCTGCAGCGATGTTGAGCTGCGTTCGAGCTGTGCTTAGCAACGGTTGGAGCTGCGTTTGAGCTGTGCTTGGCAGCGGTTGGAGCTGCGTTTGAGCTATGCTTGGCAGTGGTTGGAGCTGCGTTCGACGGCGCTGATGAGCTGCGTTCGAGCAGCGGTTGATGAGTTACGTTCAGGTTTCTCTATCTTTCTATATGGATGACACCAATGATCAATAAAGAAGGTCTTATTCAGGTCATTTGTGACAATTGAGGTATCTCAATAACGCTCTATCAACTGCAAGTCACGATCTCCACTAAAATTTCATGTTTTAACCATGTGCTCCTCAGTGTGTCGAATATTTGTTCACAGCTCTCTAGATCTTCCTGCTTTTCTAAAATCATTACACTGCTCATCAGCATCTCTAATGGTTGCTAATATGATATTAGTCATGTTATTGTCGCAGCCATCAAGATCAATCCTCCCACATAAGAAGCGGCATTGGTGTTCGAATTGGTGTTATATCTTGACGATGGTATTCAGTGAGGGCTTCTACGTCTTGGTTTGAAGAGATCGTCGATTTGTAATCTCTTTCTGTCAGAGCGTTGCTAAAGATCGTCGTTTCGTAATCCTTGCTTCAACTCCTTGATATATGAAAGTCTTCAAGTCGTAGCCTTCTGGAAGTCGTCAGATTATAATTTCCATGATGGGTGTTTGATGGGGAATCAATTATCTATTGTTATTTTTAGACAGCCTACAGAACCCCCTCCAAAGTTTTCGAAAGTTCGCGGTTGACTGGGACGAATTTTCGAAACACTTTGGAACCCAAAGATTTTGTTGATCGAATGCGCCCCATCACAGGTTAAGTGGAGCACCTTCGTTGACCTCCTCATTCTCTGACATGAATTAGGCCTTATCATGGATGGAGAAAACCACAGGCTTGTGTAAGAGGGACTTTATCCCCAGCTTAGTCAGGAAGATGACCTCACAGGGATTCACTTTATCTTCTCTCTTAATCATATCGCCATTGCTTGGAATGTTAACCCTTTTGAAAGGATTATTTATGTGATAAGCTGAGTTCGATCGCCAGAATGCATGTTTATATCATGCATTCTACGGTTTGGATGTGAGGGTGTGTTCGGTAACTGAAGCCCTTCTTTTTTGAAAACGCGAAAATCACGTTTCAGGTGAGATTTTGCCTAAAATCTCGCTTTGATTTGACAGCTATAGCTGTTTATAAATGGGCCATTGAGGTCAAATCAGAAAGTCATTCGACTTTTTCCCCTTTTCTCGATTTCTAAACAGAGCTCCTGTTCATCTTCTCCAGCGCTTCAACGGAGGAAAGGATCCGTTCTTAAATACTTCACCCATCTTCATCTTCTTCGCCACGGTTGCCATGGGACTCAAGAAGAAAACTACTTCTAAGCCGAAGTTCGCCGAAGCTCAGGGTGTTCCTTCGGCTAAGATCTCCGGGGATGATCAGGTTCTCCCGCCTTCGTCGTTGGTTTCTTCAACTAATGGTGAGATTGAACCATTGGGAGTGGGTTTAATAGATCTCCTCTCCCTGATCCCTGATTGACGATCTGTATTTAAGCTCAAGAGATAATTCTGGGTTGGTAATCAATTCCAAGAAAACGTATGGCTAGTTCCATCGTTCATAAAATTTCAACGCAGGTTTAGACCCTACGTTTAAAATCTTGGAGGTAGGTTGAGACCCCGCGTTCAAGACTCCGAACGCAGGTCTAAATCTTACGTTCAAGATTTTAGATGTGGGTTGAGGCCCTGCGTTTGATAATCTGAATGCAGGTCTATACCTTGCGTTCGAAATTTCAAATGCGGGTTGAGACCCTGCATTTAATGATCTGGACGCAAGTCTAAACTTGGACTTCTTTTGACTAGCTTTTCTATTTGCAGTATGCTACTCCAAAGAGCCTCTTTCCTTCAACCATTACTTCGGTCATGCGGGAGGCGCGGTGAAAAATACAATCTTCAGTTTTGTCTTTGAGTATCCAATATTCCAGGATACCCACAAGGAACGGGCAAAACTCATCACTCAGGCTTTTCCTGAGACTCTCAGGTCTTTGGTTACGAATGCCAAATTTGAAAACGCAGAGCGTGAGATTTTAAAGAAGTCGTCTTTCCTCTTCGGGGATTCTGTTAAGATGGACCCCAAGCGAGTGTCTGAAGGGAACTACAAATGGCTGAAAGTTGTCAACAACCGTCGTCTTTTCCTCCCCAATTTGGAACGGATGTGGCCGATCTCTTATTATCAGTGCGCTTCTATCCCGCGGTCGATGAATTGGGAACTTGTTCAGGACCAAGGCGGTGTTGCTACGGGGCACATCACTCATCGGGGTACTCATCCCGCTGGCTTCAATAATTTTATGGCTTTGAAGCCAGGTTTATTCCAAAAAGAGCATCCTGTCGGAGAGCCTGCTAAATTGGCGGAGGTGTTCATTAGAATATTTATCTCTGCCAAAGGAGAGTTCTCTGCTCGGGATTTCAGGGCTCCTACTTGGGTTCACTCTAGTGATACGGACTGGTGGGCCCGGATGATAAATTTCGTTTTGAAGGAACTGGAAGAACCTTTGAGAATTTCGGACTTGAGAGTTCCTATAACAGCCACTCGATACGGCATTTCTCCGAACTACAGCGGACTCTTTGCTATGCTGGAATTCTACAACCCTCACACCGGCACCTTTTTCACTCCAGTTGGTGAGCTGGGCTTCGCTCTCCACGAAATGTTTGAGATTTCTGGACTGTCTTTTGGGGAATTGCCTTATGAGGAGTTTGTTCCCGGAAGCAGGGAATTAGAGATCCTGAAAAATGGTGCTCCCGAAATCTACGACACTTACTGGGAATTGATGTGCCATTTCCAGATATGTGCGCAAATTACTGGGAAAAGAGCAAGCGGCGTGAAACAAGGACAATGGGCGGAATATCTTTTCCACAATCTGTGGGACAAAGAAGCTGAGGTGACTCGCTTAACGGCCAACTGAACGCATCAACGATACAACCTCTCATTATACTTGCGAGGTAGAGGAGGATGTCTTCCCAGCGTTTACCACGTTCGAAAGCTTCCACTATCAGGCAGAAGTCCCGATTTCTGACATGGCTTTGTTCGCTGGTTTTCTGACCCTTTGGTTGAAGTGTTACGTGGTACCCACAAGACCTGTGGATGCTATTACAGTAGAAGTCTTGTATCCCGCCGTTCTTTTGGCTTATGGACGACCCTTGAACCTTCTTTCAGCAATGGTGTGCTGCTTACAAAGTGGCTTGCGGGAACTATCTTCTGAGTTTATTGCTGTCAGGGAAGTGGATTCTGACGGGAAGACTATCATTCAAACCCCCACTCCTCGAGTGCCGATGCCATACATTTATTTGGTATCTTGGTTCGTGTTGCACTGTCCTCCGATAATGACTACTCCTGAATCCAGTGGCACTTCAAATCCTCTTGTTCAGCAATTAGAAACCTCTGAATGGACTGGTTGGTATCAAGTTAAATTCCGTAAAATATTGAGACGGGATTATAACTATGAGATCGCTTGCACGTTTCCCGCTTTCGAGGGTGGCGCGTATGGAGAACTTCATCAAGACACTCCGGGACCGAATTCTTTTACCATGCTTAGCAGAGGTGCCTTTTGGTGGCTCATAAATATTCGTCCGGGCTATCTTATTTTTCGACAAGGGAGGAAGTGTTTCATTGAACCATATCAACCTTATCGCTTTTCTCGGCAATTTGGCTATGATCAACTCTATGTTGGGAACCCCAACCCTACTCTTGCATACACAGGTAATGTGTACGAAGGAGCGAGAGCTTGGTTCTACTCAGTGGCTGGTTGTACCGGAGCAAAATTCCGACTGCCACATAAGATGCCCAATGCTCATACCTCTCTAAGCTTCTGTACCTGGTACCAGGCCGCTTCTCAGATTTCTGCTTATAATATGAATACTTCTTGTTTGAAGGCCATCCGCAAATGGTATGCTTCGTTAGTCCTGCTTTAGGAGGCCATGATCCTTCTGCTCGTTCATTGCATGAAGAAGAGCATGGAGATGAATCTTTTGCAGGGGGTGCGGAGTTTGTCCCCGAAGGCACGCTTCATGATACTGCCTCCACTACTTCTCACGTGGTAGAAGATATACCTCCTGTCCCCGAACCTATTGTGACTGCCCAGCAAGACCCAGCAACAGACAAGTCTCCTTCCACCTCTGTGTTATTGCCAATTGTAGGCGATTCACAGCTTAGCCCTACCACTGGGATCATAGCAAAGCCTACAATCACCGAAGATGCATCAGCATTTTCTTCCGTAGGCGAGGATGAGCCCATGGATCATAGCGACGGCGATGATGATATGAATGATGAGGGTGACCAAGGTGGGGGTGATGATGATATGAATGATGATGGAGACCAAGGTGGAGGTGATGAAAATGATGACAACTTGGGTGATGACAGCGATGATCCAGAAGACTGGTATATCCCACCATCATCCTTTTCCGACAAAGCGTCAGCCTACATTCCCCTACCTCTCGCTGGTAAGTGCCGTTTGTTTCAGCTCCACTAATCTTTTCTCTGTATTTAAATAGATTTCTCATACAGATCCTATGATACATGAAGCGAGTACTGTCACCCCTCCTTCGACGCAACAGCTTATACCACCACCAGCTCAGGTGTCAGAGCCACCTCGTTTGGAGACCTCCACAACGGCTCTTCCACCGACGACTTTACTGACAATTTCTCTAGCCTCTACCGAAGTGGTAGACGTTCCAAGGTCATCTCAAATGGGGGAACTGATGGCTTTGCAATCGAGTCCATCTCAGCTGGATATTGGCACTCCTTCCCAAGCTACTACACCGAAATCACCTGCTGGTCTTTTACTTGGCTTCGCGTGTTCAGAAGTTTCTGTACCGTCGCCTATTGCTGTTTCGAGCCCCGCAGACGTACCAGATTTTGTCAAGATTTCCCTTGACTACTTGAGAGGGCTTACCAAGAAAATAATTGAGGTTGTGCTAGCCGGACGAGATACTTTTGATACCTTCAAGCCCATGCTCACGAACAGTTTGAACAACCTCAAGCTCGTAGGTGACGTTGACGTTGTTCAGCGCTGCTCTAAAGCTATCTCACGTCTAGAGGGACAACTCAGATTCTTGGAGGCTTTGGGTCGCGCTGATATCCAAGCGCAGATTGCATCTACTTTTGAGGATATTCGAGCCGAAGAACTCAATAAGTATGAAGCCGCTCGACGTCATATAGTTGAGGAAGAGGTTGAGGTTGAACAACTGCAACAGCTACACGCTCAAAAACAAGCTGAGCTGACACTTTCGAATACTTCACTGGAGAATTTGCGAGAGAAGATCGCTGCCGCTGAAGCGGAGTTGACTAGAATGAAGGTTCAGTTCAAACGAGAAGAAGTTATCGTCACTGAGCTCAACGTCAAAAGTGCCACTTCCCTAGTGAATTATTAAATTCAAAGTTCAACTCTTCTAAAGTCATAGCTATGTCACATTGCATATAAAAAGATTCACTTTCGGTCTCAGATATTACCTCATGTTCATTTGCCATGAAACAAACATTTGGGTCATGAAGAGCAAATTTGGCTTCTTCTTCATCACTCTCCGAGTCACTTGGTTCGGATTCTTCCCATCCGGCATACATAGCCTTCTTCTTCTATCGTTCTTTTGGTAGGAACAACACTTGTCTTAGGTCACCTTGTTTTCCTTTGAATAAAGGTAGTGCATGTTTTGACATGGAACAATGAAATATCGGTTTGATATTGCGGCAACAATTATTTATTCTTCCTGTATTGTACTTTTCGTCTTAAATACTGGAAGAATCCTGTAGGTGCCAGAAATACAATATTACCGTGACACATTTTATGGTCTCATCGCTCTTATTGTTAAGAGTCGACGAGTGGAAGGTGTTGCGATCGGAGCAACTTTGAAGACTTATCGCTCTATTGATGAGAGTCGATAGGTTAGGAGTGTTGCGATCTGAGCAACTTTGAGGACTTATCGCTCTATTGATGAGAGTCGATAAGTTAGAAGTGTAACAGAATTCCGATTGCAGCTGTAAGGGTTCAAAGGAACAGAACTACCCCCTGCGTTTGGGGTCTTTGAATTGGATTGTATATGCTGTGTATTTGAACGCACCTTCAGACTATTGCGTTTGGCTTCCTCTATACATTTTCCAAACGCAAGGCCTTGTCTTGCGTCTCATCAGAAGTCTAAACGACTGTAATGATGATGAAGAGACCTCCTTTGGGCGGGAGTCTTGGGACTCCATACTACCCACAGTAATTATATATATAAATAGTCTTGATTGGTCTTGTCAAGAGCCTTAATCACTTCGGCTTCCTTCTTGAAATTAGAAACGAGTTTCTTCTCGTTAATTCCAAAAGCTGTTCGGCAGTTTCGTTTCATCTTCCAGCGATGGCCCCCAAGAGATCTTGCTCGAGCGATGACGACAAGATGGTGCATCCTACCTCGCCGTCAGAGAAGGTTTTTGGGTCCTCTTCCAGGCCGACGTCGACGCCTCCCATACCTGGTCCTCGAGGTTTGTCCCGCTGCCTTCATCGTTTTAAGCACTCTTTGTCAATGGGTTTTCTTGAAATTCTCTAGATGAATTCTGGTTGAAGATGACGAATAAAATTCGTCTTTTTAATCTTGAATGCGAAAAGAATTTGCATGTCTCTTGATGAAGACTGTTCATCTTCTTGACTTTGGATCCCGAAAGAGCTTCTTGTGTCCATTGTAATAACGAAAAATTAAACCCTTGACGTAGAACACACAGGAAAGTTTCTGTGTTCGTTGAAAAGATTTGTTCACCTTAGATACGAACAACCATTCATGTGTTCTTGTTTATTGATAAGATGAAGGGTTGATCCCTTAATCTTGAACGCAGGAAGAAATCTTGCGTTCATAACGATCCAACGCGGGCCTAGTTTCCTTGCGTTCAGGCTGATTTTGACGCATACCTAGACCGGTGCGTTTGCATTTATCTGCATTTCTGACTTTGCTTTTTATTTGGCTGTAAGGTGGGACTTCTGCTGCTGATCCCCTTATTGTATCTGATGATGAAGAAGAAGGGGTGCTCCAAGAGGACGCCCCTCTGATCACGCCCCTTGCTATGGTCCCTCGTGGTAAAGTGTTCACACCCGACTTCGAGAGTGTGCATTTCCTCACGGAGCTTCTGGAAAACATGGTGAAGCAAGCCTACCTCATCTCTGAGCAAGGATGGGCCCCCTTTTTAGATTTTCTGGATTCGTTCTTTGAGGTGATGGACTTGCTTGAGCATATCAATCGTAGCTGGACTGATCACTGCGCCAAAAAGGTTTTCTTGTTCAGACGTACTGTGGAAGCCTTAGAGAAGCTGCAGAGCTCCAACTTGAAGCCTGAGATAGAGGAGGCTCTTCGGGCTTTGCAATCAGAAGCTGATGCTGCTGCTCTTACCGCTGAAGAATTAAGGGGGAGGGCTGAGGCAGAGGTTCGAGCCAAGCATGCTGCACGTATAGCTCAGGCCAAAGCTCGTCTTACATCCTTTTCCCTTCGAGAACCACCTTTTTATATTAAATAGCTTTTTAGTCTGTAATAACTTTTTGGTACTCTTGTGACCATTATTATTTTTGTCTGTGATGACCTATGGACGTCTCTTGAAACGATATAGTCTTTCTTGTGGTCTGAAAAATTATTCCCTTGCGTCTGAATGATTTGAACGCAGGTCCATTGAGGACATTTGACTTTGCCAAACAGGTTCGACCGCAACTTCAAGACTTGGGTTATAGTCATAACTTGATTTCTTCTAGCTTGTAGAGTACCTTCTGGAAGTTGAAATGATCCTGTTGTGTGTTTGTTGATCCGAACGCAGTGTCGGGTTCTGCAGCTGTAGGACTTGAAACGCAGCTGTTTTGAACGCAACCGTAGGACTTGCAGTCAAAATTTTAGACTTTTTCACCAACCAAATTATGCTGATAGCTATCTGAAAGACTTTGGAAAATTCTTTTATTATAATGATTCTCAATAACTTAAATCGTCAGAGGTGTAATGTTAACTTGACGACATACAAAGTAGGAGAACTTCTTTACTCAAACGAACATTTGATAAGCAAACCTCCAGCTAAACTCAAGACTTGCAGCTTACGGGTAATATTTCTTAAGGTCATTACCATGGGTCGTCGATTAGCCAGAACCAAATCGCCTTTCTTGAAAATCCGTTCCTTAACCTTTTTGTTGTAGGCTTTGGAAATACGGGCTTGATAAAGCTCAATCTGTTGCTGGGCTTGAAGTCGTTTGTCGTCTAAGGCTTCAAGTTCTTGCAGACGTCGTTGATGTTTTTCTTCTTCTGTTAGTCCCATTGTAATAGCAACTCTCAGAGAAGGGATCTGGATCTCAAGTGGTAATACAGCTTCACAGCCGTATACTAAGGAGAATGGCGTAGCTCTGGTAGAGGTCCTCACTGTTGTTCGGTAGGCCCACAAACACTCGGCCAAGTCTTTCGTCCCAATCACGTCGGCTTTTGGAGACAAACTTTTTGAGAAGCTTTACTATGGTTTTGTTGAAAGCTTCCGCAAGACCATTTGCTGGCGGATAGTATGCCGTAGATGCGACGCTTTGGATGCGCAATTTATCACAGAATCTCTGAAATCCAAAGCTAACGAATTGTGTCCCGTTGTCGTGAACTATTCGTCTCGGGACTCCAAAGCGATAGACAACGTGATGTTTAATGAACTTGATCACATTCGAAGTCTTGACTTCTTTCAACGGGATTGCTTCTGCCCATTTGGAGAAATAGTCGGTCACGGCCAGAATGAACCGGTGTCCTTTGGAAGTCGGAGGAGAAATTGGTCCCACAATATCCATGCCCCACATCTCAAATGGCCAAGTTGCAGATGTAGGATGTAAATTACCTGGCGCTTGATGGATAAAATCTCCATGAATTTGGCATGCATGACAGCGCTTAGCATAGTCGATCGCGTCTGAAAACATCTTTGGCCAATAATAGCTAATTCGTCGAAGACGATCTCCTAATTTAGCTCCGGGCTGATGAGCCCCGCACATTCCGTCGTGAGCTTCCTTAAGGGCCTCCTTCGCTTCCTTTCGAGAGAGACATCAAAGCAAAACTTCGTCGTGTGATTTACGATATAGGGTTCGAGAAACCGCATCATAATAGAACTGGAGGGCCTTTCGTTTGATAGTGGCCGCTTCCTTAGGGTCATCAGGCAATATTCCGTATATGGCATAGTCGATATACGGGAATCGCCAATCTCTAGCTTCAAACTCCATCGAGGTTGTACAGACTTCCCCTGTCATCGTCTCATCGGAGCTTTCCTCCATAGGAATCTTGAAGCAGTATAACTCGCGTCCTGTAACCGAGATTGTGGTTTCAACCCCTGGAGGTAGCGCTAATGAAGTTGCCAACGAGGCTAAAGCGTCTGCGTAAGTATTCTGAGCTCGTGGAATGTATCCGATAAAGAAACCTTTAAACTTCTCAGCTTGCTTTAACACTGCGATATGATACGGGATAAGATCCTCATGCCGCAGTGCTGAACATTAAGTTCTTCGGTAAATTGCATTCCTAATAGCAGAGCATTATACTCGGCTACATTGTTGGTGCAGGGTTCGATTAGGGAGAACCCCCTTGGGATTACGTGACTGTTCGGAGAAACGAGTACGACTCCCACTCCTGCAGTGATTGCTCTGTGAGGGTTTGCTCTAGATGCTCCGTCGAAGAATAATTTCCACACATGCGTGGTTTCTTGAGTAAAGCAAGTTTCAGCGACTTCATCAGGCAACTCTTCATACAACTTAGATGTCCCTGGTACCGGGTGATCAGCTAAGAAATCTGCCAGCGCTTGACCCTTGACTGCCTTTTGGGGCATAAACTGCATATCATATTGTGACAAGAGAATGGCCCACTTTGCGAGTCGGCAATTTAGAGATGATGGTTTCATCATCAAAACTCTCAACGGATTCACCTTAGAGATGACGTGAATTGTCTGTCCCACTAGGTAATGTCGCATCTTTTGAACCGCGAAAACCAAAGCGAGACATTCTTTTTCAACTGGATTGTATCGGTGTTCGGCTCCCATCATAGTCCTGCTTAGGTAATAGATGGCTTGCTCTTGACCCTGATCGTTATTCTGGGCCAACAGAGCTCCAAGCGAATGTTCCATGGCTCTCACGTACAGCAGGAACGGTTTTCCTGATATTGGGGCTACAAGAACTGG
>NC_033799.1:27552285-27561884 GCF_001876935.1 Asparagus officinalis | reverse complement strand
ATAAATCCCAGGAATTTTCCGCTTGATACTCCGAGGAATGATTTTGTCGGGTTCATCTTCAATTGATGTGCTCGCATGATATCGAACATTGTCTTCAAGTCTGTAAGATGATCATCTTTGTGTTGGCTTTTTACAGCTATATCGTCAACATAGCACTCAATTTTCTTACGTAGGTGCTCGTGAAAGATCGTGTTCATTGCACGTTGATAAGTTGCACCTGCATTCTTCAGGCCGAAGGGCATCACTGTGTAGCAATATACCCCCAGTGGTGTTCTAAAAGCGGTATGCTTTTCATCTTTTGGGTGCATCTTGATCTGATTGTACCCGAAAAACCCGTCCATGAAAGACATCCTTTCATATCCACAGGTGTTATCGATCATGACGTCGGTGATAGGAAGCGGAAACTCATCTTTTGGACAAGCTGCGTTAAGATCGCGAAAGTCGATGCATATCCGGACCTTACCGTTTTTCTTGGGCACTGGAACGATGTTAGCCACCCAGTCGGGGTGTTGCTCTTCCCTAACGAAGCCCGAATCTATGAGCTTTTTAACTTCTGACTCAATTGATTCCATGATCTCTGGACGAAACCGGTGTTGCTGTTGTTTAACAGGTTTGGCATCCGGATCAATGTTGAGACGATGCATGGCCACTCTTGGGTCAAGACCAGGCATGTCTTCATAATTCCAAGCAAAGACATCTATATATTCTCGGATGAGAGATATAAGATCTTCTTTTTCGGATGATGATAAGTCTTCGGCTATGAAAATAGGTTTGGGTTTTGATTCATCTCCCATGTTGACCTGAATTACTTTATCTTCGGTGGGTGGTTCACATTGTTCGAAGCGCATATCCCACAGGATATTAAGGCGTTTGATCCAAGGATCATCGGTTGATTCGACTAACTCTTCATCACCCCCTGCGTCTACATCTGGATGACTGGTCGAAACCATGTTCACAGTTAGGCTTTTAAAGAAAGGCCCAATACTGACATCGGATTCGCAAGAAGATGTTTCAGAGGAACGGTTGTGACGCAGGTAGTTACTGATTTCGTTTTCTGAGGCTGACGGGGTTGTGACGTAGCCCACGCCTCTTCCGGTTTTTTGATAGTAATCCGGAGGTTTTCCTTCGGGAGTGAGAGACATCCGAATTGGTGTTCGCCTTCCTCTCCCGAAGTTTAAGCCCTGCTTTTCATTAAAGTTATACCCCATTCGTTTCATTAAGTGTATAGAATTGGGTTCATGGTAATAAAATTGAGGAACTCCATCATCTTCTTCTGAGCTTCTCCGTCGGAGTGGTGTGGGTTTAACCTTGCCGAGACGGATTGGCTTTTGACCTTTCTTTTTAGACGGGACTTCGAAGAAAGCTTTTTGTGCATCTTCTACTTCTTCATCGGAAGTGAGGGATGACCTAATTGGCAATGTGAGGCATGCTTCTGCACGCAATGTATGCCATGAGCTGGTACCTGTATTATGATTATTCTCTGTTTGTCTAACTTTAAAAGGTTCATCCGACAAGTACGCTAAAATAAAATCTTCATTAATGCACCACTCGCCCTCACTCGGTACATTATTATTATTCTCAACTGGACCAATTACATTAAAGTTCAGCTCCCATGGGCAATTCCCTTCCGGGTCTGGTTCGACATCTGCCTCATTACCACTGTCGACGTCTTCTTCCTCTTGCGACTCTGAGTAGAAGACTGAATCGGTGTGGAAGTTTTCCACTCCCTTGAAGGGGTATTTCTCCGCAATCAGGGTTCGAACTTCGTCTTCATCGTTGACATACTTCATGACTTGATGCAATGTAGATGGAACAACACGATTTGCGTGAATCCATGGTCGTCCTAATAACAGATTGTAGGATGTGTCCGCATCTATAATATAACAAGCTACTTCGGATCTGAGATCTCCGATTTGACATCTGAGCTTGATCTTTCCCATAGGCCAAGTGCTGTTAGCATTGAATCCGAAGATGGTGGTTTGTGTAGCATGTAACCGATGTAAGGGAATCCCTAAAACTTGCATAACTCTGTATGGCATGATGCTAAGCGTCGAGCCTGGGTCAACCTGAACGCGGCTGATTTCTGATGACCCGATATATCCTGTGTAATACAGGGGTCTGTCATGTTTATGTTTCACTTGCATATCTTCCTGAGTAAATGATATGCAGGGCAGGGTTCTGACTGCTTGTAAACACTGCAGACAGGATTGATCTTTAGATGCTTCGGGAATTAGAGTAACTTGGGTAATGAAGCTCTCCGTGTTCTTCAAAGCTTCAATCAGGGCTTCTCTGGTGACTTTGGACAACTTTAAGAGCTCGTAAAGGGTGATCCTGGCTGGTATATTGGCCAACTGTGCCATCACATTAAATTGATAAGGGGCATTTGTTTCGCCAGGATCTTGGTGAAGATTTTTGCTGAGCCGGAGCTCTTTTTGCTTCCCTTTATCAACCGGCTTCTTTGGCACAGAACCCCCAGCGTCTTGGGGCTGTTCTTCAGCTTCTTGAGCGTTCTGATCATAATTCCTCAAATAAGTTTTCCCCGACCGAGTACCGGGGTTACCTTCTGGGTATGCTGCTAGGACGATCCTCTCTTCTTCTGAGTCGGTGAGAGGTTTGAGATGGTCATTATTCTCATTAACAGAGGGGCTAATCATGTTGGATGACTTAGCCTTGCCTCTTTTCTTCTTGAATGCGGTGTTCGTCCATTGCTGATCCTCGATTAGGTCAGGGTGGACCCACATAATTTCTCCCTTTGGAATAGTCAGGGGTACCAACCCCCTGCCCTTCTGGTTGTGCAAGTCGGTGTTTTTCAAGTGCATCTCCCCTTTATGGACGGGGATAACACCATTTACAGCAGCTACAGGGGGAAATCAACAAACTGAACCGCAATCATGTTAGTGGTCACAGTCTTCTGTTCGGGCTTCAGGGTGAGCACATTTGCGTTTACTAAATTTTGCAAGATGTCTTTGAAGACATAACACTTTCGGGTAGGATGTCCCAAGAACCTATGATATCGACAGTAATTAGGATCATCCACTTTGCCTGCTTCATCTGGTTTTCTGATTTCAGGAAGCTGCAATTTATTGTTCTTCCGAAGTAGTTGGAACAAAGTGTCCACATGCTCTTCTTTGAACGAATACTGCTTGGGTGCTCTTTGCTGATTGGGTGTTTTGCCTTGCTTAGTAGGCGGTGGTACTTGTGTATAGTCAGCTGCTAAAGTCTCTTTTCCCTTAGACCGCTGGGCATTGTTCTGATTGCGTTGCTGCTGCGGCTTGGGTTATGGCTCTTCTTCAGCTTTGATCCGAGCTACAATCTTTTTCTGCTAAAACCTGGGCCAACATGTCTTTTAGTTGGAGAAGTGTCTCCTGTTGCGCCTGTAGCATGACATGATGTTCGCCCACCCTTTTGGCTATGTCCTCGGGATTTCCCGCCATATAAGCAGAAACCTCTTGTGGTCCGACCGAGCTCGAAGATTAAGATTCGGCTATTGCCGAATGTTCATCACTTGTTGTAATCCCTTTGGCTAACTTTTGATAGTCAACCGGGCGAATAGCTCCGGTCCGTGACCGAGTATGCTTATACACCCCTTCGAACTCCTCACAAATTTCTCGAACAGTCGGGGGATGACTCCTTTCTGATTCATCAGAGCTAGGATATGAGATCTTCCCTCTGCCGGTCATGTTGATAGTAACCTGAGGATACTCGGCTTCAGGATCTTTCTTCTTATGATGACATCGTCTCTTGGTAGGTCTGACGACATCCGCCAATCTGTCGAACACCGATTGTCGGGGTTTAGGTGCGCAACATTGGCACTCGGAAAGGACTGCTGAGATAATCCTCTCACAATGGCAGGAATGATTCGCCTGCTGAATTGTTTTTCTTCTAGAGAGTAAATCTCGCAAGTCAGAACCTTGAGATTGATTCTTCATCGGAGATAGGACCCTCTGTTTTTGAGGGGGCGAGACTGGTTCTTGGTGGACGTGAATCTTGAGTCCACTTCGATCCTCTTGAACTTGGTGGACCACATCGCATTCGGGAGTCGAAATGCGAGGGTCGCGTCGTGATCTATAAACACTAGGCCTTGGCCTGCGTTTAGTTGATGGAACAGGCCCCTTAGGGTCTTGTTTTGTTTGGACGCACTCATGAGGTGCCTGTTTTCCCTTAACAGGGCTGTGTTTTGATTGGACAACGCACCACTGAGGGTTGCGTTTAAGTTGAATCTCTTCGAGCGGCGTTTTTCTTGGCTTGTTTCAAAGCCTTAGCTGCAGCGTCGTCGGCATTGATTGAACCTTTCTCTGTCATAGGCCTCTTGCATCCTAATACACGCCGTGTCGAAGTGGGCGTGGAATCTTCAGCTTGCAGAGCAAGTTTGAGGCTTTTGCCGAAGGAGAGGGCTTTCTTCGGTGTTTCAACAGCAGTCAATACCTCTTTAAAGCTCTTAGAGGCATCTCGCCTAGCTTTAGGGCTAAGCGATCCAGCGGAGAGGGCCTTCTCGTATTTGGCTTGGTCAAACTCCACAACAAGAGTCTCGACCGTGGTTCCAGTGAGGTGAACGTCGGACTGCGCCACCACTTCTTCGTCAGAGAAGCTAGTCCCCAGCGGAGTCGCCATCTTTTGTTTGTTGGAAAATTTGTAATAAGAAAACAAGGAAAGAACTGTATTTGATTTTATTCTCTCTAACTGCTTAGAAAAAGAATGATTACAATTCTCTCAACTCTCGATTACAATTTGAATTCCTGGTTACAAAAGAGAAGAGAATGATCGGGATTCTCTCCTTTGTTTAATTCTGGGTTCTTCTTGGTAGCGATGAGATGCCTCCCTCGATTGTTCGCGTCGAGTTTGCTTCTCGTTGACGATCTGACGTCTTGTGTCACTGGAACAACGGTCTTGTCTTGTTGATAACTCTTGACGAGTTTTGTGATTCAAACTCTAATAACAGTATTAGAGATGTTCAAACCGAAAATGATTCGGTTAATAAGCCAAGTATTCGAAGATCTGGAATTCTCAATGGATGTTGATTCCCCAGACTGTGTAAGAAATCAATCCTCTTTTTCTAATCAAAATTCGATGCTATCTTCTGACCCCTCGATCTGATTCTTAAAAATCTGATCCTTAACTCTGTTGAGTTTGTTGATATTTATAGGAGGATTAAGGGTGTAACCGCCCCCATAATCCGCTCCTAAATGAGGGTTTAGTTACCTCATTAATCGGTTGTAACAACCCACGTAAGCCACTCCTCAAATTGTGGGTGAAGAGCAGTTTTCTAAACTGCTTAGATCGTGTTTGAACAGGTCAGAGCTTTGACGTGCGTTCTGGCATAGATTCTGTGTTTGAACGCAGCATCTGGAGGTGCGGAGCTGTGCTTGGCAGCGGTTTGAGCTGGGTTTGAGCTGTGCTTGGCAGCGGTTGGAGCTGCGTTTGAGCTATGCTTGGCAGCGGTTGGAGCTGCGTTCGACGGCGCTGATGAGCTGCGTTCGAGCAGCGGTTGATGAGTTGCGTTCAGGTTTCTCTATCTTTCTATATGGATGACACCAATGATCAATAAAGAAGGTCTTATTCAGGTCATTTGTGACAATTGAGGTATCTCAATAACGCTCTATCAACTGCAAGTCACGATCTCCACTAAAATTTCATGTTTTAACCATGTGCTCCTCAGTGTGTCGAATATTTGTTCACAGCTCTCTAGATCTTCCTGCTTTTCTAAAATCATTACACTGCTCATCAGCATCTCTAATGGTTGCTAATATGATACTAGTCATGTTGTTGTCGCAGCCATCAAGATCAATCCTCTCACATAAGAAGCGGCATTGGTGTTCGAATTGGTGTTATATCTTGACGATGGTATTCAGTGAGGGCTTCTACGTCTTGGTTTGAAGAGATCGTCGATTTGTAATCTCTTTCTGTCAGAGCGTTGCTAAAGATCGTCGTTTCGTAATCCTTGCTTCAACTCCTTGATATAGGAAAGTCTTCAAGTCGTAGCCTTTTGGAAGTCGTCAGATTATAATTTCCATGATGGGTGTTTGATGGGGAATCAGCTATCTATTGTCATTTTTAGACAGCCTACACTACACCCAATTTAAATTTTGTTTGAATAGGCTACACCCAATTTAAATTTTTATGTTGATAGTTGAATTGTCAGGAGATAAATATAATCTAAAGCCAATTTAAATTTTCATTACATTTGGGTCGGCATGAAACCGAGTTTGGCCTGAGGAAGTATAGTGTTATGAAAGTGAAAATACTTGAAAAAATAACATTATAAAATAAAGATGAATAATAAAGCCAACGAGTCAAGATGATTGACTTAAAGTGAGTTAAAATGATAGAAAATAGTTAATGAAAAAAATCATAACCTAAAGATTAATACTAACTCTAGTACACTTTTATATGATAAAAGCATCCACATATGCATATGAAAGCACTAAAAATAGATTATGAAATTCCTTCTAAAGATTCATAATTTTACTAAAAAAAATAAAACTATTCTATAACAATTTACAAAACATTATATTTTGTTGCTTCTATTTTATTTTTTTTGAGTCAAGATCAATCCTTCTTCATCTTTATATTTTTCCTAGGCAATTCTAGAGTAGTGTCTTTATCGTCTACATCGATTGTGATATGAGACTGGGGCATGTTATCTTTCATTGGGCTCTTCATCTTTTGTCTTCTCGTCTAAATTCACAAAGAAGTTGAATATATTTCTTATGTTCAACACAAACTTCTGACAATACGAACTTTGATTTTTTTCCTATTTTAATAAGAATAAATGTTAATTTTATATATGTGATTTTTTTGTGCTTTTAATTTATTACTTAAATAAGGTTAGGAGCTACCTTTTTTTTCTCTGCAATGAATTTTTCTGTTGTGCATCCAATAAGAATTTCAACTATTTCATAATGTTATCTTTGCTCTGTCTTTGTCAATTTCCATGAGGATCTGAGCTAAATACATTTCATTGTCAATTTGCTTTAGATTATAATATTAATATTTAATTTTGATATATTTATTTCATGAAGAAGGGATATCGCTTAACCTTGGTACTACATTATCGATGATTCTACAATATTTATCATTTGGACATTTATTATTAACATCTCTATCCACTTTCTTGTTGCAGCCTTTGCAAATATAGAACTACTACTCAACTCTATTATAAATGGTAGTTATCATTATCTTAAATGTGTAATAGTGTGTCTGTATATTGATAAATTATTCTTATGTTTAGTTGTATGAATTTTAAAGTATGTCTTCTAAGATCATACCTCTTTCGAATGTTATAATGGTTGTATATATTAGTAATTTGAATTTCTGCTACATTTATATAGAGCCTTAATGGAGATGCTTTGGTTTTAGCAGCTTACTCTAAAAGAACGCTGCATATTAGCTTTAAAATGTAATATTTTTTCTTTACGGTGTTGTATGGATGTTTGCTTGGTTTACTTACTATTCTTTTATTTCTTCAGCTAGTTGTATCTTTGAATTGATATATATATTATTGATATAATTTACGATGACATGCATATATCCTCTATAAATTTGAGATAGATATAAGGTGAATTTTATATTTAGTGGTCTTTAATAAGAATTTTAATAATGAAATATACTACCTTAATATTTAGAGATATTGAATTCTAATAGTGCTATTACATCATTATATTTGATCGCGTCTTTAAGAATTAATCATTCGTTAGTAGTCATACCTCTAAATATAGTCACACGCATAGTCGTGACACTATATAAGAAAAAGAAAAAGGTCGATTTTATATTTTTTGCTTACGCAGAGTCATGACATAGTATTTTTTTTTTTATCTTCCATGAAGAATGTTTTTTTAATTGGAACAAATTTGGTCAATATATTCTCCAGGGGGTATTCAGTCAGTTTTCTTTGATAAATATAACTTATGTTAGTGTTAATTGAAGTGATTCATGGACGTTTCGAATTCCATTTGAAATGAAAACCGCTTGATTCTTTTGAAGGATATCTCTAAAATTTCTAATAGTTCTCCATACATAAATCTTTATAATTTTTTACCCTATAAATATTATTACCATTAGAGATCAATATTTATAAATTATAATCAATTAACGTTAAGCTATTAGATTATAGTCTTTTATCAGTTTTTTGTGATTTAGTCTTCTATCAATCAATGATACTTATGTATTTTTGCTATTCTAACATATTGGTAAAATTATATGCAGTTACTTTAATTTATACAATAATATTAAGTTTTAATCTATCATATATATTTTTAAATTTTTGTTCTTTAACTGGAAATTTTTAATATGTTATTATTACTATTTTTTTACCAGTATCAACTTGACTATTTTAAGATTCTGAAAAGGGATAGTAAACCTTAAATTATAAGTTATATTTATATATCTTAATGAAAGAATATCATTCTGAAAAGGGATAGTAAACCTTAAATTATAAGTTATATTTATATATCTTAATGAAAGAATATCACACACTTACTCTTTTCTTTGCCAACCTTAAATTATAAGTTATATTTATATATCTTAATGAAAGAATATCACACACTTACTCTTTTCTTTGCCAAATTCTAAATTTTTAGCTTTTTATTTTATGTGATTTTAAACTTTTGCGGGATTTTGTCTAATTTTTAAAACTTTTTGCTTTTTTGTAATACTTTATGTAATAAACTAATATTACAATGTTGTTTCATATATTTTATTAATCTTATTTAAATTGTTGAGGTATAGATAGTTCATAGGGTATTAGGATAGGATACAAGTATGATTAGGATAGATTATAATTTAAATTAAATATTTAAAATAGTACTAGGTAATTTTGACTATTAAAAGCTTTTTCCTAACTCGTGCTTTTAAAGGGAGTATGATTTTTATTTTCCTTGATTTTTTTTAATTTTGAGAACGACTTTTGTTTCTTTAATTTGTTTGGTCGATTTTGTAAACATCTCATCCATATTATGTACATTTGTAGGTCTATGTTGTTTCTATGTTCGATCTTTAGGGTAGACATTATTTGTCTCATTAATTTATTTGGTTTTTACATATACGCCTTTTATTTTGCAGGCATTTGCAAATTTGACATTTTTAATAATTTTATTTAGATTTACATTTCAATTTAAACTGCATCATTATCTTCATACATACATATCTAATAAGAATTCATCAATTTATTAACTTACTCTTAATTAATAAAATAATATTTGAATTTCAATGGTACTTTTGTCTACCAAAAGATTTTCCCGAACTCGTGCTTTTAAAGGAAGTATGATATATATATATATATAGAACCCCGTCAGCGATACATATCGCTGACGGGGTTCCCGTCAGCGATAAGTAATATCAGATAAAAAAATTATTGCTAATTATATTTAGTTCCCTGTACATATCAACTCACTGTACATACAAATCTCCAAACGATATTTCATACGCATTCCAAAACATCTCGAAATGAATACAATCCACATCAAACCAATTAAATCTCTCATCCAATCAATTTTCACAAACATTCAAAATATGTACATTCGAAATATGAATACAATCCACAACAATTTTCACAACAAACCATACACACATGTCATAAGTTCTAAATCCACATCAAACCATAC
>NC_033799.1:27525694-27551285 GCF_001876935.1 Asparagus officinalis | reverse complement strand
TATATATATATATATATATATATATATATATATATACATATATATATATATATATATAATGCTACAGTAATTTACTACAGCATTTACTACAGCATGAACAGTGATTCTTGGATCCTCCTATGAGGAATAGATGTATTATATTAAATATTATATTATTATAATATTATATAATATATATATATATATATATATATATATATATATATACATATATATATATATATATATAATGCTACAGTAATTTACTACAGCATTTACTACAGCATGAACAGTGATTCTTGGATCCTCCTATGAGGAATAGATGTATTATATTAAATATTATATTATTATAATATTATATAATATATTAATTTTATATTATATTAATTATTGTATAGTATAGCATGCTAATATAATATAATATAATTGTTTTTAATAATATATAGGTGCAATAACCAACCCAAATCCTCTCTCAAAAATAGGATTTCACAAATTTTAAAAGAGGAATAGATGTATTATATTAAATATTATATTATTATAATATTATATATAATATATTAATTTTATATTATATTAATTATTGTATAGTATAGCATGCTAATATAATATAATATAATTGTTTTTAATAATATATAGGTGCAATAACCAACCCAAATCCTCTCTCAAAAATAGGATTTCACAAATTTTAAAATATAATAGTTTTTTATAATTTGGGGATTCAATATCCCAAAATTGGTTTTGAAACAAACATTATTTATGGAATTCTAAAACCCTCAAAACTTGTAATCCACCTTATATCCCAAAAAAATGTTGAAACAAAAGGAAAGATTTCACAAATCCTAAAAAAATATATTTTTTTTTATAATTTAGGGATTCAATATCCCAAAATTAATTTTGAAACAAACAAAGTTTATGGAATCCCAAAACTCAAAAAAAGTACTTTTTACATCCCAAAACTTGAAATCCACCCTATATTCCAAAAAAATGAAACAAACACCCCTAAATATATTGCAACAACTATCATTTTTAAGGGTTAATTACCGATATAACCCCTTGTCATTGATGTTTTTGAACTCTCACAGTCTCTCTAGTTTTAAATTTTGCAGATAGACCCCTGAGTTAAATAATTTGACCCAGTTACCCTCATAGAATGAAAAATTAATTTTAGGGGTCCCCCCCCCCCAAAGAAACCACCTTTAAACTAGGCAATTATATGAAAATCACCTTTTATTTTTAAATTGTACATAAACCACCTTTAAATTAGTTTTTTATTACAATTAACTACCTCCTAGCCAAATTTTCACTAAAAACCAAAAATAAGTTTAAAAATTCAAGTTCAAGTTAGGTGAGTTGTATCCTTATAAGACCTAAACACTAAAAAAAGAGTCGCATGCGTTGAATATGCATTTTTCAATGATAATGTTGAGGTTTTAGTAAAAATTTTGACTGGGAGGTGGTTAATTGCAACAAAAACCAACTTCAAAGATAATTTACGTATAAATTAAAAACAAAAGGTGGTTTTCTTATAATTACCCTAATTTTAAAATGGTTTTTAGGAAGAAACCCATATTTTTAAACAAACAAACCACCAGAATGTAAAAGCGTCGAAGAGTCACTCTTGGGGTGCACCTGCAAAATAATATGCGACACATCCATAGCCTCCTACACATTCTGTTAAGAAACATATCCCTTTGCGTTATTTCTATTATAAATCATGTGTCCTAGAGAGTAAGGGGTGTTTGGTTATATTTTAATATATTATAGGAAACGTTTTTCATTCCAAATTTGATTTCTTTGTATTTCTTAAAAAAATTATCGGAAAAGTTTTGAGAAGTTAAAAAGTACAAATTTTCTTATTTTTTGTATTGTGCTTGTTTGGTTCAAAACAAGAAAATAAGAAATAACTTTTGGGAAAATAGCAACATTTCCTATAATTTATAGAAATGTAACCAAACACCACCAACTTTATAGAAAAGTGAGAACTTTGTAGAAAAGAGTTAATGAGTTTTATTATTTAAATAATGAATGCGTCAGATTTCCAAGAGATTTCCTCCCATTTTAGAAGGAAATCAATTTCCATAAAATTTGGTACTTTTCTGTACTTTACAGAAAACATTTCTGTAAATTTTTTTGGAGCCAAACACACTTAATAGAAATGTATAGAAAACTCTTAATTACATAAATGTCATGCGTTAGTACTTTTGAGAAAACATTTCTCAGAAACAATGCAACCAAACACCCCCTAATTTGCAACTCCATTCTAAATTAGTTGTGACCTAAACCAGTTCAGTTCTAGACCACAAGATCTTTGGCCAAAAGCACGTCTAACAAGACCAATTTTAAGTTCTGGTCGAGGTTTTTGCTTAAACTAACTTAAAACTGATTTCATAACCAGACAGGGCTCTTAACAACACTGCTTTCATATATTTCTATCGCAGAGTTCAGTACATATCCATTAGATCTTAAAGTATCATAATCTTTTTCTTCTTTTGTCACCTTTATGCAGTGAAAATCGAAGGATATCATGCCTCCAGTAGTTTTGGATACCGTCCAGTCCTGGAGAAGGACATGCTCTCCGGCACAAAAGTGAAGATGCACTTCATGAGAACCACCACCGGCTCCGGAGCCACCTTCCTATCCCGGCAAGCCGCCACCACCATTCCCTTTTCATCCGCTTCGCTGCCTGCCATCCTCACCCACTTCTCCGTAAACCCCAACTCTGTGCAAGCCGCCCAATCCACAGAAACGCCTAACTACGAGTGGCGAAAAGCCTGCTATAGCCGAAGAGAACAAGTACTGTGCTACGTCCCTTGAATCTATGGTCGAATATGCCACATCCACTCTCGGTACCCGTCATGTTTCAGCCCTATCGACTGTCATGTCGAAAGAAGGTGCGCCGGATCAAGAATACGTGCTATCACGCGTGAAGAAGATGTCTGGATCGAATTTTGTGGCCTGTCATGCTAGAAAATATCCGTATGCAGTGTTTTATTGCCACACGGTGCAGGGTTTAACGGCGTATCAGGTGTCGATGGTGGGCGAGGATGGGACGACAGTGGAGGCAGTGGCGGCATGCCATACAGCATTGGCTGGACCAGATCCGGTGAGGTACTTGAGGGGGCTCAAGGTCAAGCCTGGGACAGTTCCAGTGTGCCACTTTCTCCCTCAAGATGATATTGTGTGGAGCCCTAACATGTAGAATGTGGATTTTGCCCTAATGTCTCATAGTTTTGGGGTTGCTTGGTGTTTCTAGATTTGTGATATGTTTGATTGTGTTTTGTGTGCATTGCTGCGATGATGTATTCTATTATGGTGAAGTAGTGAATAATGTTAAGCAGCAATTTTGTGAAAATTACATGTACTATGTTATGGTAATGTATGGCAAAATAAATTTTATTGTATCTTTCGCTAAAAAGGTCCTTGGTTAGATATAGCGAGCAAAATTGATCCGCGCGTTGCCGCGTATTAGTGTCTAAAATTGGTTAACATCTAGTTTAAAATACACCGAATATATAACCATTAATATATAAAGCACTTTACAATAAAATATAGAAATTTATTATATACTAGTATAATGCACGTGCTTTGCGCGTGGATGTACTAGTTGCATGTTCGAAATTCTTTTTGTAAATAGAAAATGATGAAGCTAACTCGAAGGGCAAAAGATATATAAAGTAAAGCATTGGAAAGAGGTATTAGAACTAATACATATTAAATATCTATTGTAATGATTATATTGTCGTGCGCAACGGAATCAGAGTCACAAACAAGATAGGAGAACAAATCAACCACCCAAAAAACAAGCACCACACAAGCAAGACATCAAATTTACGTGGTTCGGCAATGTGCCTACGTCCACGGGGCAAGGAGGGGAAGATTTCACCAATAGAGAGAGTACAAATAGAGATTACAACCACTCAATAATCTCACAAATTTAACCCTAAACAAAACTCTCAAGTCCCTCACAAATTCTCCCTTTCAAAGTGCTCAAAACAATGCTCAGATCTCAGCTCTTAATCTCTCCTTACCCTAGAAAACGTCATGTTCCTATTTATATCAAATAGGAATCCAAAACAGGTCAGGAAAATGAATCTGGCCCCAAACCGCATCGCAGTTGACCGCACATGATGTTTCGGTCGACCGGCCAGAAGATCGAAATTCCACCCTGTAACCCAGCACACATTCGGTCGACCGCAAAACATGGTCGGTCGACATACTAGAACATGGTTCTAAGACCCTGTTCCATACATGAATTCAGTCGATCGCATAGGCTTGGCCGGTCGACCGACCCGAACAGTGTTTTTCTGAACACTGTAATGTGCACGGATTCGATCGACCGGCCTCAAGTTCGCGGTCGACTGACCTGCAACCAAAAAACACAGTCTAAATAACAAAAACAATAATTTTATTAATTACTTAAAATGACATAAATTACAAATAAGAAATGATAAAAACATATTCTTTATTAATAATTGATAAATCAGTTACAAATTACAAGTACAAATTTATTTTGGAATTAATCGCATCACAATAGATAAGTAAATCCCAACTAGGTTGGCACCTACTCACCTATATCACTATCATTTGCAATTATTTCCAAAATAATTCTTTACAAATTGTAAGCTAAGATATAAAAACTACAATCTATTCTTTATATCTATCTGCTAGTCCCAATTCTTCAAATTTATCTTCAATTCCAGCCATCCGATCGATGCCTTGCGTTCGCTTCTCGTACCTCCACCAATCTTGTAGGCACATCACCGCTTGTACAGTATATGGATCCAAGCATGTCCTGTGATCGTCGATCAAACGACCTGCTGTGCTGAAGGCGGATTCCGAAGCTACCGTCGAAACCTGCACTGTTAGTAAGTCACGAACCATGGTGGAAAGTATAGGATATGAAACTGATCCATATACTTTCCACCATTGCAAAATATCTAAAGCATTTCCTTGACATCTAACTAAAGAAGCAGAAAAATATTCATCTATTTCAGAAACCTCCGATGATGACGATCCAAGTCCAGATCCACCAGTTAGCTCGGCTACCATTGCATACCTATCAAAACTTACACTTTTACCTCGGGCTCGGGATGAGCTCGAAGAAACCGAAGCTGCAGACTGTTGTGCAGCTACACCATGTCTAGCTGCATACTCATCATATAAAGTTTGAAAATAATTTCTAATAAGTAAATGATGAGTAGTAGCATTCAGGGTGGTTCCATCATCTAAGTCTATAACCTGTCCACCATACAATGACTGTAACAAACTTCGAAGGCCAATATCCTTCAAGCATGGATCAATAAGAACCCTCAAACCAAAAATATGAGGAATAGGCCTAAAATACTTATTAAATTTGCTCTCCATTTCAAAAACCATAGGTCCAAAAGTAGCATCCAAACGATATTTATCAAAAAAATTTTGAATATTTAAAATTTGTAAAGCAGCTAAAGTAATGGTTGGATAATAACAGCCAGATAATAACATGGTAGCATCATAAAAAACTTGTAACATTTCATTTAAATTACATATAACTGTCCATTCATCTTCAGTTATTCCATAAGTGCTACCAGAACTAGAACTAGAAGCATAATAGTTTATAAAATCAGTTATAATGTCTTTATATTCTATTGCTACACTTAACATTGCATATGTGGAATTCCACCTATGGTCAACATCTTTTGGAATTAGTCTGGGCTTTACATTTTTTCTTTTACAAAATTGTTTTCATCTTTTAAGTCTTTGTTCAGAAGCATTATGCATATAAGCAATTGTTCTAACCTTTTTTATCATGGGTTTAATTTTAGTAAATACACTTTGAACAATTAAATTTAAAATATGACAGATACACCTAATATGAAAAAGATCACCATGACATGGTAATGACAGAGTTGATCTAATAAAATCAACAGCTACATTGTTATTACTTGCATTATCTAGTGAAAGATAAAATATTCTTTCTGAAATTTCTAATTTCATAAGTTCTTCAATTATTAAATTTGCAACATTAATACTAGTATGTGACTCTTCTATTGCAATAAAAGAAATAACTCTTTTAAACATTTGCCAATTTTCATCAATCCAGTGTGCTGTGATACATAAATATCCAATTTGTGCTCTAGATGTCCAAATATCAGAAGTTAAAGAAAATTTACAGTTTAAAATTTTAAAATAAGAAATTATTTTTCCTTGTTCCTCCTGATAATATTTTAAAATATCACATTGACAGGTTTGACGAGAAAATTTTTTAAATGCAGGATAAAAACCATCTCTAAACATATCTTCAAATTCATCATCTTCTACTAATTTAAAAGGAAGTTTTTAAGAATGATAAACCTGATTACGCATTTCTTGGCTCTGGCAGCGTCATAGTTCTAACTACCGAGACTATCAGAAGAGGAGGATTGAGAAATCATAGATTGTCGGATATCACCTTGAGGAGTCTGGCCTTTGTTGTGTTTATCTAAATGGCGTTTGAGGTGGTTGGTGCCACTCTTATGATAAGCTTGAAAAATCTTGCCGCACAACGCACACTTAGCCTTCTGGGTGAGGATCCTACCGTATTCGTCCTTGGTGACGTCGATCTTCTCGTAAAAATTCCACACATCGGATCTTGACCTTTTAGGAGCTCTTGGTGCATATTCGTCACCACCGGATTCGAGATTAACATCGGTAGGAGTAGACCCAGTAGGAGGACTCATTTCAAGATCGAGAGATAGGTTTTGCTCATCATAATCAGATCCGGAAGCCATTTGATGAAAGGATTAGAAAGTATAAGAGAGTATAAGATTGTATAAGAGAATATAAGAGTATAAGAGAGTATAAGAGTATAAGAGAGAAGTAGATGAGTTTTGGTGTGAAGAAAACAAATAAAAAGCCTCTCTATTTATAGAACCAGCCCCCTAAGCAAATGACCAAAATAACCTCACAAAATAGCCATTTTTGCCCGAAACTCGGTCAGGACCGGATTTTCGGGCCGAGGCCGGACCACGACCCGGCCGGGCCCGGGCCGGCAGGCTTTTTAGGCTGGCCTAGGTAAAAGTATATAATGTAGTTATGAGTATACTTATATGTGTATATTATAGACTATATAAGTACATAAGTATAATTATATATAAGTATATTGCATGTAGTATATATAAATGTATATCATATAAGTGAAGTACATAACCATACTTAAATAAGTATAATATAAGTATGTATTAAATACATGTATAACTATATAATACATATTTATAGATAAGTAATATATACTTATGTGATACTCTCTCTCTCTCTCTCTCTCTCTCTCTCTCTCTCTCTCAAGTTATAAATTATAAGTATGTACAATATACTTACATATAATATGTTTATATATAATATATAGCTATATATTAATATGTAAGTCTATAGGAATCATATTTATATAAATATAATAAGATTAGCCTAATTTTTTAGCAATGTTTTGCAAAATATCAAATAAAAAAACTTGGGCCAATCTGATCCTGGACACGGGCCCGGCTTGGGCACCCCGGGTCCGGGTCCGGGCCTAGGCTAGGCATATTGCTTGTCTTCGGACCCAGAAATCTAGGCCAGATCGGCCCGCCCTATTTGGACAGACCTATACAAGAATATGATATTCTTTAGACACCCAACATGTAAAATATGGACTTTGCCATTATGTCATGTTGTCTCGTTGGCTTTTATAACTTCCTAGTATGTGTTTTAGCGTGTTGTTGCATATGTCTCGTTGGCCGTTATGTGCGTTGTAATGTGTCATTACATTTATGTGAATTATTGCAGAATGGTAAGCAAAAAGTTTGTGAAAATCTCTGAAATGTCACTCCTAATTCTGAGTAGCGCAGAATATCATGTTAGCATGTGGAGTGTTCTGACAGAATTTGTGTTCATGTCCATTAAAACCAGATCATCTAAAACTTTCTGTTTCTCTACATTATAAATCTTTCATTATACATGTCCAAATATATTTCGTACTTGAATTCCTGGATCGGTAAAAAATTGTCCCAAAATGATAACTTACAAGAATTATGAGGATTTGTTTTCCCTTATTAAAAGCACATAGAGTATACATATCAACCACATGTTCTAACTCTCATAGTTGAGTAGCTCTACCATGAATCTAACAGAAAGCATAAAATTTGAAGTCTTCAAGCATCTAATTCTATGACATTAGAACATATCCTGGTGCCTAGAAAGAGCAAAAAAAGGCAATATATAAAACATTTAAAATTTTTTTTTTAATCAATGTCCAACGCTATAATATAAAAGATGCTAAATCAGAATATTACAACACGCAGTTGAATACATACTAGAAAATCACTAGCACCAGACATCGCAGAGAAACAAGCATAAAACACTGAAGCTGGTCGATCGCTGGTCATAATAAAAATTATCCTCCTCCAGAGGCACCTGATCAAGCTTTTTCCTCTTCATGGTGTTGCATTCAACTGTCTTGAATGAGAAACAGAAGGATCAGAACCATCAATACTCATTGAATCAAACTACGAAAATGCCTTCTCTCTCCATAATTGTTGGTCTAAATTGATTGAATTCTGTAATTGTTGAGGAAGAGTATAAGCCAGGACTCTTTTCTCTCTCGTAGCTCCCTCTCGCCTCATTTGTCGCTTTGGTTCTGATTTGATCTAAAATGTGATTCACTTACCATACCCTCCATCCTGGAAAAATATACGGAACAAAATATGTTAACACCTGAAAAATATAGTTTCAGATAAACAGACTAAAAGAGGGCACCTTTTCCCTTCGCAGTATGGGTAAAAACATAGCAGATACAGAGAACATAGGTAACCATATTTAGCAAAGGGAGTCTGATAACCACATTAAACATAATTAGTCATTGTAAGAGCTATATAAGAAAATTAATGTAAAACCACACTAGCTATGGATCCTTGTATTACAAAATTTTCAAGTAACTATAATACTCGAATAGACTTCAGTCAATTTGCATCAGATATTTCCTTACACATCTCAACATGTAATCCTCCCTTTGACCGTCCATTCAATTTTCTAATTAAGTCTGAATACTGTAGCACTGTTTAAAGCATTTTACACGTATATACTCAAATTGACAACAAGAAGTATTGTGAATACTTACAAGAAAAATATAACGACAATCTCATCATAAGAAGTTATCTTCCATTTAAAATGGTTTTATAGTCACAAACACAAGCAGTCAACATAACTACTAAAATGGGCAAAAGGCGAAGGCAACACACGGTACATGAAGAAAACCAGAAAGACTATTTATCACTCATTCATCGCAACAAATCGCAGCATCATTTGTCTGTATGCTTACATGGATATCATTAAAAATAATCACCATGCAAGATGAGCATTGAGCAATAATAAAAAGGCGCTCTTGAAATGAGCTGTGTGAAATAAACAAGGAGGATATTACAATTTACAAGCGTCTGGTCCATCCCAGTATGATAATTTACAGATAATTCTCAGTTACAGCTTATCAAGAGATGTCGAGCTTCTGGGTCTTGAGCTTGATTATGGGGAGCCTCTGACAAATCTGGTCTGGATTGCCATAGACTGCAATATTGGAAGGAAAACCTTTCTGCATACAGATAAGACATATATAGAATAAATTATTCATGATCATGCGATTAACAATAAATCACAAAGGGAAAAAAAGACAGAGCAAAAGAACAAGAGTGGAATCCGACATGTTCCTTTGACTGTGTATGCATCATTATGTCAGCGGTTGATAAAAACAGTCCAGAGTAACTCTCAATATTTCACAAGTATCATCTTATGTTGATATATCATACTGCTTAAACAATGGTCTCAAATATATTTATTTAACATAACATTCTGAATAAAAGATAACTTTTTCCAATGGTCGGAATATTCTAGAATAGTTCTGAATCATTTGCTGATAGGACACCAAAACAAGAGTTTTAAATCGTACTTTGAAAAAAAACTGTTTGACAACACATCGTGGAGAAAAGATATCTTTCTCCAATAACTGATATATTTTTAGACTTGTTCTGAAACATAAAATATTTCAATGTTTACAACTATCGCGTTTTCTTGATACAGTGAACCATAAGGAAAAGATATATTTCTCCAATAACTGAATTATTTTAGCTCTGTTCTGAATCATAAAACCTTCGGTTACGTATCAGGTGTTATTGATATAACACCGTGGTGAAACTGAACTCTTACCACACACTTGAGGAAAAAAATAGATTGGGTGAAATGTTTAACAGAATATTGTAAATAAGAAAATTATTGGTTATTAAAATACTTTAGACTTGGTACAAATCAAATATACATTTTGATGTTTTTTGTTTAAAAGCTTCAGTTTTTTATGAATTAATACCCTGGTAGAACAAAGTATCCAGTTTCATTGACGTAACACCCTTATAAAACATGGGTCTTACTACACACTTCAATTGATATATTTAATAGCAAATCAAGAGATATCTTTTTCTAATTATCAATGTTCTAAATCATAAAACATTTTGATGTTTGCAAAGGTCAGGTTTTGCTGATACATCAATGTATTTGAAGAAACATGCATATGTAAAACAAAACAAGAAATAGAAATTTTTAATAGCATATGATAAAGGATAAAAAATTCCTTTCCCAATAGAGAAATTATGTTATACTTTTTCTACACAAAAATATTTCAACTCCAGCAGAGATTTTGCATCAATTTTGTTTGTACTTATGGTAGAGGCTATGACACTAATTCTTTTATTACCCTTTTCATATAATAATTTCTTTTCGGAAAAATTTACAAAATAGACCTCTTTTTGGCCAACAGGTGGCCAAAAAGAGGTCGATTTTGCTAAACAGACCATTCGAAACATACGGGACTACTAATCCCGTATGTTTCGAATGGTCTGTTTAGCAAAATCGACCTCTTTTTGGCCAACATATTTAGCAAAACGGTCTGTTTTGCTAAATATTTAGCAAAATAGGTTTATTTTGCAAATTTCTTCTTTCTTTTCATATAATAATTTGATACAAACAAGTTAAGGGACTCTTGGGTTCGTTGCTTGCTTGTTGCATGTGACAGCAGTTGTTCTTCCTGATCCTGCATGCAATTGTACTTGTATGTGGTTCAGCTTCAAAATTTTGCATTTTGTAACTGCAACTGCAGGTGTAGGTGTTTCCTTTAGAGTTACCTGATTTTTGGACTTCTGTTAGGGGTCGGCTACAAAAAGACTTGTGAAACTAACTTATGTCCATATCTCTCTTAGTTGTCAACTGCAGATAGAGATCTTTCTGCAACTGTAATTGCACCTACATTTATCAATTGAAACAGACAGCTACAACTAACCCAAAATATACCAGCTATATGCAACTACACTTATGACTCCTGCACTTGCAGGGAAATAAACAACCCCTTCACTAGAGATAATATTTGAACATTTCTTGCACCATGCACTCCTATGCAGACGTATAATCAGTCATTTCGAAGAAGACAGAGAGCAAAAGGAAATATTAGGATTACTTGAATAATATGGTACACTAACTCAACCAAATATGTAGAATGAAATACCAATCTTTGTCAAAGGCCATGTGTGCACTTACATTGGATAAACTCTCGATGGTTGCTTCTCTCCAACAGTTCTCACGTAAGATAACAGGTTTACCATTGTCGTCACTAAACTTGCAATATATTCGAGTGTCCCTTAGCCTCATCAGTACTCCATCTACCCTTAGCTGCAGCAAAAAGTTTACAGTGTTGCATGGTTGATAATGTGACTTCACATTGAAAACAAATGAAGTGAAAATCAAATCAAATAATTTCAAAAAACCAAGAAATAAATGGCAAAAGATCATACTTCGGGTAGAAACGTAATTATGTGAAACATAAACAAAGTAGAATAGTAGAAATGAGGACAGGGACATAAGCACGTAAAGCTACATATATAAGCTTACCCAATAACGAAGTAGAACAAACCAACAACTTGGCATCACCCTCTGCAATAATATCATGGTGGAGACAAACATCATTAGTGAATCTTCTCCTACAAACTCACGAATAATTTAATTTTTTTTAAAGCTGGACTTACAACTTTTACAGTTAGGAGTGATATTCCATTATCAGCCAACTCATCCTCGTACAAAATCACCTAAAGGTACAATATTGGTGAACCAAGTAACAGTCAACACAACAGAAGGAGAAAACAAAACAAAATCCTCTTCCATAGGTTAGTAATGTAATTAACCTCATCATAAAAAAGTATAGGTTCCTTTGCTGATAGCACAGCCAAATCAATTTGTTCATCACAGTCCTTCCAAATGAGATGGCATTCATTTTCTGATATTATCTGCACGTTTAGAGGTATTAAAACATGATATAGAATCAATTCATAGAATCAACCTCATCATGTTTAATTATGCAATATAATGTTAAGTTACACAAATAACAGAATAATTTACACTGTTTCATAGAGATGGAACTTTTTCTAATTTTCTTCATGAAAATTAGCCATTTCTTGGGCATTATATATATAACCTTGTATTCCAGACTCTCCATCCGATTTAGGAAAATATTGATGGTTGCTACTTCGTAGCAGGAGTATAATTGCATAGACAATTGAAGTAGGTCAACCTACCTTGTCAGCTAGTCAAAATTTTAGGCTATTGTTACTTTTGGCTCGTACATACCTTGAACAGGCATTTAAAACCCTATACGGACAATCAATAATGTATTCCCAGGCTGTCCTATTAAAACTTGTTCAATTCTTCTGTAGGCATGAATTAGTGTCACATCCCCTCACATGTTTTAATGCAGAAACTTGTACTGAATTAATTTATATAGTTCAAAATGTAGAAAGCAACCAATCATGCAGTATAAACTTCTAGACTCAATATAAGAGTGACAGACGTCATATTAGCTTGGGGCAAAGGATAGCAAGTATAACTTTGATGATCTTCTCTATAAAAATAAACATTTCTCACAGACAATTATCAGGCAAAAGATTTGAAAAACTATAGAGATAAAAGCAAAGTCTTTCGAGAAAGCCTCCATGATCAGTCTGTTGAGAAAGCCTCCATGAAGGCCATCATGATGATGTCTACAAGTAGCAATCTAGTTTCAATATTATTCAACTAGAAAAGAGAATATGGAGTGCAGCAGACAGTTATAGGAACTAAGAAAAGCTTTTGATAGATGTCGATTTTGCCAATGTTAGTGTTCCAATATACAAATTTGACTCAAAAATGTTAGCGTTCCAATATAGATGTCGATTTTTCCAATGTTAGCATTCCAAGATACAAATTTGACTCAAAAATAATAAAAGTACACTACTCTCAGATACCATGTATTGATTGGTACAAACTCAAGATCAAATTTTCAAAGATCTCCCTTGATCAAATTCCCTAAAAACTTTGCACCTGGAAGCAAGGTTTTAAATGGCAGCCAACATGTCAGTTTGGGAGCTCCAACGCCATGATATCATGCTTCCAAAGTTGTATGGCGTTTTGAGGATAAATATTGGGATATTTCGGACATAGCAGCCAGTATGTCGGCCTCTAAATATCTGCCGATATGCTGATTTTTAAGACCTTAGTCTTTCTAACTTTGGTTTAGAACTCAAAACCCAAAGAGCCAAACCTAATTATCCAATTGTTACATTCCCAATTAAAAGAACCTGATAACCAAGTATAGGGTAAAATCATACCACAAAAATAAATTGCTCCACTCCTCCGCTGCTTCCTTCACAGGGCGTAATCAACTTAGCGTTCAAATTCAAATCTTGAAGCTGGATTGAGATTTTGATGATGAAGGATAATAAGGCCTCTCTCCATCCTTCCCCCTACCCCCCACCCCTCTCCTCTTGCTCTCTTTCTCTTGCGATCAAGAAGCAAGTTACTAGAATCGGTTAGTGATCCTAAATATCATATGTTATTTACATTTTGTATATTTAGACTAGATTTTATTACGTGTAGATTGCGTTTAGGACATTATATTATATATGCACACTATCTGATATGACAATGCGATATTTACTACAAATTACCGATATTTTCTTGATTTCCACAATTCGCATGGATTTTAGGCGTCTAACATTGTCCCCAACATCCGACATTTAAAACCTTGCCAAGAAGAAAACAATATTTTTCAACATTATCTCTCCCATAGCTAAGTATTTTGAATCTTTCAAGTAGAATAAATTGCTAGGAAATATGCATTTGATTTCTGAAAATATTCATGAGCAAAGTGAGCACAAGATCTAATCATCGGTTGGTCAGTTTGGATAGAGAAGAGGGTAGGGGAGGGAGATGATTGAATTAAACTCAAGGGCAGAAAAAGGAAAGGAAGAGAGTGTGATGCAACTAATTGTGTTTGGCTAGACAACTAGGAAATATAGATGGAGGGAGAGTGACGGAACTAATTTGTTTTTGTTTAGAGTAGAAAATAGGACAAGAATAGAGCAATTCACTTAAAATCTAATCCCTCCCCTCCCAGTTCAGGAGGGTTAAGAAAGTGAGGAAATTTGCTTCTTTTTAACCCTCCCAATCCTTCCCCTCACTCACTAAAAAATATATAAACAAACACAATTTTAGGATGGTCAACATTGTAACCTCCCCAACTCCTCTCCCCTCTTAAAAAAAAGGTATCCAAACTCACCATGAATGTCAACAAGCAAAATGCAAGACATAGGACTCTCTTCATCTTTGTCTCTCACTCTCTTGTGTCAATAAGTTTGTTTGTGTCAGAGAATGAGAATTGCATTGGTTTTTTTAAATAGACTCATGGAACAATTATAGCACAAAATCTAAATTATATGCTGTTGGAAGGATGAGGTCTTGAATGTGTCAACATGTGCAAGTGAAGGGTATTTTTGGAAGAACTATTGCCATTGTCCATCCCCTATCTCCAAGTCCCCAATCTCCAAGTAATAAAAAGACAGACTGCGGATTATTGAGAGAACAGTAAGATGATATGCAAACTCTATGGAGCAATTCAATATTTGGAAGCTTAGAATCCACCAATCATGTAACATAATTTTTCAGATGCAATTTTGTGAGCAACAGGCAGGCCAATGTTAGCTTTTAGCAATGTTTTTTCTTACATGAAAACATCAATTATCTTAGAGGCAAAAGACTCCTGAAACCAAGGAGATAAAAAATGAAGCCTACAGAGAAATCTTCATGATAGTATACTGTGATGGTGTAACTTTATATATTTTTTCTTAATTTATATAGTTAAAATACTTGTAAGTTCAACAACTGTTCATCTCTTTCCCACTATTCCTAGGGACCTAAAACCTTAGTGTATCTCACTAACGGATGAAACATAAACAGAAATTGAATGGCATAAGGCGGTGGTATACAAAAACCTGACATTCTTCATTGAGTATCCATTGTATTATTCTTTGTTTGATCTGATACAATATCATTTTACATTATTTCAAAATTTTATGCAGAAGAGCCAACATGCTAAATTTATGGTCCTATTGAAATATTTCAAATAAGATGAATCAACAATGCAAGGTAGCTTTGATGAGCAAAAAAATAACATTTGATTGTATCAACATGCAGGCTTTTGATTAATACACTCAAAGCTACCGAGAATAAAAAAAGATTTTTCTATTATATCTTAGCAAACAAATTTGTAAGGCTCAGCAGGATTTATATCTTACCATACCATTTCCAAGGTTTTTAATACTCAACAAGTGATCATCAATTTCAACTTGAAATACTCGGTATATAGTTAAAAAAAATTAGCAGAGAAGGTTCAAACCTTTGCTTCATTTGGTTCAATTGCCTCACTGCCACTATATGGTGTTGTGAATGTATAGTCATAATCAAGTATCACTTGCTGGAACGGTTTGCTGAAAAGAGCAAAAACATAAATAAGATATCTCATTGTTAGTGACTAGGACATTACATAAATAATAATGGAGAAAATTTGTCACCAACTCTTCAAGGACACACTAATGTCAAAACCTCATAAATGAGGGAAACACGACCCTTGTGATGACATAATTAGCTCTGTTCTAAGAATAGCATGCAGAAATTCGGGTAAGCTATATTGAAAATCTGGAGAAGTAACAATGTAAGAATATCTACCTCAGACATATGTTTTCTATGGACAAACTGAGCAATGCAACTAAATCTAATTTAAGCAATTTGTTAGTAAAAGAAGGAATTACACAATTTACCTTCTGACCTTCCATTTTGCTGCTGCAGGGACTTCGACCGGTGGCAACGCTTCCTGCTTCCACCCCTTTAGAGCATCAAATGCATTGAAGTGTATCTTAATACCACTATTGACATGTAAAAGACATAAAGAACTTTCTCCAAAAACCATCTCAGGCAAGTGTGAAGTCCCTAGATTTTCTTCCCACCTGAAAGAAAAACACAAGGATGTAATCAAGGCGTTAGCTCTTAAGACAAACTCCACCTCGTTCTCGTAGTTAATCTTAAATTCTACTGGTTTAGCTTAATTCTAGCGTAAATTTCATAACCTTCCATAAGCTTATTAGGGTTCTTCTAAAAAAACTACCCATGAGCACTGTTGTAAATAAGGCCCAACGCGACGCAATCACAAGGAGAATAGCGTTTGTGAAGTCATCCGCAAGGATATCAATGACTTCGGTAGCAAATAGCGGTGAATCGCTATTTGCTCATAATTGCAATAAAAGCGTGTAATAGCAGCTCAATGCGGTCAATAGCAGCTCAATGCGGTTAATAGCGCTAAAAAGTGCTATTAACCGCTAACTATCGCTTTTAAATGAGCTAGGTTATTTGATACCCTACCGCTTTAAACCCAGACATGACCCGATTTGATCTCTCTCTCTCGTGTCCCCTCCCCCATGCTACCCCTTCCTCATCCCCGAAGCTCCCTCCACGAAGCTCCCTCCCGTCCTCCACCAGCTCCATCTCCAGTGCTCTTCCACCTTCTGCAGCGCTTCTTCCACCATCTCCGAAGCTCCCTTCACTAACTCCACCATCTCCAGTGCTCCCTCCACCAACTCCACCATTCTCTAGTGGTCCCTCTCATTGTTGGACTTCCTCATTATCAAGATTCTCTATTAGGCTCGGCCTGAAACAGAGACTAAGGTAATTTCTCAAAATTAATCATTAATAAAGATTTCTTCTTTAACTTGTTTGTTCTTTAATCTTTATATACATTACAAATTATTTGAAATTGTTTAAAGACTCGGTGCATTGAGATTTTTAGAATATTCTAAATTTTTTATTGTTTAAGGAGTCAATGCATTGAGATTTTAGAATATTCTAAATTTTTATTGTATATATATGTACGTATATAATTGATTAATTGTATATGCAGTGAACAATTTGTAAATAATAATTAGTAAGTTAGTAACCAAATTAGAAACTATTTGATCAAAATTTAATTAAATTAATTTAGATTTTAAGATGTTAAATGTTTTCACCCTACGTATGAGTGTATGACTAAATGGATTGATCAATTAAATTGAAAAGTAAATAACTATCATATAGAAATTAGAAATTAGTTTATCAATTACATATGTATATTTTTATTTCTCTTGCTTAACTTGTTTTGTTATTAACAATTATTATTTGTTCATTGCATAGGTATAACTTCAGCATCATTAGATGGGATCGTCCTCTACAGAAAATCTAATCCACTGATGAGTTCTCAGAATCTAGAGTTAGGTAGCTGCCACAGCCAGCTAAATCTTGCCACCAAGGCTCGAGCTTCGGGTGAGGCACCACATTTGTGTCCTTCAGATGATATTGGATGGGATTGGAGAATTTATCCAGAATGGTATAAGAATGGCCCAATGCACATTGTGTGGACATATAAGCACTGGTTGTATTTCCCACCATAAAGAACACTTAACTACCACCCCCAGCAATATGAAACCATCTAAAAAAGTGACACCTAAGATTTTAGCCAAGGTAAAAGCAACAAAGGAGCAAAATAAGGGCAAGAAGTCAAATAATATCAAACATGAGGTCGAGCGTAGACAGGAAGTCCAAGTTTCCAATTTGAAAATTGAGAGCACAAAAGAAATCACTCGAATCAGAAAGAAGAGTACATGTACTTTTAGAGCTATGCAACGATATGCAACATTCTTGCCAGAAGAGCCTACATCATCATCCACGATGAAGCAAACAACAATCGATGAAGCTAAACATAAAAGAAGAAAGGAGTTGGTTTGGTCCACGAATGGGTCTCTCTTTGGACCTATGAAGCAACGATTCTATTTCATGCATTGACGCTCCCTTCATTCGGTAATATGTCTAAAGCTATTGGATAATTTGGTCCAGACTATGTGGCACCGACAATGTATCAATTGAGGAAGCATTTGCTGAAGAAGATAGTGACTCGTACTTCAGTGGATTTGGAGCGACATAAGAAGCTTTGAGAGACTACTGGCTACACATTGATGATAGATTCATGGACTGATTAGAAGCACATATGTGTTATGAACATATGTGTTCATTCTAGTGCTAGAGTTATTTTCTACAACTCGATAAAGGAATCTGCTACTTTTTATACAGGAGATTTTACTTCTCAGTGGATTGATTAGTGCATCGAGGAGATAGGGGCTGACTATGTTGTACAAGTTGTCACCGATAATCATTCAGCAAACATGACTTCAAAGAAGAAGCTAAAAAGGGAGAGGCCAAGGATCTTTTGACTTCTTGTGCAACACAACCAATCCCATGTTTGTAGGACATTGAAAATTGACCAAGTTCAAGAATATAATTAAGAAGGCACGAGCATTGACTATTTTTATCTATAGTCATACCAGTCATACCAGGACTCTGGCAGTTACACGTAAGTGCACAAGGAAGGACATTGTTAGGCTAAGCACTACCAGATTTGCTACTTCATTCCTCACATTTGAGAGCTTACTAGAAAAAAAGGATGCATTTATTACTATGTTCGGTTCTGATGAGTTTGGAATATGAAGTTTGTTAGGGGTGCAAAGAGGAAAGCTCTAGCAGCAAATGTTACTGTGATTTCGAGGACCTTCTAAAAAATGTGAGGAGTTGCTTAAAGGCCTTCACGCCTCTTTTCAAGTTTCTTCGCATGGTTGATTCAGATACATGTCCCTTAATGGGATTAATTGGTGGAAAGCAGCAAATTGTGAAGAGGAAAGTCCTGGCTGCTTGCAAGACAAAAGCGTTACGCACCAATCATATCCATTATGGAGAGGCATGTTGAGGATAGGCTTCATAGTTCCCTTCATCTAGCGGCATGGTTTCTAAATCCTCTTTTCTATTATGCGGAGGATGAGATGGCTAAGAAGAATGTAGGGGCTAAGCAAATAGTTCTTGATTGTGCTGAGTTATTCTTTAGGATGAGACTACCATTGATACCATTTACTCGACAGAGATGGCGACGTATAAGGAAAGTGATGCTTCCATTCATAGAAAGCCAAGAGCATAGAGAGTAACAAAAAGGATTATAGAGAATCGTAATCCAGGTATTAAGTTATGTTATTTTGAGTAATAGTACATTAATTCTACTATTTGTTAGTTTTGAATTGATTAATTTGCTTTTATTACCTTCATACAACTCATTGTGGGACACATTTGGTGGAAATACATATTACATGCAGATGATGGCGCTTAGGATATTGAGATTGATATGAAGCACCTCCAATTGTGAGGGAAACTGGAGTTGTTTTGAAGGGATCACTCACTACCTTGTTTCAATTTCCAAATTCAATTGTTCATATTAAAAAAATGAGATTGAAGTTATTAAATGATAAATGATACATTGAGAAATGACATATTTCTATGTTATTGAATTGCAGATCCACACAAAGAAAAGGAACAAGCTAGATAGCAAGAGATTGAACGACCTGGTCTATGTACAATTCAATTTGAGGATCAAAACCAAAATGGATACAACAAGGATGGAAAGAAAAAGGATATCCTCCTTGCTAAAGATGGTTGGGGTGGTGGATGGATATATCTATGAGAGGAAAAGGATTATTATCTAAGGATTGACATTCCACTTAGAGTTGTCTCCGAAGCAGCTAGTGCAGATGAATTCTTGCAGCCGATGAGGACTACAATGAGGGCAAATACGGCTTCTAGTTCAAGAGTCTGCGAGGTGGTGGATACGAAGAATGAGGAGGGAGTTGTTGAGGACTCTGACTCATGAGGACTATGACTCAGATGAGGAGGATATCCAGCTTGACGATGATGATTGTCACAATGATGCTTTGAGAGATGACATTTTGCTTCTTGGCACAGCTAATGATGACGAGGAATGATAAGTGATGATGAGTCATTGCTTGATTTCAAAGTTTAATTTTGAGACTTATGGCTTTTATTTTGCTTGGACTTTTTGACTTTTGAGTTTAGGTTTGGACATGTATTTGGAGTTTGATATTTACAGCTTGCTTAGGATCTTTGGATTGTTATTATCTATTATGACATTATCTTGCTTAGGATCTTTAGATTGTTATTTACGCTTGAATATTTCATTTTTATGTCAAGTTTTAAATAATTAATACAATTATGTTGCTACTAATCAATGCATTTCTATTGTTGAGAATTTTACTTTTAAAGACTTGGAAGGTTGAAAGAATGGGAAAAATGACAGTTTTTTATTAACAGGTACGCTTTTTTATTATGTACAATACTTTTTTTAATATTATGTGATTGTTACTTACACGCCTATTTCATGTTTAGGATCTTTACAAATCATTAAACAAGCATTTGTGGAATTTTTAGATTTTTCTTTAATTTTTTTTATTTTTTAAATATATAATTATACATATTTCAATTGGACCGTTATTTTAATTTGCGCTTTTTGTTGCTATTTTGCCGCTAAAGCCCCAAATAGCCTCAGCGGTGCCTTACTGCTACGCGACGCTATCCGCAATTGATAACCTTGCCCATAAGTTACCTTTTGTTGGAGAAAAATATCACAAATTTTTAAATCTACAGAAAATATCACATAGTATTAGTAAATTACGCGAACAGCGTCAAAGGCATCATTGAAAATCTAATATACCCCTAATAATTAAGAAGGGAGAAGGTGAGAGAGTAGTCATATGAAGTAAATAAGGGTAAACATGTCGAAAATCTATGAAGCACGGACACGCATAACATGAAGCTGTGTCGTGTCGTGTCCGTGTCGGACACACGTGTCGAACACACGTATCCTATGTATTTTTTAGGATTTGCCTCATGTCGGTGTGTCGGATGGTTGTGTCGAATCCGTGTCCGTGCTACATAGTCGAAAATATCTCATATGCAAATTATGCGCCAACTTACACTAACGTGTAGGTAAATCATAATCGGAGAGGTTTTAACTATGCATGCAACCAGGACATTTTGGGTCAGTTACAGCTGTTTGTTTCATTGTAATTGATCAATGCAGCTGCAAAAAGGTTTTTAGTTGCGACTGACAACTTAACACAGATTTGGTGTAGTTTGCAGTTGCAACCTTTTTGAGCTCCAAATAGTGTTTAAATTGTAACTTCAACCGAACTAATTCCCAATATAAGTCCAAAATAAACTGACAGAAAAAGCACTTAAAACTATAATTAAACCTGAAAATTGTAAAAATTAGAAGTCAACCAAGCAACTAGTTGATTAGTTCGTCACTTTGTGAAATTTAACCTTATTTTTTTCTTTAGGGTTTCTTACTCCATAAGTGTAATCTCGCAAAAATATTCAAACTTTTCACATCAACAGGAATCAAAGCAATAAATTGACGAAATTTTTTGAAAAGAAGCAATTTTCGGAAGCTCAGGGTTTTTGTGGTGCGGGGGCTCGTACTTGAATGGCGAGGGAAGTGAGAATAGGGCGATTGAAGGACTCGATCTTCCATCCCTTGAGATGCAATCCTCGCCGTCCATCTGGAAGCAGCTCCGCCCCTGCCGCCTTCAGATCGATCTCTCTTCCAACCTCGCATTCTTCCATTGAAGAAATCAGCACTGTGCTCGAGCTCCCAGAGACCTTTGATTAAAGCATTTCCTTTTCGCAATTAAATTGATTAGTTTGGTTTTAACTAATCAGGACTGGTAATTGGGCTAAAGGAAGCCCACTCTAGAATATCCATTCCAGATTGTTTCGGGTTCGGGCTTAGTCCTATTGGATAGTGTTGGAACTTACAGATCCGAATTAATTTAAGGGAATATTAGAAGCAACCCCGCTTTAAACTTTGTTTTCCAAGAAATCACCTTGTCGAAAAGCTCGAAAAATAAATAAATAAATAAAACCTCCCTCATTTATGATCGTTAGTGCAGCCATTTAGTACTATATATATTGGAGTTTTGTTCTTCAGCGGTCTAGATGGACATTCATATGAAATCCTATCATGTTTTTTTTTTTTTTAATTTTATCCAAAATTTATTTTTTTTTCTCTGTTTTTTTTCCTTTCAACTTTAAAATCTAAAAAGTTTTAGGGGAAGCATCTTTAAAAACATCTACGGAGGTATTAATGTCTAAGAATATTTGGAAAAAAAATTTACATTATAAAATTAATTTATTTTATTTACTGTCATAGTTGATGAGGAGAGTCTTTGTGTAGGTTTTTACAACAGAGAGCTCTTGAAAAACATGGAATAGATGAAAAAGGCTTCTTTTATATTCATGTGGCAAATAAGGTGGGTAATTGACTATCTAACAAAAGTTCAAAGAAAGACTATAAAAAGAAAATAGTAAAATATTATATTGATAAAAAAAACTAACACTAATTTACTACTCTATCCTAAAAACTAACGCCGATGATAATTGAGCATAAAAAGTATTCACAAATATGACAACAAGTAGGCCTATCTGGTTGAAAAAATAAATTTATCATTAGTTTAAGCAAAAGATTAAGAGATTGTGTTTTCATATATGCCTTCAATCTATCATACTTTTTAGATTTGCAACCCCTTACCTCCCCTGTAGGCGTCTAAAAATGCCTATGGGTGTCCGCACACAGCTTGAGACGGAGAGAAGACGATGAACGTCGTTATCTGAATCTAAGAGGATTATCTAACGTTGACAAGCGCCTGAAGCAAAACAGCAAACCGAGTGGCCTGCACGCTTATCAATCAGCTCGCACGCGTCGGTTAACACGCGCGCGTCAATAAGCTCGCGCGCATCAATCAACGCGCGTCCGACAATCAGTTCGCGCGTGTCGGTCAACACGAGTGCATCAATCAACACGCGCGTATATCAACCAACGCGATTTCGATAGTCAATCCCGTAACGAAGCATGCAAGTCAACAAGACGGTCAAACACGCAAAACGATGAAAAATACAAGTCCCGGAAGAGTCAAAAAACCAGAAGAAAGTGCCAAGCTACGGAACCCGCGCCGGTGCGGGACAGCCGAAACCGACCCGCACCAGCGCGGGTCGGCCGAAACCGACCCGCACCAGTGCGGGTCGGGGTTTTCTCAGGATTTGTTGGTTCCTGAGCATCCCAACTGATCTGATATCATCCCCAAACATTGTTAATCAGTTATTAACTGAAGATAAGGAGGGATCATTCATTCTTATCCCAAATAACCGCTTCCGAAGCTTATAAATACGAGCTCGGTTGCTCATTTCTCGGGGCGGAGTTATTATCAAGACGGGGAGGTGCTGCTGGATTGAGGAGTCAAGGAGCACGAATTTCAGCGATGGCAAATCATATCCTGAAGAACTTCGGCATAAAGAAGGAGCTATTCGAAGGATCTAAATCTCGTCCGTCCGTCCCTTGAGATTAGGCTTGATCTTAATCTCGAGAAGAGCCCTGATTTCGCTTGGTCGATTTCAGCGCTTCAAATTAAACATTCCCCCGGTGAAGGCGAAGCTCTGCCTAATTTTCCATCAACCAGATCCAGATCTAATGTCACGCCCCGCTTCCCAAAATACCAGGGAATCGGGACGCGAGCAAGCCCGCGACATATTAAACTGAGAAGAGATAAGTGCTAGACCCCGTCTTCTCAATCTAATACGCTAAGCGTCAAGAAATACAAACGAAAGCACAGGTCCCCGATCACAGTAATGAGAATATAATAAACAACTCAGAACCAAAAGATACATATCACAACTGAAATGATCATCCAGACATAATATTCGGGCCAAACATGCCCTTATACAAACTATCTGAATGAAATACTTGAGAATATAAAATACAATGATCAGGCGGAAAAGGAAATGCTACGAAAATAAACTGAAAGGAATAACTGAGCTTCAACTCTTCTTCTGCTTCGTCTACATGACACTCCTGCTGAGAATACTCGGCTCTGGCGCGTCTCCAAGCTGAACATGTTCTTCTTCTAAGTCTGACGTACACCAGAGAAAACAGGTGTACGTCAGGTGCGTGGCGCACGGCAAGATCCCGAAAGGAAGAATAGAACGGTCGTGCAACCAATGCAAATAATGGTAATAACAATGGAAACATGCAACTGAAATACTAATGATCTAAATATAAGTTACTACTAGAGTAGAATAATCATAATAAATCCCAGGAAATCAACCAAGTAACAAGTCGATCATGCAGCTAGCGATCAAAATAATCATCCAAGTACAGAGTCATACACTAGATGGAATTAACAGGTCACTGGTCACATCTCACACAGAGCCAACGCTCATATCACCGGATAACTGACTGTTCACAAATCCCCTACGCGCATCCAATACCGCTACACGAATCGGTCAGAGGACTACACGCACCAGTTGGAGCTAACTTTTCTACAGTGCCGGTGGCTCTTGGCGGCCAATGAACACGTACCGGTTCAACCGGTCACCGAGTCAACCGATGAAGAAGCTTCTCGGGTTGCAACTCGAATGGTCCATGAATCCGAGCTCGAAAAGAGGAGAAGGAGGGAACCAGTGGGTCCTTCTAGTCATTCAACGCAGAGGGAGCCTACTACGGAACCTCATGTTGGGGGTGGTGTAGAGATTGGTGGCGATGGTGGAGAAGAGGAGCCGGAAACAGGTGTGTTAGAAATCCCAAAGATGCAGCAATTGCTGAAAGAACTCGCCGCTTTCAATTGTCCAAACCTTCGCCTCCTCTAAAGAAGCCAAAGATGCAAGTCTTTTTCACTTATCCTAATAAGATGTCGGTTGAAATCTCAGGTGCAGCTTCTGAAGAAGAAGAGAGAGAGGAGTCCAGCCTTATTCATCGGACGCGGTCTCGACCCGCAACTCAGGTTTCTCCGAGGCACGAATTGCGTTCTAAATTTTTCGCGGAGAAGACTGTTGATCCATAGGGGGAACGTCCGGCTAAACAAAAGAAGCTGGCTTCTAAGCGACGGAGCAACCCTGAAATGGGACCGGTGACTCACGGCGACTCAAGGATTGATGGCTGAAAGGGGTGAGTATTTTTTCGTATAGTTTCTTCCGGTATATGTTGAGCTTTTGGACTTAAACAATTTCGTACTTCGCAGAAGAAGATTTTGCAAGCGGCTTTATCTTTGACGCTTCTTCCCCTGATATTGACTTTTCGGAACCAACTCTGGGAATCAGTCTCGAAGAGCCTGTAGATGTTGAGACAAGTATTCTTGATGAGACCGGCGCGGGTCACGACATTGAGCCAGGCTTAACCGAACAGGCTGAGAGTCCAGGTATACTTAAAACCAGTAGCGCATCTTTCGGGTGGCGGGAACTGAACGATGGAGAATTCATATCCCCGCTAACTGTTTCTATACTTCTTACTCTGTTAGAAAAGCTGCAAGAG
>NC_033799.1:27391442-27524208 GCF_001876935.1 Asparagus officinalis | reverse complement strand
CAAGCCCGCGACATATTAAACTGAGAAGAGATAAGTGCTAGACCCCGTCTTCTCAATCTAATACGCTAAGCGTCAAGAAATACAAACGAAAGCACAGGTCCCCGATCACAGTAATGAGAATATAATAAACAACTCAGAACCAAAAGATACATATCACAACTGAAATGATCATCCAGACATAATATTCGGGCCAAACATGCCCTTATACAAACTATCTGAATGAAATACTTGAGAATATAAAATACAATGATCAGGCGGAAAAGGAAATGCTACGAAAATAAACTGAAAGGAATAACTGAGCTTCAACTCTTCTTCTGCTTCGTCTACATGACACTCCTGCTGAGAATACTCGGCTCTGGCGCGTCTCCAAGCTGAACATGTTCTTCTTCTAAGTCTGACGTACACCAGAGAAAACAGGTGTACGTCAGGTGCGTGGCGCACGGCAAGATCCCGAAAGGAAGAATAGAACGGTCGTGCAACCAATGCAAATAATGGTAATAACAATGGAAACATGCAACTGAAATACTAATGATCTAAATATAAGTTACTACTAGAGTAGAATAATCATAATAAATCCCAGGAAATCAACCAAGTAACAAGTCGATCATGCAGCTAGCGATCAAAATAATCATCCAAGTACAGAGTCATACACTAGATGGAATTAACAGGTCACTGGTCACATCTCACACAGAGTCAACGCTCCTGTCATCGGATAACTGGCTGTTCACAAATCCCCTACGCGCATCCAATACCGCTACACGAATCGGTCAGAGGACTACGCGCAATCCGATGAGCTAACTTTTCTACAGTGCCGGTGGCTCTTGGCGGCCAATGAAGTGCCTACACGAATTCACTTTAGCCCAACAAACCAACCCCAGTGACTACACGAATTCACTGGTGCGAGCCTGGAAGATACATCAACAGTCTTATCCGATCACATGAACACTAACTTCCCCATCCCAACTCTCTTGTTTTTCTAAGCTAACTTATACACATGTTTCTAAGTCTTAAACCGGACACACTAGGCCACGCTAGTCATGGTTTTCTAACGGTTCTCAAGCATAACAAAGAGTAATAAACACAACTAATCATATACAGCAAGATCATAACATATCACATAAAAATTAAGAAACATAAATTATGAAAAATTCATAATAATCCCTTTTCTAAAATAACTCTTTTAAAAGATATTTATAAATGTTCTAAATAATTCCTTTTATAAAATAAATCCTAAAAAAATATTTATAAATGTTCTAAATAATTTCTTTTATAAAACTTTCTTAAATTACTGAAATTATTCTAAATTAATACTTATAAATTCTTTTACATTATAATTATTCTAAAATAATTCTTTTGTCAAATAAATTCTATTGTTTTATTATAATTACTCTAAAATGATTTTTCACCAAAATAATTTATTATAATTATTTTATTATGATTATTTTGTCAAATAAATCCTTAAAAAATCATAAACTAATCTAAAATAATTTTATCTTATTTTATCTTTACAGTATCTATTATCAAAATATTATTTTTAGTATCATTCGTCAATTAAATCCGTGCAAGTCATCACAGTATATGTATTACAATATGAATGGTCATACGTTATTGTCCACAGTCTGTTTCGTTCACAACAGTTCTATACGTTATGGTTCTCAGTCCAATATGTTCACGACAGTCCCGTATTTGTAACGAATAATTATTCGGGTAACGAGTTCGTATGCAAAATAAATTTGTGATCAATCTAAAATTATACTGAGCAAGAATAGAGATCTTGCAAGTAATTAATTAATTCAGAGCGGATCTAAGAATTGAATGACAAATCAGGAGAGTATCGGGATCTTGCCTCGGGGTTTTCGTCGAACTAATCGACGTTGTCGGTGCAACGCGTCGGTGCTGAAGGGCGACGGATCTGAACAAAAGGACAGGCGATTTGTGACCTTTTGGCGGCAAACCCGACCACAGATACGGCAGAAGTATATGATGACTTGCCGGATGAAACCCACGAGGTTAACACCACATCACACCAACAAGTATGGCAATTATACTTCGATGGTGCCTCAATGGCAGTTAATAGAGTAATAACCCCGGGATGCCCTATAGTTTCCTCTGGAGTTGGAGTCGTCTTAATCTCCCCTGGAAAGCACGTGATGCCTCGGGCTTATTCGTTGACTAGTCCGTGCTCCAATAATGTTGCCGAATACAACGCGCTTCTCATTGGACTCAGTTTCGCCAAAGAGCTGGGGGTCGAATATCTCGAAGCTTTTGGAGATTCGCAATTGATAGTCAACCAAGTTCGCGGTGAGTATGAAGTCAGGAATCAAGACCTGATCCCGTACCACCAGGAAGCCATCAAAATGGCAGAATCTTTCGAAGAATTCTTCATCGAATATATCCCTCGTCTCCAGAACGCTTATGCAGACGCACTGGCGGCACTAGCAGTATCACTGGCACAGCCTCCCGAAGCTGAGCTGTTAGTCACAGTACGGACGCATCAACTCTGCGTACCCATATACAGTACGGAGATTGAAGAAGAAGAGGATAGAAACGTGAACGCCAAAGAGGTGAATTCAACTCAAATTGGGTCTGAGTCCCGAGATTGGCGTTTTCCTATCATCGACTACGTCCAATATGGTATCTTGCCAGAGGATGTAAAAGAAAAGGAATCAATCCGCCGAAGAGCTCCAAGATTCTTCTATAATACCGAGACCCATACGTTATACCGTAGAGGGTACGACGGTCTTTTGCTCCGATGCCTTTCGAACAGAGAAGCAAAGGAAGTTCTTAAGGAAGCACACGAAGGAGAATGTGGTGCGCATCAGCCCGTAAAAATATATTTACTTACATTTAAAATCAAATAATTATGTGACAATTATCTACACGATAAAACGTACTAGTTATGCTTATACGACAGCTGATACGTAATAATACAATAATTTACACAAATAATACGTAATTAATAATTCAATATAATACAAGAATTAATACGTAATAATAATAATAATACGATGTATTATTTAAAATAATACGTAATAGTATCAGTAACACAACGGATAAATCCCAGAAATTTTCATTGCACTAAATTAATTTATAAATATAAAAAACATTTAAATAAATATAAAATTTAGACTTTAAATCATAGAAAAATTCTAGAAAATCGAGAAAATACAAATACTCTTTTAAAAAAATCATAATTAAATATTTTAAAATACCAAAAATTTATTTTAACTAGTATCAAAATTTTACGGTCATTACATCTAACGTGGTCCACGGATAAACCACGGCACAGGCAAAGACACCCACGCAAGCAGAAGACCGATAAACGATCTCCCTGTGTTTGTTTGATAAAGTTGTAAATTTTTTTTATTTTCATTGTGTAAGAAGATCTTATAAAAAGATTAACTTTTTTTATTTTATTCGAGTTTATTGTAACGACTAAAGTTGTAATAGATTCGATAGCAATGAAAACAGCAACTTTCGACGCAAACAAACTGGCGACCACAGTGGGAGCCGACAACCTTTCTATGAAGGCTGACGTGTCGCAACCTCGGATCCCGATCCCGGTTGAAACGAAGGTCGAATATGAGTTCGACCAGCATAAGTACGAGGAATACTTTTCCTCCTCCTCCAGATCGGCCTCTCCGCGCAGATGCAGAAAGGCCTACTCCAGGAAGACCCATTGGACTTCAGCTGCAGAAGCCCAAGAAAAAGATCTTCTCGCCATCGCTACACCTGTGGCTCACAACGCCCCGCCGACATCCGACGAGGCTAAAACTACAGATCTGAACCCCTTGAGCAAGGGTTCGATTGTTGATGATGTGCCCACTCTATCAAAGAGAGCACGTCAGAGGTGACGCTAACGCCTCGCACGCTAACTAGCCAAAGCCTTGGAACCAGTTGATGGAATCCGTTATGAGGCGGATCTGAAGTTCAGGAGGCGACAACCACCACAACAGAGAGTGGACGACCCCTCCTCCCTCAAACCAGCGAAGAACGAATGGGTCTGTGTCAAAAGGACCCGATCGACTCTTCAAGAGCGGATTCAGAAACGTCACATATTGCTTGCACATGCAAGAATTCTCGTGCAGGAGGCCAAGAAATTGGAAGATAAAGGAGTGGAAAAGAAGCCACAAAGACTGCACCAAGTATGGAGGCCAAAGTCTCGGACGACGGCCAAAAAGATCGAAAAACACGGGTCACTCAGATCTGACCCGCTGATCGGGTCACTTAAATCCGACCCGTCCGAATCGGGTCACTCAAATCCGACCCGCTGAATCACAGGTCACCCAGAGCTGACCCGCCAATCTGGCAGTCGCCCAGATCCCGCCAATTCGCGGGTCACTCAAATCCGACCCGCCAATTCGCGAGTCACTCAGATCCGACCTTCTAGTCTGCGGGTCGCCCAAACCCGACCCTCCAACTTGCGGGTCACCCAAGTCTGACCCGCAACAGATTCAAGGCAGAAGATGTCCTGCACTTATTTCTTCAATTCCATCGAGTTCCGCACCTCTGGTGGAGCTCCGCGACAACATGGATTTGTCTTGATTCAAGGTGAAGATAGTCGATCGCCTGGGTCCTTTACATGAGGATCGAGACGAAGTTCTGATCGAAGAACGCTTGGGTTCGGTGACTGAACCCCGAACAACTTGTCGAGCTGGGGGTCGCACATGCCCTCGCAACAATTTCAAGCCTTCGTATAAAGGGAAAACTCTAGTTTCCACCCGCCTGGGGGTGTGTATTAAAGTCCAAGAGCCCGTCAAGAATTCATGCTTACAAATGCGTGACTCTAAACGCGTGACTCTTGAGAACGCAAACAAGGAGTTGCATACTCAGAAGAAAACGCGTAAGATAAACAAACGCGTTATACCTAAGGATTCATATACACAGCCGATAGGTTGCTCTGACGGCAATGTCAATGAGTTGTACTATCGGGCTGGGGGTACGAACAAGTCTCGGAAGAGAAGTACCCAAGAATCGGAGTCTCACTGCTCGCGCGATAAGATTATCAGGGCAGACTTATCAGCGTGTAGCTACTCCAAGACCGCTCCGCAGAGGGTCTCGGTATTTGAGAGAATCTCTAACGGAGCGACTAAGTCCAAGCCAAGATGTTTTCGCAAGAAACGATCGGCCGTTCAAGGTGACAAACTTCCAGAAGTCACGATAAATATGGTTGACAAGGGAAAATCAATTCGACCTTCTAGCTCTGACCCGCTTATATCGCATCGTCTAACCCGGTTATGATCGAGAACTATTAGACAAAGGGATTATCAGAGAATGCAGAGGGGATTATCCTCCGATGATGAAGCATCATATGTCAACTCTGCAGTCGCTTCTAACCAAACGCTGTCCAGCCCAGGACAATCGCACGAGGCATTCATGATCAACACCGAGCAAATCGCCAAAATTCTCGAGGATGCTCTGACCAAGTAGAAAGAGGCATTCAAGATTGAAATAGAAATGACTATGCTACGAATGAGGGAAGAGCATGACCAACAGATTCGGGCTTTGTCCAATCAAATGGGCGAATCTAGCCGTCGCAACACTGCTAACCAAGCAGGTAGTGATTCAGATGTGGATGAACGCATCGATGCTGATAACCCTCCCGTTGACCAAAACGCTGGGGGTGGCCCCACTAAATATAACAACACTAGGGGTGGTCCTATCGAAGACGACAATGCTGGGGGTGGCCCCGTTGTTCTCCTCATAAGTCGTCCGAAGTACGATATAGACGAAGACGAAAAAATGAAGGACCTCGAGAGAAAAGTCAATGCTCTGATGTCTACTCGAGAGGTGAAAAGTACCAGCATTCCATGTCCCTATCCAAGAGAGTGGGATTCAATAGCATACCCGGCAAAGTTCAACTTGATTAACTTCACACCGTTTGACGGGAAGGGTTCGCCCACTCAGCATTTGATCTACTTCAAGTCCCACTTGGGCATAATCTCCGGAAACGAAGCTTTGGTGGTTCGGTCATTCATTGGTACCCTTCGCGGGTCGGCCTTTGATTGGTACCGCCGTCTTAAGCCCGAAAGTATTAACAACTAGGATGATATGGAGAGCTCATTCCTAGGTAATTTCTTTGATGATGACGATGAGGTATCCATCAGGACACTTTTCAATGAGAAACAAGAAGATAACGAGACAGTCGACGACTTCATCAAGCGCTTCCGAAATAAAGCAATGAACTGCCGAGATCCGATCACGAAGGACTCGCACCGTCTAATACTTGGAAAGACTTGAAGGTGTGCGGTGAACAAGCCGAACGCTTCCTCCGAAGGAAGAAGGCCGAGAGGAGCCAACCGACGGCTAATCCTCCAAACTCGAACTTCGCCTCCCGTGGTAAAGGAAAAACACCTGCAGCAGCTGTTGATGCTAATCAGACGTCGCAACAGCAACCCCAAAGACAGCAGAAGACTTCGGGTTTTAAGACTCCAAAAAGAATACTCCTTCAAGGACGAAGACGTTCCAGCTATCTTTGAATCCCTCCTTGAAAATAATAAGATCAAGCTACCACCTATCACAAATCAGAAGGAAGCTGACAACACGGTGGATCTAAAGTATTGTGCGTACCACAAGAGGATCCTTCATCCTACCAAGGCTTGCTTCGCTCTCTAGAATAGCATCCAAACCTTGGTTGAAGCCGGCGTTATATGGATCAATTAGGTCGAACGAACACTCCGACAAGTATAAGAGTATAAACTGCTCCTTCTGAAACTCCAAAGAGTATACAAGTATAAATTGCTTCTCAATTACTCCAATAGGTATATGAGTCTAAACTGTTTCCCACTCTTGACGGGAAGTTCCTGGAGAATTTTTATATGTAATATTCTTAAGGATAACCCGAACGTGCGACTGAGGATGACATACTCCTCGTTACACCCAGTTTTGCAAAGAAAGTTGGGGGGGATAATTCATATAACGGGAAGTTCCCGGAAGAATGCTACATGTAATATTCTTAGGGATAACCCGATCATTACGAACAAAATGATAAACACTAAACTCCCACTGTGATTTCCGAACACTCTTTTGCTGAGACGAGATTCGATTACTTCGTTGGATCAATCTTCCCTCACGAAACTCCCATTCAAACTTCCGCTATGTTCGTGCACTCAATACTTTCATGGTTAGAGTCCAGATATAATGCTTAAAATTTTGATCTGTCAATCCTTGACGAACTGTCAAACCCCTTCGTGTTAAGTCCTTATCACTTAACACCAAGAACCCCTACTGAGTGATTTGTACAAGTCAACACTCCCACTGTGATTTGTACTCCCACTCCCATTATCCACTTGGTCAAACCTTCCTACAGTTAGGACCACAGTCAAAATCCCCTCTCGATTCCTTTAATGAACGAGAGGTCTGTTTTCAGATCGAGCGATCAAATCATCCTACAGTTAGGATCACCTCAAACTCCCGCTTGGTCAAACATTCCTACAGTAAGGACCAAAACCCCAATTCACTCTCAATAAACGAGAAATTCATCTTTAATTCGGTAATCAAACATTTCGACGGTTAGGATTACCCGAATTTTTCGATTCTCGGAGTGGAGATCCCACTCCTAGTTTTACCTTTCCGGATTTTAGGGGTGGAGATCCCACCTCGAGTCTCCTTTCCAACTGGAGATAGAATATAAAATTCTTCCTCTTCAGTGTTGAGAGATAGAATATAAAATTCTTCCTCTCCTATTTCGGGTTCGTCTTTGCCCCAAGAGAAGACAGCACTTTTTCAACTCCCAAAATCCATGCCTTTATGCATGGGGAATTTTATCCCGAATCCTGAGTAGGACAGCACTTTTTCAACTCCCAAAATCCATGCCTTTATGCATGGGGAATTTTATCCCGAATCCTGAGTAGGGATAAGTCAACGCCTAACAAGCGTTGCCGGTTTAGTCTTTTACCGATTAAAAAAGACATCAGAATCTAGTCTGGAGCATTTTATCCCGAAGCCTAAGTAGGGATAAGTCAGCGCTTAACCCGTGCTGCTGGGTGGTTCGTTCCCGTGAAAACGACCGAGTCTACGTATTTAGCATCGTAGCAACAAAAATTCATACCTTTATGCATGGGGAATTTTATCCCGAATCCTGAATAGGGATAAGTTGACGCCTAACACGCGTTGTCGGTTTAGTCTTTCACCGATTGAAAAAGACATCAGAATCTAGTCTGGGGCATTTTATCCTGAAGCCTAAGTAAGGATAAGTCAGCGCTTAACCCGTGCTGCTGGGTGGTTCGTTCCCGTGAAAACGATCGAGTCTACGTATTCAGCATCGTAGCAACAAAAATTCATGCCTTTATGCATGGGGAATTTTATCCTGAATCCTGAGTAGGGATAAGTCGACGCCTAACACGCGTTGTCGGTTTAGTCTTTCACCAATTGAAAAAGACACCAGAATCTAGTCTGGGGTATTTTATCCCAAAGCCTAAGTAGGGATAAGTCAGCGCTTAACTTGTGCTGCTGGGTGGTTCGTTCCCGTAAAAATGACCGAGTCTACGTATTCAGCATCGTAGCAATAAAAATCCATGCCTTTTATGCATTAGGAATTTTATCCTGAAACCTAAGTAGGGATAAGTCAACGCCTAACACGCATTGCCGGGTAGTCTATTCCTGTAAGAAAGACAAAGTTTATGTATTCAATATCGTAGCACTAAGAGAGTTAACTCTCTTAGCATAACGTTACATGTGAAACAAGTTTTAATAATTCACATGCTAGCCCGATTCAAACGGTAGTCGGTAAAGGCTTATCAAACCCGTTGATGGCTGAGAATTTGCTAAAAATTCTATAAATACGAGTCATTGACGCATCAGCTTCATTAGTTAGTCTCATGACTTGAACATCCAACAACTTCGAGATAAGATCCATACATGCAGATGAATCAGCTTTAATAGTTGGTCCTGCAGCCCAACATTTGGGACCGCCATGCTCTAATACATTAAGAGCTTAAACTGTGTAGACTCCAGCAAACGTACGAGTACAAACTATGTCAACGCCGGTCAACGCGTTACAACTAAAGTCAATGTCGCACAAAGCGTTACAGTAAATATCGATGTCGGTCAACGCATCGGCAATCTCGCCAAAATAAGGCAAAAGATGACTCCAATGATTTTAATTACAATCAGATATGAATTCCCAACGGAGAGGATCAGTTCAAAGTCAACTCAATGGCACGAGCTAAGTTCAGAAAGTTACACACTAATCTCAGTTCAAGATTTCGACAGCGGTCAGACGATAAACACAGCACCGGAAGAACTTCACCTATTCGACAAAACAATGAATAGATTGAAGACTGAAGAAGTTAAGAATTGAGATAGTTCAAGGTCACTCTACGAAATTGAGAAGATGGCCTATCTTATCCAAAGCATTCCAGACTCCTCTATAAAAGAATGAGTCTGGAATACTTTGGAGGGGGTATCTGTAGGCGTCTAAAAATGCCTATAGGTATCCACACACAGCTCGAGACAGAGAGAAGACGACGAACATCGTTATCCGAGTCTAAGAGTTGACGTTAATAGAGCGCAATAGCAGACAATAGCAAACGAGTAGGCCTGCACCTTTATAGTCGTCGGGGAAGAAAAGTACACGTTACAAAGTAAGACAGGCAGTAATCAGATCGACACATAAAATAAAAAGAAATAGATAAGAGAATGTTGTCGGAAGAAGAGATCAAGTACGCGTGCAATCGGCAATCAACACGCGGTATATCACCTGACGCGCGATTTCGATAGTCAAATCCGCAAGAAGCTGCAAGTCACAAAGGACGGTAAACACGCAAAAGGTGAATAAGTCCCAGAGAGTCAAAAATCAGAAGAAGGCAAGATACCGGTGGCGGGACAGCGAAATGTATCAGCGCGGGTCGGCGCAACTTGATCCGCAGGTGGGTCGGTCATGGCGACCACGCGAGTCTCGGCCGGGGGTAGAGAGAACTGGCGAAGCCGCGCTCGGCGGGTCGCATGCGCCAACCCGGTCGGCTGGTCGGCAGCGCCCATGCACGGTTGGGGCGGGTTCGGCCCGAGCGACCCACGCCTGCACCACCAGCGGGTAACAGATTAAATAAAAGATAGTGATATTAATAGAGAGATATAGATATAATATATAGATAGGAGATTATAATATAGATATAGAATAGAGTAATATAAAAACTGATCTGATATCATCGCAAAATTGTTTTCATCAGTTATTAACTGAAGATAAAGGAGGGATTCATTCTTCTTATGACCCAAATAACCGCTTTCGAAGGCTTATAAAGTAGCGAGCTCGGGTGCTGCATTTCTCGGGGCGGAGTTATTTATCAAGACGGGGAGGTTGCTGGCTGGGATTGAGGGTTTGGAGCACGAATTTTAGGCAAAAGCAAATAGATCCCAGGGCAGAAACTTGGAGGGCTATTCGAAAGGATCTGAAGTCCCGTCGTTTCAGTCTGCTTTGAGATTGGTGGTCCTTAATCTCGAGAAGAGCCCTGATTTGATTGGGTCGATTTGAGCAATAGAGGAATAAACGAAAACCGGGTGAAGGGAAGCTCTGCTTTTTTATCAAACAGATCCGATTAAGGTGGTCCACGGATACCCGGCAGCAGGCAACGAACCGCAGCACGCAAGCAGAAGACCGATTAAACGATCTTCTGTGTTTGTTTGAAACAGTATGTAAAAAAATTTTTCTTTATTGTGTAAGAATTTATAAAAGATTATTTTTTTATTTTATTCGGTTTTTGTAATGACTAAAGTTGTAAGAATCGATAGCATGAGAAACGTAACTTTTGACGGCAAACAACGCACCCCCCCCTCCCCAATAACAAAAATCTCCGCTCCTACAATCTTTCACCCTCCTCTCTCTCGCCATCCATCTCCTTCCTCCTCTCCCTCTCTCTCACTCGCTGTTCGTCTTCATCTCGTATGTGTTTTTTTGGTGACTATTATATAGTTGTAATTGTTATACATTTGCTTTAAATGGGCTTCTACACAACCAAGCTAGCCTAAAATTATATATTTTTAATTCATCATAGTTATTCATATCCTAATAAAGATGGAGGTGAACATCAACCCCTCCTCCCTCGCGTGGGACTTATTAGCCCAACTTCCCAACACTTCGTCATCTGATCCGACCACTATCCTATCGTCTTCTCCATCTTTAGAAAGTCAAGTCTTTTTGGGTTAAGGAACTTGGAGAAGATAGAGATTTCGAAAGGGGGTTGGGGAGGAAGGGAAAGTGGCGTCTCTCCTTAAAAATCACATTGAAGCACCTCCTCCATCTTGAGAAAGTCAAACCTTTTTGGGTTAAGGAACTTGAAGAAGCGAATTGATGATGGGGGCAAAATGGATGTTTTGATTTTTAATTGTAGCAGAGGGTCACATGGGCCTCTTTGCTTAAAAAGTGAGGTTAATGTATGTTTCAAATTTTAACTTTTTCTCAGAGAAGAGGATGCACAACTTCTTAGATATGGGTTGGTAGAAGCAATTCTTCCTTTTTTGGTTGAAAAGCCCGAGTTCGAGCCCACCTCGTAGTAAAGGGGCCTCGCAAAAGTGTAACATTCAATAGTTTAAAGTCACAAATAATATAGAAGTGTAACATTTAATAGTTTAAATTCATAAATAATAATGAAGTATAACATTTAATAGTTTAAATTCACAGATAACAATGAAATGTAACATTTAATAGTTTGAAGTCATAGATAACAAAGAAGTGTAATATTCAATAGTTTAGAGTTATAAATAACAACGAAGTGTAACATTTAATAGTTTAATGTTACAAATCATATCATACTCCCTTTAAAAGAGGGAGTTGTGAAAAAACTTTCCAATGACTATATTACCCCTATTCTTTTTTGATATTATATTCTAATACTAACTAAACTAAATTAATTTATCATTATTAATTAATAATATTATATGTTATTTTAAATGTGTATAATTTGGTCCCTAAAACTTTCAATGTTATTATAAAACTCTACATCATATTAATTATTAATAATGTATAATAATATATTAATAGATAATTGTATGTTAGTAAAGTATTTATGGAAAGAATAAAAAACATAGAATTGTCCTAAAATTATACCATGACACTCATATAGGAAAATACAAAGAGCATTCTTATGTTTAGGTAATAAGACAAAAGGTACAAGCATAAAATTTTAGAAAACTTTAGGGCATTTAAGTGCAACAAGATACGCTATCTTAAATTAAAAAGAAAGCGCAACAAGATACAAGTGGAGGTGTATAAGCATAATTTTCGTAAATTATAAGGTATTTAAGTTCAGTTAAGCCTTTAAAAGATTTTAAAACTTTGTTATCCACAAACAATAGTATATGATCCCATTGATAAATAATATTCATCATACAATATGAATTGTCCTAAAATTATACCATGACACTCATATAGGAAAATACAATGAGCATTCTTATGTTTAGGTAATAGGACAAAATGTACAAACATAGAATTGTCCTAAAATCATACCATGACACTCATATAGGAAAATACAAAAAGCATTCTTATTTTTAGGTAATAGGACAAAAGGTACAAACATAAAATTTTAGAAAATATTAGGACATTTAAGTGCAATAAGATACGCTATCTTAAATTAAAAAGAAAGCGCAAAAAGATACAAATGGAGGTATATAAGTATAGTTTTGGTAAACTATAAGGTATTTAAGTTCAGTTAATCCTCTAGAAGATTTAAAAACTTTGTTATCCACAAACAATAGTATATGATCCCATTGATAAATAATATTCATCATACAATATGATGCCACATGCATAGTTTATATTTATATAGTAAAGAATATGTGAAAAAATTATAGCATCATATTTTGAATGAGTCTCAAGATTTTGAATTATTTTCTGAAATTATATACTTCGCTTAGAAAATTTTAGAAAAGGCTTTTGAAGAACTACTACAAAGCATTGGACATCGGATAAATAATGAACAAATAAAATCTATAATATCAAATTACAGCACACATAGCAATATAAAATATTATCAAGATAAACTCTTTAACCCAATATATTAGTCGATATAGCAATATATCAGCTGATATTTAATATAATGCCTATAAGAGAAAATATGTAAAGGTTATTTAGATATTAGTTCCTTAATTTTAAATATCCAATAATTCTATGTTATTACCTCAAAATTTTAAAATTGCTCATAATTTTAGGGACTAATATTAAATTATTAAAATTTTGAGCGACAAATCATAAATTAGCCATATTTAAAAGAAGAGTTAATATTTAAAAACCCTTTCAACTATGGGGATTGTCTTAAAACCCACTCAACTGATTCAATTTGACAAAACCCTTATTATGAGGGGTGTTATAGATAACTCCTCTCAATTTTGGTGCAACTTTAGAAAACACCTCTCAAATATAGCGTGTCTCATAAAAACTCCCCTAATCTTTTATATTTCTATTAACAAACCCCCTTAACATAGTTACTTCAATATGTGATTTGGACAAAAAACCATCTTGAAGAATAGTTACTTCAATATGTGATTCAGGCAAAATACCATCTTGAAGAAAGAAATTTTAATAAAAAAGAAACTCTCAACTGATAATAAAATGACCACAACCAATTTACGATTTTTTCCTCTATGTCACCTCTTTTTCTTTCATATGGTAAAAACCAAGATAATTTTTTGTGGTTGATGGATATTTTAGTCTTTACAAGTCAAATATTTATCACATAATAGATAAGACTCCATGAAATTAATTTTGAGAGGTTAGGTTTAAGTGAAAATTTGTAGGCTGTAAAAGTTGACTCACTCCCAAAGAGGGATTTGTTTGTATTGATAAGTGTCACGCCCCGCTTCCCAAAATACCCGGGAATCGGAACATGAATAAGCCCGCGACGTATTAGATTAATGAGAATAAATAAAAATAAACATTTCTCCTCAACCTAATACGTTAAGCGTCAAGAATTAAATACAATACGAAGTCACAGGTCCCCGATCATAGTTTGCAAGAATATAATAGGCAAATTCAGAATAAAATAATTCATATCACAAATGAATATCATCCAAGACATAATATTCGGGTCAACATGCCCTTATACAAAATGAACAAATGAATACTCGAGAAATGTAAAATACAATCATCAAGCGAAAAAGGAAATGCTACAAAAGAAACTAGGATCATCAACTAAGAAGAGGTACTGAACTTCGGCCTATTCTTCAACTCTATCTGGAAGGCACTCCTACTGAGAATCCTTTGGCTCCTGACGATCTCCCAGCTAAACTTGTTCTTCCTCTAAGTCTGACGTATACCAGAGAAAACAAGTGTACTTTAGCGTGCATGGCACACGGCAAGATCCCACAAAACAAATAGAGTGAACGAAAACCCAAGCGGAAAACGATACGATAACAGAAATGACAAAAGGACGTACAACTAGAAATACAACAAAATCAATCAAATAACAAGTCGATCATGCAGCTAGCAATCAGAAATCATCCAAGTAACAAGGTCATACAACTAGATGGAATTAATATTTAAAAATCTACAATAAGAGACGTAGTACATCGAGCAAAATAATCCAAACAAGGAAATCCTCATATATATACCATATGTCTTAGATTATAGATAATTAAATATTAATCCCGATCAATGTATGAAAAAAAATACAACTGACAAACATCTCACAACAATTCATAATCACCTTAAGTAACAAGGTCATGTAATTAGTCATTCTATAACAGGTCACTGGTTTACATCTCACATAGAGTCAACGCTCATATCATCGGATAACTGACTGTTCACAAATCCCCTATGTGCATCTAATACCACTACACAAACTCGGTCAGAGGACTACACGCAATCCATTTTCAGCCTGGTCCGGACTCAAGCTAAACTCGGATGAATATCAAATTCACGGTCCAAAGTACCGACACCGATCTACTTTGACCTAACAAACCAACCCCAATAGCGACACCGATCCACTGGCGCGAGCCTGGAAGATACATCAACAGTCACATCCGATCACATGAACCATGACTTTTCCATCCCAACCCTTTTTGTTTCTCTAAGTCAAACAAACACGTCTTATAATAGATCTCGGGTTTACCACCTAAATTCAGTCAACACACCCACACATGTCACTAGGTATGTTCATGACGTACGAGGCCACTAAGTCATGAACTATTAAGGTTCTCAATCACAACAATGAACAATAAAAGCAGACATGTCAAATACAGTAAAATATTCACAAAACATGAAATGTAATCACAAATCAGTAAAAACATGCATACAGTCCGGTTTCATCAATATCTCGTTATCCGAATCTCAAAACTACTCATAAAAATTATCATCAACTAAATAACATCAAATATAACTACGGTTAAAGGTAAAATCGAAAATCGTGATTGTTTTGCACATGAAATGTCATAGTCCACAACTACCCACACAAAATCATAATTTACTTAAAACCCTAAATAAATAATTTTTTTTACAAATAAATTATTTTAAATCATCATAATCATCAAAAATATAATTCTTTGGCCGAAATAACTTAACGACTCAAAATGACTCTTTTTCAAAATAAATTAATTTAAATTATCTATTTTAATGATTATTCAAAACCAACACCTTTTCCAAATAAATTCTTTCTCATCATAATTATTCTAAAAATAATATTTAAAAATAATAATCTATTAATTCTTATAATTACAATATCAGTTATTCTCATCTATCATCAAACAATCCACACATATAATTATATCACAATTTAAAAACTACAACCAATCACAATACAGTCAAAATATGCATATAATGTATAATAAATCTTAAATTCAGATTTGTGCAAGAGGGATCTTGCCTTAAAATCATGTGCAAGCCTCTGAAACGAATAACAAGCAATCCACAAGTGCAAACAACACGTTCTCCCTTGTCACACATCGATGATCTCGCCCTCGTGTCGGTATTGTGCTTCACAAAGCTCTCAAAATTCATAAGAAAGAAATCTAGGGTTCTTTAGGGGGAGAGTGACTGCCAGGGTTTAGAGATATAATAAAAAGAAGATTTTTTATGAAAAACATAGGTATTTATAGAGGCAAACCCAAAACAAACCCGTTTGGCCCGAACCAGGAAACCTAGTCTTACTGGAAAAATTATCTTCAGTATTTTGGCTGTAACTTTCTCATCCGACTTTAGAATGAGATTATTTAAGATTTGTTAGAAAGCTGTTGAAGAGACCTACAACTTTGATCTTTGAGTTTTTATAGATTCCAACTGTATCATTATGTAAAACATAAAAACTCTTAACTGGTTATTTTTCTCAGATTTCTCTTCGTGCATGTTTTGTGCATTTGCACTCATATATTCATAAATATACATTAAATTAATCTCAAATTAATTTTTATTATACTCAAACATCAAAATATGTTATTTTTTAGCATAAAACATATTTAGCATTATTTATCATGAAAATTTTCAAATTTACGGGATTTTACAATAAGAATGGCTTATTACATACTAAGGATCAACAATTATAGCAGAAGTGAAGAGAATGCTCTTCTTGTTTAACATGGGGTCTTCAGTAGTGATAGGACGCCTCACTCGAATGCTTGTGTCGAGATTACTTGCTTTGGATAATCCAATCGAAACTATGGTTGAGCTTCAGTATGCAGTAGAAGCTCTTGTGTGATTGAGTTCGATTACCCGAGCTTGATGAGTATCAAGGCCGAATGCTTAGAGAAGGCTAATATGCAAGAGTTTACAAAGAGTCAAGAGTCTCAAGTCTGAGAGTTCAGATTGAGTCTACTTCAACAATCTAAGCTTTTACTTAAGAATGTCCAAACAAGCTCTCAAGATGCCCAGTCACTCAAGCCCACAAGACTAGCAGCAAAAAGCCTCTGATTGAAGATTCTTAGAAGTGCCAAACTTCCAAACCTCCAAAAAGCCCATTTCATGTTGCCAAAGGTGGCTTATAAATAGGCAAGAAAAGGTATGGTCAATCCCTTGACTTGTGGGATGTGATCGCTCATAGGTGAGGAGCACTATACCCTCCCCTATAGCTATGGGACGTGACCACTATAGGTGATGAGAGCCATGCTTCATCACCAGGATGTGGGACATGGGTAGGCCTACTCTCATAGGAAAGCATTCTCTTGCACTGCTCAAGTGAGGCTGGCAGGTTTATAAGCGAGCTTGAGCGGTGTTTGAATGCTCAGGCAAGCTAGCAGGCGAGCTTAGCGAACAAGCAAGGTCGACTGGTGGATCCTCAAGCGTTAGACGAGCTTGAATCTGTAGGCGCGCTTGTTTCGTGTTGGTGAACTCCCTGTAGGAGAGCTTGACTCATGCAGGTGAACGTAGCTTCCAGGCGAGCTCGACTCGTGAGGGCAAGTTGAGAAATTAGGCGAGCTCGACTCGTGCGGGCGAGTCAAGCAATCAGGCGAGCTCGACTCGTGCAGGCAAGTCGATAAATCAGGCATGCTTGACTCATACTGGCGAGTCAAACAAACAGGCGAGCAGGACTTATGCTGACAAGTCAAACAAGCACGCGAGCTTGACTCGTGCAGTCGAGTCAAGCCATGTTGGTGAACTTTGGCTCATGCAGGCAAGCAAAGCGTTGGTGAGTCAAGCTTGCAGGCGAGCTCTACTTGGCCTCTTGAATGCAGGCGAGCCTGACTTGGTCTGGCAAGCCAAGTTTACAGGCGAGCTTTACTTAGCCTCCTGAATGCAGGTAAGCTTTACTTGTGCTGGCAAGTCAAGCAAACAGACGAGCTTTGCTTGGCCTCTTGAATGCAGGTAAGCTTGACTTGTGCTAGCAAGTCAAGCAAACAGGTAAGCTTTGCTTGGTCTTCTGAATGTATGCGAGCTTTGCTTGCTTTAAGCATGCAGACGAACTCAAACAGGCGAGATTTGAGTTCTCTTGTGTAAATGCAATTTTTATTGCCTACAAAAACGTTCACAGGGATTAAATCAAAATCTTAAAGGTTGAGATAGATAATCTACAAAGTACACAAAACTTGATGGAGATTTACTCAGTTTTAAAAAGTTTGTGGGGGAGGGGTGGAGTGCGTTGACATGACCCCCATAGTTAATGGGGAGTTTTCTAAAACTAATACTTAAAACAAAAGCACAACTTAAGGCACATGTGACATCAATTTTATACGAGTGGAGTTCATAGCAAGTCTATCACTCAATGAACTGGTTCGGGTTATTGTTTGTGGAAAATTTGTAGTAAAAGAAATAATGAAAGAAAAATTAATTTGTATTCTCTCAAAATCGATTACAATTTGGATTCCAATTACAAAAGAGAGGAGAATGATCTGGATTCTCTCCTTTGTTTAATTCTGGGTTCTTCACGGTGGCGATGGAGTGTCTCCCTTGATTGCTCGCATCGAGTTTGCTCTCCGTTGACGATCCGAACGTCTTGATTCACTGGAACAATATCTTCTCCTCACGATTTGACGCTGTGGAGAACTTGTGTGGGAAGTTTTAAAGAACTCTGAACGAGTTGATAACTCTAAACGAGTTTGAAACTCTATGAAAGAGTTGATTTAAACCGAAAGTTTGGTTAATAAGCCAAGGATGAAGGAGCTCATGTGGCCGATCTCCAAAGCTCCAAGAACTTTTTTGTTGCCAAGCCGAAAGACCAAAAAGAAGGCTGAATCTGAGAGCCAAATCTCTAGCCAAAAAGCTCCAGCCCAGATCCCCAAAAGCCAGCCCGAACTCCATTGAGTTTACCCCTATTTATAGGGGATTTAGGGGTATAACCACCCCCTTAAATCTCTCCTTAATGAGGGTTTAATGGGGTGTAACTGCCCCCCATGAATCTCTCCATGATAGGGTAGTGATCCCCTCAAATCGTGGGGAGAAAACGGTTCTGGAACCATTCAAATCGTGCTTGAACAAGTCAAACTCTGAAAACAGCGTTCTGGGCCCGAACTGTGCGTTTCTGGACCTAAAACGCACAGTTGGGCCTGTTTCAGGCTGAAAACGCACAGTTGGGCCTGTTTTAGGCTGAAAACGCACAGTTGGCCTGTTTCAGGCTGAAAACACACAGTTGAAGCTGTTTCAGGCTGAAAACGCACAGTTGGGCCTGTTTCAGGCTGAAAACACACAGTTGGGCTGTTTCAGGCTGAAAAACGCACAGTTGGCCTGTTTCAGGCTGAAAACGCACAGTTGGCCTGTTTCAGGCTGAAAACGCACAGTTGAGCCTGTTTTAGGCTGAAAACACATAGTTGGACCACGCAGAGATGAACTCTGTGTTTTGGACCTGGGACGCAGAGTTGAGCTCTGCATGAACTCTGTGTTTTGATGTCATATCATAAGGATGACCTCTGCGTTTTGAGGTTATAACACAGGTCCGACCTGTGCGTTTTGATGTTATAACGCTGGTTCGACCCGTGTGTTTTGATGTTGCAACACAGGTCCAACCCGTGCGTTTTGACTCTGTAATGCAGAGGCGAACCTTAGGCGGGCTTGGTGAGCTTTAGGCTAAGTCTAATGTTCTGACGAAGTCCAGTCTTGCAGACGGACTTTAGAACATAACTTGCTGCGAAGAACAGGTCATAACTTTCAAACCGTAAGTCGGAATTGGACGAATTATATATGAAAATTGGCTATCTCGATGAGACGGAGCCGACCAAACCCACCCCATAGGGTTTGATTTGCTCTGTCAGTTTTTCCAAATTCCTTACGGTTTGAGAGATATCTGTGTTTTAATATGAAGAGACCGTCAATTTGTAGTCTCTTTTGCTAGAGCGTTGCAAAGATCGTTACCTTGTAACCTTCGTCTTGGCTCCTTGAAAATATGAGAGTCATCAGATTATAACTCCCGATATTGATTGTGAAGACTGTTGAATTAGAGCTTTCATTAGCTGTTGTGAAGGTCGTCAGATTATAACCTTCTACATGAAAGTCTTCAAATTGTAGCCTTCTGGGAGTCGTCAAATTGTAACTTCCGTCATCTGTGTTTGATGGGGATAAGATATCTGTTGTGATTTTTAGACAGCCTACAGAACCCCCTCCAAAGTTTTCGAAAGTTCGCGGTTGACTGGGACGAATTTTCGGAATACTTTGGATCTCAACTTTGATCTTGGAGCTGTTGATTCCTTGCCACAAAGAAGTTGTTCTCTACACTCGCTTCAAAGGCATCTTGATTGAAGAGATTTGACACGCAGGACCTGTGTGATGATGAGCTTCAAATAGAAACTGTAGCGACGGTACAAGCTACTCATGACCAGAAGCTCTCAAACGTCATGTCACGGCTCATATCCATTCAGCTAATGGGTTCGAAAACTGTCATAGGATTTTTGACAAATCCTCAGCCATCAACGGATTTGATGAGCCTTTACCAACTACCGTTTGAGTCGGGCTAGCATGTGAATTATTTGAATCCGTTTCACATGTAACGTTATGCTGAGAGAATGAACTCTTTTAGACTTGATGTTATGATTTTGAATACATAGACTTTGTCACTGTTTCTTCCTGTGTTATGTTTTTTACTTGTAACACTGAAAGAAAATTGAAAGTGCCAGAGGTGTAGTATTAACTTGGCGTGAATTTTCACTTAGATTAAAATTCAGAAATTTTCTTCACTATCACTAGGATAATTCCAGAAAATCTTTAATCCATTGGGGATTTTATAATGAAAACTTGCTATTCTTATTGAAAAAGAATTAACAAGTTCATTGGGGGGGTTGACTGTTAGATGTGTGATGTTAACCTAACAGTATTTTATGGACCTATCGCTCAATTGAAGAGAGTTGATAAGCTGATTCGGTCGTCAGAGGTGTGGTGTTAACTTGACGGGTTTGTGGACCTATCGCTCTATTGAAGAGAGTCGATAAGTGGATTTTGTCAGAGGTGTGATATTAACGTGACAAGAAGAAATTGCGATCGGGGCAATTTTGAGGACTTATCGCTCTATTGACGAGAGTCGATAAGTTGATTTTGTCAGAGGTGTATTGTTAACGTGACAGGATTTGTGTTGCGATTGGAGCAACTTTGTAGACTTATCATCCTATTAAAGAAGATTGATAAGTTGATTGGTTGTCAGAGGTGTGATATTAACATGACAGGAATTTGTACTTGTGACTTGCACAAGATTTTAGGAATTAGAGTCTTGCTGGGGAAGATTGTGATTTGAGCAATTTTGAGGACCAATCATCCTATTGAAGAGGATTGATTAGTTGATTGTCAGAGGTGTATTATTAACGTGACAAATTAGGAGTGATGTAAACTGAACTCATACTCTGTGGGGGTGATGATCGTCAGAAGTATAATGTTAACTCGACGATGTGAAAGATTCGTTACTAATAATCCAGTGGATTCTAAGTAACCAACCCCCAGTCTTAATTAAGACTTAGCAGGGGAATAAAAAGAGGTAGACAAGACACATCGCCCAGTGGGGCACTATCCATGAAGTCAAAATAGAAGCACATCACCTGGTAGGCCATTATCTGATGAGTTTGACTATCAAAGGTAACTGTTAACGTAATAGTTTTGTAGACATGCTATCCTATTGAAGAAGACTGGCAAGTTGATGGACTATCAGAGGTAACTATAAACGTGATAGTTTTGACGGATTTTGTGGTTGACAGAGGTATTTTATTAAACGTGACAACTCAGAAAATTTATTATTCATAATCCAACGGATTTTGTGGTTGACAGAGGTATTTTATTAAACGTGACAACTCAGAAAATTTATTATTCATAATCCAATGAACTACAAATAAACCAACCCCCAGTTTATTCATAATCCAATGAACTACAAATAAACCAACCCCCAGTCTTGAACAAGTGTAGGGGGAAAAGGAGCAGACATGACACATCGCCTAGTGGGCCACTATCAAACAAGTTTGACTATCAGAGGTAACTGTTAACGTGATAGTTGTTCGACCTGACATCCTACTGAAGAGGATTGGCTTCAGTGGTCATAGTATCTTCCTCTTCTGACCGAGAAGATTAGGCTTGGTCCGATTGCTCAGGTTGATCCTGCTTACTTTGTTCTTCAGCTTTGATCCTGGCAATAATCTTTTGAGCCTGTTCACCTTGAGAGATTAGTTGTCTCCAGGAACGACATTCTGCAACCCCTATTCGGGCTAGAAGGTCGGTTTACAAATTGTGTCGACAGGTCTCCACTAGGGTAGACTGTGTCATACCTGTCGGACATCGCAGAGCCATGTTTCGAAACCTTTTGACGAAGGCTTTGACGGACTCCCTCTTCTTCTGCTTAGTGGCGAGAAGGGTATAGATGGAGACTTCTGTATCCTCTTCAAATAACCTTGACAGAAATAGTCTCTCTAGATCTGTCCACTTTTGAATACATCCGGCAGGAAGTTTCCTGAACCATTCAAAAGCAACTCCCTTGAGGGTGCCAATGAACAATCGAACCAGTATGGCGTCGTTTGATATCACATTTCCAGCCTGTGACTTGAAATGATAGATATGTTGGTTCGATGATCCCGTGCCGTCAAAAGTTTGTAACGTCGGGACTTCGAACTTTGGAGGATAAGGGGCTACATCCCATTTGGCAAGATAGGGCCTGATAATTTCCTCGTCTTGGAGCTCGCTTCTGTCAGCAATGGTATTAAGACAGGCTTCCAACTCTTCCATTTTGGCCGACTAGAGATTCTGCTCATTCTCCGTCTCTCTTCCTTCATCAGAGAAAGATTCCAAGTTATGAGCTTCTTTGTCAGAAGCAGCGTCATCAATCACTTTTTCCTTCCCTTTGCTTGTGTGAAGTCGGGATGAAGACGCTTTTCTCCTCCGGGAAGATTCTTGCCTAAGCGGCGAATCTGTCTCCTGAGATTTGGCCTTGTCTGCGATGATTTGAGTCAACATGGCCATGAATTCATTGATGGCCTCCTGTTGAGATTTGAGCATGGCCTCCTGTTCATCAAGTCTCTTCGCGAGATCTTCATGGTTTCCCATCATATAAGTGAAGCTCTCATGTTCAACAAAAGAGCTTGATGACTGGAACTCTGCAATGGCTGAGTGTTCGTCATCGGAATTAGTTCCTTTGGCTAAACTCCGATAGTTGATAGGAGGAATGGCTCCTGTTCGAGTCCGAGTGCGTTGGTAGACTCCTTCAAACTCGTTAGCGATTTCTCTGACGGTCGGTGAACGACTTGTCTTAGAGTCATCAGAACTAGGACCCGAGGCTTTCCCTCTCCCTATCACATTGATAGTGACCCCAGGATATTCGGTCTCTGGAGACTTCTTCCTGTAAGAACGTCGTCGTTGGTTGGGCAAAGCAACGTTCGTAAATTGGTCGATTACTATGAAACAAATGAATAGAATTGGAAAATACTATTTTGTTTCATGTTTATATGCCTATATATGATTTCACCTTTAACAAGCTTATATTTAATGAAATCATATTTAGTGTTTTGAATATATTGCATAGAATATGCAATTTTATGAAAATATTGTATTTCTAGGTTATAGACTTCATAACAACATGTTATATCTTTTATCAAGTCTATACAATCATTTCATAAGGTTTCAAAATGTTGTTTAAGTCAAAATATCAAAATATCAATTTTCAGGTTTTCATGTTTTTGAACTATTTTGTAAAATGATGATATTTTTCATTTGGGAAGTCCTTTTTGATAACCAGTCATTGTAGCATGTTTATTATCATGTCTACAATCATTCCCCAAAGTTTTACATTTTTTGGAATTTATTTGATATTTTTAAACAGTGTTTTAAAATCAGCTTTATTTTTCTGGGATGTCAGTTTTCGGTCGACCGGTACGGTCGACCGGTCAATTGACCATTCGTCAGTATTTTTCCAGAGAGTCATCGGTCGACCGGTCCGGTCGACCGAGAGCTCAAATCGGTCGACCGACGACCGCACCGGTCGACCGACGATGGTCCAGAACGTTTTCTTCGTGTTTTTGCTCTCATCGGTCGACCGACGGAATTTTCGGTCGACCGACAATATAGCCGTTGGCTACTAACGGCTATTTCTGAGCTATTTCTCTGGGGGCTGTTTTGTCATTTGTTTTGGGGTTTTTGCTAAGATCTTTAGAGGGTATAAATACCCCATTGCTGTCATCTTTCAATGTATAAGAGAATGTTTTAAAATAGTTTAACAAGCGTTTAAACTTGTTTAGTGTTTGTTTAAGTTTGGTTTAAGAAGCTTTTAAGCAAATTGAGGGTTTGAGTTTGTGAATTCAATTTCACAAGAGCAAGTGGAGATCATCCTTTGGTGTTTGAGCATTCACTCTTCCCCTACTCTCTTGTCATCTTTAGAGAAGTGTTTCTAAACTCATCTAGCAATTTATTTTTGATTATAATTTCCATAAGCTAGATTTATATCTGAGTTTAGTTTAATTGTTTTATTGATACTCTTTGTTCACACACAACCTATTGAGCTTATTGTATTTACATTCATAGTATAATTTAGGGTTGTGAGTTTGTGACATTGAGAGTGAGCTTAATTGAGTTATCACCTTGTTTTGAGAACAATCATTTGTCATATTTATGCTTATTGTGAGAATCACTTTGTAATACACTTGTACACCGAGTGAGGAGTGTGTGGTGAGAGTCGGGGATCGTCCCAAGAGGAGTGGCGTCGGTTGACGTGCCTAGGGAGAGGTTGTAACCGAGCACTTGAGGGAGACACGGCTAGGTCCAACACTTAGTGGGTGTAGAGTGTGATTGCAAGAGTGTGAGTTGTAGAGTTTTCGGTTAGCTAGAAAACCGAGTGTGTAGAAGAAGTTCCGGCTTCCAAACCGGATTGTGTTAGTGGATTTCTCCCCGGGAGTGGGGAGCGGAGACGTAGGACGGAAGGTCCGAACTCCGTGATCATATTGCTTGTTTGAGTGTGCTTTGGCGTTCATTCATATTTATGTTCATATCTTATATCGCCATTGTCATTAGCTCATTATCTATATCATCCACTATCTTGTTTAGATTGTTTACCCCTTGTGTTAGTTTACATATCCTATACATATATCATATTGTATATCTCTTTGATAGGATCATATTGTTTATCCTAGCTCACATATCTTGTTGTATTTTATACTTGCTAGGATAATGTATTAATTAATTTTAATTGGTATTTAATCGGATTAGATTAGCATAAGACCCTAATCACCCCCCCCCTCTAGGGTCTAACAGGTTGGGTAAAGCAACGTTCGTAAATTGGTCGAACACCAACAATTTGGCCGCATATGTGCAGCATTGACATCGCAAGAGGACTGTAGGAATCAGTCGTTCACATTGGAATGAACGAATGACTTGTTGCATCGGTCTTTCTCTCGATATGAACTCTCTCAAGTCTATTGTAAAGACTCGAGAATTACTCACTGATCGTGAGGTTTGAATTGGAACCCTCAGTCTATGATTGGACATGACTGGCTCCTGGTGAACATGGATCTTGGATCCACGTTGATCTTTTTGAACATGACGAATCGCATCGTGTTCTGAAGAAGAAACACGAGGGTCGTGTTCTGTTTTACTAACGCTAGACCGAAGTCTGCATTTTGTTGATGAAACGCACATTTGTCGGTTGCGTTTTTGTCGGTTAACGCAGTTCGTAAGTCTGCATTTTGGATCTTGAACGCACTCCTGAGAGTTGCATTTTGGTTCTGAAACGCACTCCTGAAAGTTGCGTTCAGTTTGTGGAACACGGCCCTGAAGGCTATGTTTTGATTTTGGGACGCACTCTTGAGAGTTGCGTTCTGCCAGATCAACGCAGTTTTGAGGTCTGCGTTTTGATGTTGAAACGCACCTCTGAAGGCTGCGTTTTGATTGCACAACGCGCCACTGAGGGGTGTGTTTGGCATAAACCGAGCCCACTCCTTCGGAGGAGGGGCTGCTCGAGCAATCTCGGCTAAAGGAGAGGGTTTCCTTTGGCATAGGAGCAACCATTGGAGCTTTAGTCTCCTTGGAGACTTTGTGGATCTTACGCATAGCCTTGAGGCTAAGGGATCCGGAGGAGATGGACTCCTCAAACTTGGCTTGATCAAACTCTACTATGAGAGTTTCGACGGTTTTTCAAGTGAGATGAACATCGGATTGCGCCACCACTTCTTCATCAGAGAAGCTCGTCCCCAGTGGAGTCGCCATCTTTTGTTTGTGGAAAATTTACAGTAAAAGAAATAATGAAAGAAAAATTAATTTGTATTCTCTCAAAATCGATTACAATTTGGATTCCGATTACAAAAGAGAGGAGAATGATCTGGATTCTCCCCTTTGTTTAATTATGGGTTCTTCACGGTGGCGATGGAGTGCCTCCCTCGATTGCTCGCGTCGAGTTTGCTCTCCGTTGACGATCCGAACGTCTTAATTCACTAAAACAATATCTTCTCCTCACGATTTGACGCTATGGAGAACTTGCGTGGGAAGTTTTAAAGAACTCTGAACGAGTTGATAACTCTAAACGAGTTTGAAACTCTATGAAAGAGTTGATTTAAACCGAAAGTTCGGTTAATAAGCCAAGGATGAAGGAGCTCACGTGGCCGATCTCCAAAGCTCCAAGAACTTTTTTGTTACCAAGCCGAAAGACCAAAAAGAAGGCTGAATCTGAGAGCCAAATCTCTAGCCAAAAAGCTCCAGCCCAGATCCCCAAAAGCCAGCCCGAACTCCATTGAGTTTACCCCTATTTATAGGGGATTTAGGGGTATAACCACCCCCTTAAATCTCTCCTTAATGAGGGTTTAATGGGGTGTAACTGCCCCCCATGAATCTCTCCATGATAGGGTAGTGATCCCCTCAAATCGTGGGGAGAAAACGGTTCTGGAACCATTCAAATCGTGCTTGAACAAGTCAAACTCTGAAAACAGCGTTCTGGGCCCGAACTGTGCGTTTCTGGACCTAAAACGCACAGTTGGGCCTGTTTCAGGCTGAAAACGCACAGTTGGGCCTGTTTTAGGCTGAAAACGCACAGTTGGCCTGTTTCAGGCTGAAAACACACAGTTGAGCCTGTTTCAGGCTGAAAACGCACAGTTGGGCCTGTTTCAGGCTGAAAACGCACAGTTGGGCCTATTTCAGGCTGAAAACGCACAGTTGGGCTGTTTCAGGCTGAAAAACGCACAGTTGGCCTGTTTCAGGCTGAAAACGCACAGTTGGCCTGTTTCAGGCTGAAAACACACAGTTGGACCACGCAGAGATGAACTCTGTGTTTTGGACATGGGACACAGAGTTGAGCTCTGCATGAACTCTGTGTTTTGATGTCATATCACAAGGATGACCTCTGCGTTTTGAGGTTATAACACAGGTCCGACCCGTGCGTTTTGATGTTACAACGCTGGTTCGACCCGTGTGTTTTGATGTTGCAACGCAGGTCCGACCCATGCATTTTGACTCTGTAATTCAGAGGCGAACCTTAGGCGGGCTTGGTGAGCTTCAGGCTAAGTCCAATGTTATGACGAAGTCCAGTCTTGCAGACGGACTTCAGAACATAACTTGCTGCGAAGAATATGTCATAACTTTCAAACCGTAAGTCGGAATTGAACGAATTATATATGAAAATCAGCTATATCGACAAGACAGAGCCGGCCAAACCCACCCCATAAGGTTCGGTTTGCTCTGTCGGTATTTCCAAATTTCTTGCGGTTTGAGAGATATCTGTGTTTTAATATGAAGAGACCGTCAATTTGTAGTCTCTTTTGCTAGAGCGTTGCAAAGATCGTCACCTTGTAACCTTCGTCTTGGCTCCTTGAAAATATGAGAGTCGTCAGATTATAACTCCCGATGTTGATTGTGAAGACTGTTGAATTAGAGCTTTCATTAGCTGTTGTGAAGGTCGTCAGATTATAACCTTCTAGATTGTGAAGACTGTTGAATTAGAGCTTTCATTAGCTGTTGTGAAGGTCGTCAGATTATAACCTTCTACGTGAAAGTCTTCAAATTGTAGCCTTCTGGGAGTCGTCAAATTATAACTTCCGTCATCGGTGTTTGATGGGGATAAGATATCTGTTGTGATTTTTAGACAGCCTACAGTTATTTGTCATTAAATGTATCCTACACATCAACTTTGAAAATCTTTTACTATAATAATCACTAAGAGAAATTTAATATTTATTTGGGATGGGTATGTGATCTTTCTGAGTCCCCTTATCTTTCATGATTTGTAATAAATTATTTGACAAAATAAATTATGTTGACATTCTATATTACTCACGTTCTTATAAGTTTATGAAGCTCATAGCTTGGATATGAATATTGTTGCAGATATTGTATTCTTCTAACTTATTAAGTTAAAATTTTGGATGTTGTTTGACATTTGATAGATATAAATTATTTTATTAAAATACAATCAATATGATCGCATAATATGTATAAATCATTCTCAGACTATATCATATAATTTTTATGAAACTAGAGAGTAATTGTTTTGACAAATCAATTAGTAGTTGGGAAGAAGTAAAAAGAGTACAACATCATACTTTGGAATTGATCACATAATTTATATTTTCTTTCTTGATTGATTTTGCACATTCTATTTAGAAAATTCTAGAACAATGTTTTTGAATATCTATAATACTTGGTCGCCGGATAAACAACAATAGAAGTAAATCATAGGTGGAAGTGATTTTTTTATAACTAAACAAAATCATTGATGACTAGATAAAACCTACCATTTTTTTTGATGAATAATTCAAGAATTTATTTTTTTCATTAATAATAATAGTTTTTTTAGTATCGCTCCTTTACATCATTAATATTTTGAAATTATACATTCAAATTACTAATTAATCTTAATTTATTAATATTTTAAGACTTTTAGCGTAACTATTTCTCTGGTAGAAAAAATGTTAAAACCACATAGGGAAATATCCAAAAAAATTAATATATTATTATCATTATAAAAAAAATTCAATCATGTAATAATAAATAAATAAACTTAAAGTAAAAAATTTTAATATTACCCACGTGCAATGAAGTGTAACATTCAATTGCTTAAAGTTACAAATAACATAGAAGTGTAACATTTAATAGTTTAATTTCATAAATAATAATGAAGTATAACATTTAATAGTTTAAATTCACAAATAACAATGAAATGTAACATTTAATAGTTTGAAGTCACGGATAACAAAGAAGTGTAATATTCAATAGTTTAGAGTTACAGATAACAACGAAGTGTAACATTTGATAGCTTACATTTAATAGTTTGAAGTCACAGATAACAAAGAAGTGTAATATTCAGTAGTTCAAAGTTACAGATAACAACGAAGTGTAACATTTGATAGTTTAATGTTACAAATAATAGAAAAGTATCACATGCAATAGTTTAAAGTTACAAACAACATAGAAGTATAACATTTAATAGTTTAAATTCACAAATAACAATGAAGTGTAATATTTAATAGTTTAAAGACACAAATAAGGAAGAAGTGTAACTTTTAATAGTTTAAAGTTACAAATAATAATGAAATGTAATATTTAATAGTTTAAAGTCACAAATAACATACCTAAGTTACAAATAAAAAAGAAATGTGACATGTAATAGATTTTGCACGTTCAGCATCAGCATGAGGTGAGATAATATTATAACTAAAATCATAAAAAACAAGTGTGCATTATTTTTTTGAAGGTTTGAACTCATCATCTTTTCATCTATTTTCTTATTCTTCTTCTTGATTTACACTTCTTCATTTCTTGAAGAAAACTCCCATAAATTATAAAGGTGAATAGTAAAGTACAAAAGTGATAATTAAAGAATAAAAGTGACAAGTTGGGGGCAAACATGACAAAGTAAGATTAAATGTGATAAAATCCAAAAGATCACAATTAAATAAATAAGTAGCGACAAAAATTCAAAATAAAGAAAAATCGACCAAGTAATAGTAAAAGAAGCAAAATAATGTTTAAGAACTTTTTAGATGAAGATTATGTTTGTGTAGGCGTCTAAAAATGGCTATAGGTATCCGCACACCGCTCAAGACGGAGAGAAGATGACGAACGTCGTTATCCGAGTCTAAGAGGATTATCTGACGCTGACAAGTGCATGAACCAGAATGGCGAACCAACTGTGTCTCGTGCGCTCACCGGCCACCTCCAATTGGTCGTCACACCTGTCGGTCAGCTCGCGTGTCAGTCAGCTCCAAGTGACTGAACACGCTCATCAGTCAGCTCGTGTGCGTCGGTCAACTCCATGTGACTGAACACGCTCGTTAGTCAGCTCGCGCATGTCGGTCAGCTCCAAGTGCCCGCCACGCTTGTCGTCAGCTACAAGTGTCATAAAGAAGCTAACGAGCGCATGAAACAAGTTAACAAAGCGTACAAGTCAACAAGACGACCAAATACACAAAACGACAAAAAATACAAGTCCCGGAAAATCGAAAAACACCAAAGAGTTCAGCAAAAGGCCAAAACTCCCGCGCCAACGTAGGACAGTGGCAGCTGACCCGTGCCGCATGAGTCAGTCGACACCGACCCGTGCCCCCTACGGATCAGCAGCGCATGTCGCGTAGTTTCGACCCTCAAATGCGTTTTCGATGGTTCTGTTGTTGTTTTCTCAGGATTTGTTCATTAGAGCTTCCCAACTGATTAGATATCATCCACAAACATGGTTAGGCCATTATTGACTGAACATAAGGCCAAATCACTCATTCTTATCCAAATACCCCCAACCGAAGCCTATAAATATAGACCTAAGGGCTCATTTCACATGGAGGACATCAAGAGGGCGAAGCGCTGCCGAATTAGAGAGTGGAGCCATGAATTTACGGTGAGGGTTAGCAGATCTTGGTGAATTCATGTGCATAAAGAGTGGAGTTCAAGAGATCTGAGACTCATCCCCTATTTCTCCGGATTTAAGCTTAGTCTTAAATCTCGAGAAGAGCCGTGATCACGCTTGGTCGGGATTATCACTGCAGTGATTACTTTCTTCGTGAATTAAGAGCTTTGATCAACTTAATCTGTCAATTGGATCTGATCCATGGTGGTCCACAGATATTAACGTCCCCGGCACAGGCGAAGTTCCCACGCAAGTAGCGGGTAATAAACGTCTGTTGCGCTGTTTGACAAGAGTTATACTTTTGTATTTTCATTGTATAAAGAGATCTTATAAAAAGATTAACTTTTCTCATTTATTTGAGTTTATTGTAATGACCAAAGTTGTAATAGATTCGATGACAATGAAAATAATGACTTTTGACCCAAACACGCTGGCGACCACAGTGGAAACCAATAGCTTCACTGCCAAAGCTATCGTGCCGCAACCATGGATTCGGATCCCGGTTGACGAGGAGGTCGAGTACGAGTTCGACCAACAGAAGTTCGAGGAATATCTGTCGTCCTCCTCCTCCAGATCCTCCTCCATTCGCAAGCGCAGGAAGATCAACACCCCCGTTGCTACTGCATTCACGCATTGTAACGCTCCTACGGCCTCCAACAAGGTCGGATCTGTAGATCTGGACTCCTCAATCAAGGAGATAGCTACTGGAGATGCGCCCACTTTATCAAAGAGAGCTCGCCAAAGACAACGCCAACGCCTCGCGTGCCAATTTACCAAGGCTTTGGAGCCTGTAGACGGGATCCGTTACGAAGCAGATCTGAAATTCAAGGAGCGTCGAGCGCCCTAACAGTGGACGAATGAGCAACCGTCCAAGTCCTCAACAAGTGAATGGATCCAAGTCAAAAGGATCCGTTCGACTCTTCGGGAGCGGATTCAGAAATACCGTGCATTGCTTGCACATGCAAGAATTCTTATGCAAGAAGCCAAAAAATTATAGAAGGAAGAAGTGAAAAAGAAGCCACCAAGACTGCAAAATGTATGGAGGCCAAAGTCCAAGACGACGGCCAAAAAGATCAAAAAAACACGGGTCACTTCAATCTGACCCTCCTGGCCGCGGGTCACTTCAATCTGACCCTCCCAGCCACGAGTCACTTCAATCTGACCCTCCTGGCCACGGGTCACTTCAATCTGACTCTCCAAGTCATGGGTCACTCAAGTCTAACCCTCCAAGCCGCGGGTCACTCAAGTCTGACTCTCCAAGCCGTGAGTCACTCAAGTCTGACCCTCTAAGCCGCGGGTCGCTCAAGTCTGACCCTCCAAGCTGCGAGTCATTCAAGTCTGACCCTCCTAGACATGGGTCACTCAAGTCCGACCCTCCCAGTCGTGGGTCACTCAAGTCTGACCTTCCAAGCCGCTGGTCACCCAAGTCTGACCCTCCCAGCCGCGGGTCACCAAGGTCTGACCCGCGCCAAGGCCAAGACATGAGACATTCTGCACCTGTTTTTCTGACTTCATCGAGTTCCTCCCCTATGTCAATTAATCCCGCACCTCTGGTGGATCCCCACGACAGCATGGATTTGTCCCGATTTAAGATGAAGATCATGGATCGTCTCGGTCCTTCGCACGTAGATCGAGGTAGAGCCCTAGTTAAAGAACGCTTAGGCCCGTTGAATGAATCTCAAGCAGTTTATCATGTTGGGGGTCGTAATCGTCCTTCTAAGTAGTGGAAGAGACCGCATGGTAGGAAAATCTCCGTAACCGACCGTATGGGATTGCGCATTGAAGTCCAGAAGCCCGTTGAGTTCCCGCGGTCACGAGAGCATAGATCTAAACAAGTGACTCTTGAACACACTGACAAAGTGTTATGTGCCCATAAGGAAACGTATTCGTCTGATGACGACATTACACCTAGGGATTCGTGCCAACACTCGATGGGTTGCTCCGATCATCAGACTGACGAGATGTACTATCGGGCTAGGGGTACGAACAAGTCTCAAAAAAGAAGTACCCGGGGGATGGATTGTCACTGTCCGTGTGTCAAACTAATCAAGGCAGTGTTATCAGCATGTAGCTGCCCCAAGACCGCTCCGTAGATGGTCTCGGTATTTGAGAGGATCTCTAACGGAACGACTAAGTCCAAGCCAAAGCATTTCCGTAAGAAACGATCAGTCGTTCAAGGTGACAAACTTTCAGAAGTCACAATTAACATGGCTGATAAAGAAAAGTCAGCTCGACCTTCTAGTTCTGACCCCCTCGTATCGCACCGTCTAACTCGGCTATGCGCAGGGACTACTAGACGTAGGGATTATCAAAGAATGCAGAGGGGATTATCCTCGGGTAACGAAGCATCAGATGCTAACTCCGCAATCGCTTTTGACAAAACTATATCCAGTCCAGGACAATCCGGTGAAGTGTTTATGATTAACACCGAGGAAGTAGCCAAAATGGTTAAGGATGCTCTAGCTAAGCAGAAAGAAGCATTCAAAATCAAATTGGAAATAGCCATGATGTGGATGAAGGAAGAGCATGACCAACAGATTCGGGCTCTATCCAATCAACTTGGTGAATCAAGCCGTTGTAACATTGCTAACCAAATAGGTAGCGATTCAAACATAGATGAACATCTCGATGCTAATAACCCTCCCGTTAACCAAAACACTAGGGGTAGCCCCACTGATAATAACGACGTCGGGGGTGGTCCCACTGAAGATAACAACATTGGGAGTAGCCCCGTTATTCCTCTTAAGAATCGTCCAAGACCTGATATGAGCGAGGATGAGAAAATGAAAGATCTTGAGAGTAAAATCAACGCTCTAATATCTACTCAAGAAGTGAAGAAGATCGGTATTTTGTGTCCTTACCCAAGGGAGTGAGATTCGATCTCGTACCCAGTGAAGTTCAACCTGATCAACTTCACGCCATTTGACGGGAAGGGTTCGCCTACTCAGCATCTAATTTACTTCAAGTCTCACTTGGGTGTGATTTCTGGGAATGAACCACTGATGGTTCGGTCATTCGTTAGTACCCTTCACGGGCCAGCCTTCGATTGGTACCGTCGTCTCAAGCCAGGAAGTATCAATAGCTGGGATGACCTAAAGAATTTTTTTCTTGGTAATTTCTTTGATGATGAAGTCGAGGTGTCAATCAGGACACTCTTCGGTGAGAAATAAGAAGACGATGAGACAGCCGACGACTTCGTTAGAAAATGTGAAGAGGTGTCATTATCTATGGTTTGAACTTTCCTTTATTTTACTTGCAGATTCACTCTTCACATTTTCTAATTCACCCTTACATTCTCCCGCACTATTTTTACGCTTTTCTTGCTTAAGACATTAACATCCGGATGAGTAAATTAGTAATTATATAGATTTTACGGTGAACCGAAAATAGCAATAGATTTACAGGGTATTATCGTATGTGAACAAAACATCCCTTATTTTTTCATGAAGCGGGAGGTACTTTTCATTTTATCTATTCTCGGTTTGAAATTTAATTATATCAAATGACAAGATGTTACCCCCTCGTCATTTTATCTATTCTCAGTTTGAAATTTAATTGTGCTAGATGACAGGAAACTTCACCGAACGCAGAAGAATGTAAGCATAAATTAGCAATGATTCGTATTCTATAGATGGATTGATAAGATAAATTTGGGTTTATATGTATAAATGCTTTTTCATTGGTGAAGAGGTGGGGACAGATTTTCAAAACCCAAAAAAAATGAGAATTCTCAGTAAAGCAGTTCCATGAAGGAACTATTTAGTAAACAACATGTTGCAAAAGCGCAAAGGGATAAAAAAAAGATGAAAAGGAACCGATGTTTCTTGACAATAGCAAGTCATATGGGTTGTGAACATGCTTAACATTCAGCATTGTATTTAATTGAAAGAAAGTATAATAGTTTTGGGCCCTTTTTGTTTAGCTACTTGGTGTTATCACAGAATGCTTGCCTGTATTATCGAGAGATTAAAACTTCTCATTCATTGGTCAAGATCAACATCTTAAATTATTGAAGTTGCTAGTTAGTTCCCCCATTCATATAAGTTAGGGTAAATTAGTTCCCGTGGTAACTTGTCATGATGATTGTATAAAATATTACGTTAAACTCTTAACTGAAAACTAATAGACTAATTTAGAGTGACTTATAAGACTAACTCTTAACTGAAAACTAATAGACTAATTTAGAGTGACTTATAAGACTAACTAACAATTGCATGATTAAACGGGCTAATTAAAACTATGAAAGATTTCAAGTGGACCAAGTGTGGCACAACAGAGAATTCCCATATTATTTATTGCCTTAAAGAAATAAATTTTCGTTAATTCTGAGATTAAATAAGCAAAATATTTTGATAAATTGCAGAGTAAATTAGGCGGTGTGTTATCTTTCAAATGCCAGAGCTCGAGGGGCTGAAGACCCCTTTTTGTTGCATATTGTATTGCTCAGCCGAAAAGCTGGAGCATCCTCATGTACGTTATTCCATTATTGGTGACCATTAATTGATTCTTTTGCGTGATTGTTTTTTGAAAAATTAAAAAATGAGATATGCAACCACGTGATTGAGTTTTCAAAAAACAACCATGAGTATGAATGTGAATGTGTTGTAATCTATGCAAAAAACAGAAACTAATTAAAAGCTTGAAAAGAAAAAAAGAGATGAGAAAAATGTATCTATTTCCTATTTCGGTTTAATCAAATAACAATATATATCTAAAATTAATATTTAAATATTAAACATAACAGATTTACCTTGATAGATGGGAAGAACTTGGCAACAATCAATATTTATATCCTCTAAAATTCTAACATGAAAATTGCAAGAAATTTAAAAATAATTTTAAAGTGCCATAACAAAGTAACTATAGTGTAAAAAAACAAATATCACCATTAAATCAATAGACGAACAATTATTTCTAAAGTAATAATCATATCATGAAAATAAAAAAGAAACATACCATGTTGAAGGAGATATGAAGTTAACTAATAAAAATTGTGTAATTTTTTTGTTATATACTAGGGCATGAGGTTATTGCATTGTGATAGGATAAATGTCTATATTAGAGTTTTAATTAGGATTAGGATTTGAATTAAAAATACTCTTAATACAATCGGATCTGAGCAATGATGAAAAAGTCTTTAGACAATTTAATCTATTTTTAAAATTGGCAATTACAGCGTGCTTCAATTAATCTGGAGTGCTAGCAGTAGAGTCTAGAGATAAGAATATTAAAGTAAAAGTTTGTTTACAGTCTAGAGAAGGATTATTACGTAGGTGGCTTGAAAATCACTCTTTAGAACAGTTATTAATCGGAATTTATCAATAAGAAAATATAAGCGCACCATAACAAACCCATAAAATAATCATAAATTAAATTTAAAAATTAGAATTTAATTATAGATAGGATAGTTCAAAACTTTATAAGGGTTATATTGTCCTAAAAAAGATTTTTCCTAACTCGTGCTCTTTAAAGGGAGTTATGATATTGATCATACATACTATTATCTGCCTCTCTCTCATCTCACTCGTATCCGAAAGCCGCCGGCTCTCGCATTCCTGTCTTCCAACCCAAGATCCGACCTGCCCAGCCGCGCACCTCTCTCCTTCTTCTGCACGCCCGACGAGCCTCTCCCGCGAGCCAACTCCTCCTGCCATGCCACTGCAACCTCGCCCAGTCCAGTCACCGATCGCCTGAGCTGACAGTCGAGCCCACGCTGCCAGCTCTCCCCTCCACGCGTGTCTAGTTTCTGCCCCACAGCCCCACGCCGTCTCCCCCCAGCAGCCCAGATTCTCCACGACTGGACCGGCCCCTTCGTCGGCACCTGTAGCCATCCGCCCGCGCCCCAGCACCAGCCCTCGACCCCTCCACACCCTCAAGCCAACCGCGCTGCTTTCGTTCCTTGCGGAGCCGTTCAACCGCCAACACACACCCTCAAGCCGACAGGCGCCCCGACCAGCCCCACGAACATGTTGCCTCGTCAAGTGCGCTCCAGCCTTGCATCGCCTAACGCTGCCGGTCCACATCAACGCAAACCAGGCAGGCTTGCCTCGCGCCGCTTTTTCAGCGCGGCCAGGCCAACAGCCATCCCCAGACGTACGATTCCTGTGCCTGGTTGTGTGTGTCTCATACCGCTCGCCGACTACTCATTCGACAGCCCCTACACCGCCATCGACCTTCGCGCAGCTACTTGTCACCATCGCCTCACCCGTAGCCTCACGCGTCAGCGTCGATTTGTTCGACGAAAACCCGAGGCAAGATCCCGTTGCTCAGTTTGTCATTCTTTACATTTTAGATTGTTATGAATTATCTGCATATTCTGAATTGTGAAATAATTATCTGCGTGGGTTGTTTGGTGAAATAATATTAGATAAATCATGATAATCCGATAAATAATATTTTCTGAATGATTATAATCTTAAAAGAAGTTATTTTGGTATCAGAATTATTTTGAGATGATTATGCTAATTTAAAAAGAAATTATATTGACAATGAAATCATTTTAGATAATTATAATAATATAAAAGAAACTATCTTGGAAGAAGAATATTTTTAGAATAATTATAAATAAATTAAAGGAATTTATTTTGAAAAGAAAATTATTTTAGATTTATTTTAATTAGAAAAGAAATTATTTTGTAAGAGGAAATATTAAAAAGAATGTTTTTAGAATTATTTAAAAGGAGATATTTTGGAGAATGGAACTATTTTTGGATAATTATAACAAGAAATAAATAATTTATTTTGGATAAGGAAATCATTTTGAAGTAAATAAATTTATTAATTTAAAGGATTATTTTTTTAATGTGTGATTCTCATTTTAATTATGTGATATGTCATGATATCGTTGCGCATGATTAGTTGTACTTATTGCTTGTGTGATTCTCATTTTAATTATGTGATATGTCATGATATCGTTGCGCATGATTAGTTGTACTTATTGCTTGCTATTGTGTTTGAGAACCATTAGTAGTTCTCATGATATCGTTGCGCATGATTAGTTGTACTTATTGCTTGCTATTGTGTTTGAGAACCATTAGTAGTTCATGACTTAGTGGCCTCGTGCATCGTGAACAGACTTAGTGACATGTGTGGGTGTGTTGACTGAGTTTAGGTGGTGAACCCGAGTTTCAATGAGGATTATGGTTGATTTAGAAAATACAAGAGAGTTGGGATGGGAAAGTCCATGTTCATGTGATCGGATAAGGCTGTTGATGTATCTTCCAGGCCTCCCCATGATCCAGTGTAGCTTAGGGTTGGTTTGTTGGGTCAAAGTGGAGCCGGTGTAGCCACTTTGGTCCGTGAGCTTGATATTCACCTGATTCTTGCTTGAGTTCGAACCAGGCCGGAATCGGATTGCGTGTAGCCCTCTAACCGATCCAGTGTAGCGGCGTATTGGGTGCACGTAGGGGATTTATGAACAGCCAGTTATCTGATGACAGGAGCGTTGACTCTGTGTGAGATGTGGACCAGTGAGTTGTGAATAGGATGCCAGTTGTTTTCTTTTTCATACATAGATCGGATTAATGTTTAATTATCTTACAATTAAGGCTATGCGGTATATACATGAGCGGTTCCTTGTTGGATTATTTCCTCGCACGTACTACGGTCTTCGAATGCTAGATTTTTAAGTATTAATTCCATCTATTGCTTACGATCTTGTGACCTTGGATGATTAGACTGATCGCCTAGCCGCATGATCTCGTTACCTGATCGATTTTGGATGCTTTATGTTATCATGATTTAGTAGTGTTTTCATGTTGATTTGTGGATTTTAGTTGTACGTTCTTTTGTTGTTTCTGTTATCGTATCGTTTTTCGCATTGGATTTCCGTTTGTTCTATTTTCTTTGTGGGGTCGGGTCTTGTCGTGCGTCATGCACCTGACGTACACCTGTTTTCTCTAGTGTACGTCAGACTTAGGAGAAGAACAGGTTCACCAGGAGCCAGATGATTCTCAGCAGGAGTGCCTTGTAGACGGAGCAGGAGATGGAGTCGAAGCTTATTCTTTGATGGTTCCAGTTTATTTTTGTAATTCTTTCTTTTTCCATTGATCGATGTATATTTGTATCTCTTCAGTATTCATTTGTTCAGTTTTGTATAAGGGCATGTTGACCCAAATATTATGTCTCGGATGTTATCCTATTTGTGATATGGTATTTTTATTTTAAGTTTGTCTATTATATTCTTGCTGATTGTGATTGGGGATCTGTGGCTTCGCATTGTACTTATTTCCAGACGCTTAGCATATTAGGTTAAGGAGAAACATTTATTTTTATTTATTCTCCTTGATCTAATACGTCGCGGACTTGTTCACGTTCCGATTCCCTGGTATTTTGGGAAGCGGGGCGTGACAGGTTTTTTTGGTGGCCTATGTAGGTCACGGTTCCGATCACGGTCCCGAGTCCTCACTAGTGAGAATATAATGGACAATTTAGAAACATATCATATTTTATCCATGAGACTAATCTTGAGCCATTATCCTATTCTCTTGATAGATTTTGTTTCGTCCCTATCTTATCACTCTTTGACTCCGGAGTTTTCCACAGTTCTTGTCCCATCGCTTCACGATTACCCTCTCTTTGTATCTCTCATCTATCCTCGTACCGGTTATTATTTTATGTATTATTATTTTTACAACTATATTTTTCCTTGATTTGACTTATATATCGATTTCTGCATTATTTATTATATTATTTTATGCATCATACATAGTGTTATATTGTGTGTTTTTATTAAAAATATATATCATTACTTATATATTTTAAATTATTCAAATCATATTATTAAGTGTTTTGCATTATTCTAGACTCCACGTATACATCACATAGCATATCTGATATTCAGATTATTTTCTTGTGTTTAAATATATTTTTGCATATCTAAACTTGTGTATGTGTATGTTTTTCTATCATATTATCTATTAATTACTTATGTTTAAATTATTGTATATTGTTTGTATTTTCATGATATACTTTAATAGATTCATGATTTTAATATTCTACATATACAGCATATTCTTATCATTTACATTTTCAGTATATAGTTTTTATCAGTAAGTTTGCCTTGTAAGATTATTTTATTATGTTCGCATTGGTTTTGTTATTTCTAAGAATAATGTATTTTTTATTTTGATATTCAAACACTTATTCATATTGTTAGGTTTGGATTGAGTTACTAATTATATAGTTTTGTTACATTATCTCGTATCATTGGTTATTAATCTTTTATTCCTAATATAAAAGATTTTTCTAAATAGCATTTGTGAGTATGTAAAGTATTTATTCATGGTTTGTTTATAGTGTAGTTGCATATTTGTTATTGTTTGCTTCGTTTTCGATATGTATTATTTTATCATTGTGACAATATACATTGTATACACGTGTCATTTTTTAGTATTTATTTTATGGTAATTTTTAGATTTTTATGTCTTTTATTGTGTCGTTGTTTGTTGTTCATTCTCCCTTCATTATTTTTGTTACTTGTATTATGTTTTACTTTTCATTCTTTTATAATTACTATTCTCTTTTCATTATAGTGTATTCACTTAGATTATTATATTTACGATGTTATTGATTTATAGTCATTCATTATTTCTAGTATCAACTGTGTAACCATGTTTATCTAAAATATATCGGTGTTTTTATTATACGGAATTATGCTCTTCTTATGTTTTCATTTGTTTATATACCTATTTTAACTTTTATAGTTTTTTTTATATATTATATTTTTTATCTAGTAGTATGTTTGTGAGTTTCAGTATTGTTAGTAAGCATTTATGTTCAGTGTATTCTACGATCTTTGTATGTGTTAATTTATTTTGAGTTTTATACTGTCAATTTGTTCGTTACTTATTTGAATGCATTGAGTCCTTCAATCATGTTTTTCTTTATTAGATTTGTATTTTTTATTATTTTAACTTGTATTGTTTTACATCATGTTACTCTTCTGTTTCGTTTATCTTATTTTTGTATTTTTTCGTAGATCATATTATATCAATATAGTTTTATTTTTATATTTTTCTTTGAATAGGAGTTGTTATTTTTCGGTATGAGTGTGTGGTGTTATGGCTTTATAGTTTGTGTAATGTTGTTACAATGTGTGTGTTTATTTAACTTTGATTTTTGTGTTTTTACATATTGTATTTTGGTTATGTATTTAGTCGTAATATTTTTATAGTTGGTGTGTCTTATATTTTATGCAGTGTATTCTTACTCATGTTTCTTTTCACGTTTTAATTTGTGTATTGCTATACTTATTGTGATTTAGTACTCAGTATGTTTCTTGTTAAAATTTTTATTTATTTTTTTATTATTTGTGGTCACATTATAGTGTAGTTGTTTTATTTTGTGTTGCATATATTTTATTAATCCTACGAAGTGTACATATTACTTATACATGTTTGATGTGTATGTTACCACATAATTTTGGTCACATTTTACTTTTCATGTACGCATTTTGTTATCATTATTGTTTGGTTATTTATCAAGTTATATGTTTTTATTATATGTGTTTTTATATTATCTTTAATTTTATTAATTTATTAGTTTATTTGTGTTATTTGGGTTATATTGTTTATTGGTTAACATAGTAATTTCTTTTACGTTTCATCAGTAGTTTCATAGTTTATTTTAGAATGTGAAATGAGTGTTATAAGTTTATACAGCTTAGTTGTAGGTTTTGCACATTGTAGATATTTTGTTGTGTTTATTAGTTGTTTTTCTTTTTGTTAGATTGTGTATATTTTACTTTGATAATGTATTTTATTTATCTATTCATTAATTATTTCAATTGATGTATTTATTAATTTTTTATATACACAAGTCTCTGTATTACTGTTTTAGATAACTGTTTATGTCCATAATTGATTATTGTTTTGGATATTATTACATGACAAATCATATGTTGTATTATGTTTATTCTTTATGTATATTGGGTTTATAGTTTTTGTATCATATTGGTTATTCTAACATGTATAATGATATAATGGATAATGGTATATTTTGATATTGTGATCGTTGTGTAAATTTATGAATATATAATTACATGATTGATACATATAATTTTATGTATTTTATCTACGTCCATTATTGATATGCTTTTTATTATCAACTATTATATGTATTATTTTTTGATTTACAGATTATTATATAATATCATACATATCTTATTTTAATTTCGAGGGCGAAATTTATTTTAAGGGGGGTAGAATATAAGGACCATGAATTTTTGATAATAGTTAAAATAATTTTAGTATTTTAAAATATTTAATTATTATTTTTAAAAAAGTATTTGTATTTTCTCAATTTTCTAGAATTTTCAATGATTTAAAGTCCAAGTTTTATATTTATTTAAATGATTTAGATATTCATAAACATATTTAGTGCAGTAAAAATTTCTAAAATTTATCCGTTGTGTTATTGATACTATTACAAATCATTTTGAATAATACGATGTATTATTATTATTATTATGTATTATTTCGTATAATATGTTGTATTATTATTACATATTATTTTGTATAATATGTTGTATTAATTCTAATGTTGCATGTTATCTGTCGTATTAGTATAACTGATACGTTTTATCACGTAGATAATTATCCTAAAATTATTTAATTTTAAATATAAGTAAATATATTTTATTTATTAATTATTCTCGTTTAATTATACAATATGTGTATATTTTGACTATTTCGTATCAACTGTTAAATTAGCACAACATGTACGTTTTTAATTGTAGATAATTATCCCATAATTATTTTGATTTTTAAATGTCCATAATTATTTATTTTAATTATTTTGTTTTAAATACTTAACCCTAAACCCTAATATAATAATATATATATGTATTTATGAGTTTCTCTCTCTCTCTCATCCTCTCTCTCTCTCCTCGTCTCTCTCTCTCTCTCCATCTGTTCACAAAAGCCGCCGCCCTCTTCCGTCTTCACCCAAATCCGACCCCGACGCCACCTCTCTCCTTCTCTCTACTTCCGACGAGCTCTCCCCGAGCAACTCCTCCTCATCCACTCCAACCTCGCCCAGTCCAGTCACCATCGCCTTAGACTCGATAGCCGCCCAAGCTAAACCCCGCTCCAGCTCCCCCTCCACCGTTATTCTCCCGCAGCCGCACCCATCTCCCACCACGCCCAGATTCTCCCCGCCTGCAACCCCCTTCGCCGGCCCCTGTAGCCAGCCGCGCGCCCCCAGCTCCCCCTCGCCCCCTCACCTTAGCCGACCTACTGCTCCTGTCGCCGGAGCCTTCACCGCCAACCACCACCCTCAGTACCCCCGACCAGCCCACGAACATGTTGCTCGTCGAGTCCGCCGTCCACCCTGCACTGCCTGACGCTGCCCCCACATCAACCAGAACCGAGCCAAGCTTTCCCCGCCGACCTGTTCCGCCGCAGCCAACACACATCCCCGCACCTCACTACCCCGCGTTGTAGTCGTGCTCCTCATCCGCTCGCCGACTACTCATTCGACAGCCCCTACACCGCCATCGACCTTCGCGCAGCTACTTGTCACCATCGCCTCACCCGTAGCCTCACGCGTCAGCGTCGATTTGTTCGACGAAAACCCGAGGCAAGATCCCGTTGCTTATTTTGTCATTCTTTACATTTTAGATTGTTATGAATTATCTGCATATTCTAAATTGTGAAATAATTATCTGCGTGGGTTGTTTGGTGAAATAATATTAGATAAATCATGATAATCCGATAAATAACATTTTCTGAATGATTATAATCTTAAAAGAAGTTATTTCGGTATCAGAATTATTTTGAGATGATTATGCTAATTTAAAAAGAAATTATTTTGAGAACGAAATCATTTTAGATAATTATAATAATTTAAAAGAAACTATCTTGGAAGAAGAATATTTTTAGAATAATTATAAATAAATTAAAGGAATTTATTTTGAAAAGAAAATTATTTTAGATTTATTTTAATTAGAAAAGAAATTATTTTGTAAGAGGAAATATTAAAAAAAATGTTTTTAGAATTATTTAAAAGGAGATATTTTGGAGAATGGAATTATTTTTGGATAATTATAACAAGAAATAAATGATTTATTTTGGATAAGGAAATCATTTTGAAGTAAATAAATTTATTACTTTAAAGGATTATTTTTTTTTGAAGGTGTGATTCTCATTTTAATTATGTGATATGTCATGATATCGTTGCGCATGATTAGTTGTACTTATTGCTTGCTATTGTGTTTGAGAACCATTAGTAGTTTATGACTTAGTGGCCTCGTGCGTCATGAACAGACTTAGTGACATGTGTGGGTGTGTTGACTGAGTTTAGGTGGTGAACCCGAGTTTCATTGAGGATTATGGTTGATTTAGAAAATACAAGAGAGTTTGGATGGGAAAGTCCATGTTCATGTGATCGGATAAGACTGTTGATGTATCTTCCAGGCCTCCCCATGATCTAGTGTAGCTTGGGATTGGTTTATTGGGTCAAAGTGGAGCCGGTGTAGCCACTTTGGTCCGTGAGCTTGATATTCACCTAATTCTTGCTTGAGTTTGAACTAGGCCGGAATCGGATTGCGTGTAGCCCTCTGACCGATCCAGTGTAGCGGCGTATTGGGTGCACGTAGGGGATTTGTGAACAGCCAGTTATCTGATGACATGAGCGTTGACTCTGTGTGAGATGTGGACCAGTGAGTTGTGATAGGATGGCCAGTTGTTTTCTTTTCATACATAGATCGGGATTAATGTTTAATTATCTACAAATTAAGACATATGGTATATACATGAGGGTTTCCTTGTTTGGATTATTTTGCTCGACGTACTACGTCTTGAATTGTAGATTTTTAAGTATTAATTCCATCTATTGTATGATCTTGTGACTTGGATGATTAGACTGATCGCTAGCTGCATGATCTCGTTACCTGATCGATTTTGGATGCTTTATGTCTATCGTGTTTTAGTAGTGAATTTGTATGTTGATTTTGTTGGATTTCCAGTTGCACGTTTTTTTGTCATTTTTGTTATTGTATCATTTCTCGCTTTGGATTTTCGTTTGTTCTATTGTCTTTGTGAGGTCGGTCTTTGTGCGCCTTGCACCTGACTACACTGTTTCCTGCTGGTGTCAATACTTGGAGAGAACAGTGTTCAGCAGGAGCCAGAGGATTCTCAGCAGGAGTGCCTTGTAGACGGAGCAGGAGAAGGAATCGAAGCTTATTCTTTGATGGTTCTAGTTTATTTTTGTAATTCTTTCTTTTTCCATTGATCGATGTATATTTGTATCTCTTCAGCATTCATTTGTTCAGTTTTGTATAAGGGCATGTTGACCCGAATATTATGTCTCGGATGTTATCCCATTTGTGATATGATATTTTTATTTTGAGTTTGTCTATTATATTCTTGCTGATTGTGATCGAGGATCTGTGGCTTCGCATTGTACTTATTTCCAGACGCTTAGCGTATTAGGTTGAGGAGAAACATTTATTTTTATTTATTCTCCTTGATCTAATTCGTCACAGACTTGTTCACGTTCTGATTCCCTGGTATTTTGGGAAGCGGGGCGTGACAAGGGCTGAGGGTTTGCCAAAAATCCTATAAAGTGTGAGAGTCATTGACGCACCAGCTTCATTAGTTGGTCTCATGGCTTGAGGATCCAATAACTTCAGAATAAGATTCATACATGCAGATGAATCAGCTTTAATAGTTGGTCCTGCAGCTCTGATATTTGGGACCGTCACGCTCCAATACCTTAAGGTCTTAAACTGTGTAGACTCCAGTAAACGTACGAGTATTAACATGTGTTAACGACGGTCAACGTGTTACATCAAAGGTTAACGCCAGTCAACGCGCTACGATAAAGGTTGATGTTGGTCAACACATTAGCAATTTCACCAAAATAAGGCAAAGGATGATTCAAGGAAGTTTGATCATATTCAGATATGAATTTCTAACGAAGATAATCAGTTCAAAGTCAACTCAATAACACGAGCTAAATTCAGAAACTTACGCATCAACTTCAGTTCAAGATTTCAACAACGGCCAGACGATAAACGTAATGTCGAAAGAACTTCATCTATTCGACAAAGCACTGAATAGACTGAAGGCTGAAGAAGTCAAGAATTGAATCAGTTCACAGGTCCATCTATGAGATTGAGGAAAGAGTCTATCTTATCCAAAGCATTCCAGACTTTTCTATAAAAGAATGAGTCTGAAATACTTTGGAGAGGGTATCTGTAGGCGTCTAAAAATGGCTATAGGTATCCACACACAGCTCGAGACGGAGAGAAGATGACGAACGTCGTTATCTGAGTCTAAGAGGATTATCTGACGCTGACAAGTGCATGAACCAGAATGGCAAACTAATTGTGTCTCGTGCGCTCACCGACCACCTCCAATTGGCCGTCACACCTGTCGGTCAGCTCGCGCGTCAGTCAGCTCCAAGTGACTGAACATGCTCGTCAGTCAGCTCACGTGCGTTGGTCAACTCCAAGTGATCGAACAAGCTCGTTAGTCAGCTCGCACATGTCGGTCAGCTGCAAGTGCCTACCGCACTTGTTGGTCAGCTCCAAGTGCCATAAAGAAGCTAACAAGCGCATAAAACAAGTTAACGAAGCGTACAAGTTAACAAGACGACCAAATACGCAAAACGACAAAAAATACATTTCCCGAAAAATCGAAAAACACCAAAGAGTTCAGCAAAAGGCCAAAACTCCCGCGTCAACGCAGGACAGCGGCAGCTGACCCGCGACCCGCGCCCCCCGTGGGTCAGCAGCGCGTGAGCACGTGTCTCGCAGTTTCGACCCTCAAACGCGTTTTCGACGGTTCTATTGTTGTTTTCTCAGGATTTGTTCTTCCAGAGCTTCCCAGCTGATTGGATATCATCCACAAACATGGTTAGGCCGTTATTGACTGAAGATAAGGCCAAATTACTCATTCTTATCCAAATACCCCCAACCGAAGCCTATAAATACAGGCCTAATGGCTCATTTCTTAGGGAGGACATCAAGAGGGCGAAGCACTGCCGAATTAGAGAGTGGAGCCACGAATTTATAGCGAGGGTTAGCAGATCTTGGCGAATTCCTATGCATAAAGAGTGGAGTTCGAGAGATCTGAGACTCATCCCCTATTCCTCCGGATTTAAGCTTAGTCTTAAATCTCGAGAAGAGTCATTATCTCGTTTGGTCGGGATCATCGCTGCAGCGATTACTTCTTTCGTGAAGTAAGAGCTTTGATCAACTTAATCTGTTGATCGGATCTGATCCGTAGTGGTCCACGGATATTAACGTCCCCGGCACAGGCAAAGTTCCCATGCAAGCAGCGGGTGATAAAACGTCTGTTACGCTGTTTGACAAGAGTTGTACTTTTTGTATTTTTATTGTATAAAGAAATCTTATAAAAAGATTGATTTTTCTTGTTTATTTGAGTTTATTGTAACGATCAAAGTTGTAATAGATTCGATGACAATGAAAACAACGAGTTTTGACCCAAACAGTTTGAAATTATGCAACATTGCACTGCTTTCATTTATTTAGTGTACACATATAACATATGTTTCTAGAAATAGTCTCATATTACCCTCACCATGCAGCAAATTGTTAGACCCTAGAGGGGGGGGGTGATTAGGGTCTTATGCTAATCTAATCCGATTAAATGCCAATTAAAATTAATTAACAAGTTATCCTAGCAAATGTGAAATACCACAAGATATATAAGCTAGGATAAGCAATGCAAACAAAGAGATATATCCTATATGATGAATATATATATGCAAGGATATATAAACTACACAAGGATAAACAATCTAAAAAGGATAGTGGATGATATAGATAATGAGCTAATGACAATGGCGATATAAGATATGAACATAAATATGAATGAACGCCAAAGCACACTCAAACAAGCAATATGATCACGGAGTTCGGACCTTCCGTCCTACGTCTCCGCTCCCCACTCCCGGGGAGAAATCCACTAACACAATCCGGTTTGGAAGCCGGAACTTCTTCTACACACTCGGTTTTCTAGCTAACCGAAAACTCTACAACTCACACTCTTGCAATCACACTCTACACCCACTAAGTGTTGGACCTAGCCGTGTCTCCCTCAAGTGCTCGGTTACAACCTCTCCCTAGGCACGTCAACCGACGCCACTCCTCTTGGGACGATCCCCGACTCTCACCACACACTCCTCACTCGGTGTACAAGTGTATTACAAAGTGATTCTCACAATAAGCACAAATATGACAAATGATTGTTCTCAAAACAAGGTGAGAACTCAATTAAGCTCACTCTCAATGTCACAAACCCACAACCCTAAATTATACTATGAATGTAAATACAATAAGCTCAATAGGTTGTGTGTGAACAAAGAGTATCAATAAAACAATTAAACTAAACTCAAATATAAATCTAGCTTTTCTAGCTTAATAACAATGATAATCAAATATATAAAAGAGCTAGAAATAGAGTTTAGAAAACTTCTCAATATATCAAGAGTGGAGGGAGAAGAGTTGGATGCCCAAACACCAATAGATGATCTCCTCAAGCTCTTGTTGAATTGAATCACAAAACCGAAACACTCAAATGCTTAAAAGCTTCTTAAAACAAACTTAAACAAACACTAAACAAGTTTAAACCCTTGTTAAAACCTTTTTAAACCATTCTCATAACCTCTAGAATTGAATGCATTGAGGGTATATATAGGAGGAGGAAATATCAGCAAAAAACCCCAAATAAAATGACCAAAAGGCCCAAAACAGAAATTCTGCAACGGCTAGAAAAATAGCCGTTGGGAGACCTGACAACGATTCGGTCGACCGAAAAAATGATTCGGTCGACCGACCCGAAAATCCGGTCGACCGCGAACAACCTTGAACATGTTACAAAAAGAATTTTTCAAATTGCATTTCCCATTTGTGAAAAATCATCATTTTACAAATATGTTCAAAAACATGAAAACCTGAAAATTGATATTTTGATATTTTGACTTAAACAACATTTTGAAACCTTATGAAATGATTGTATAGACTTGATAAAAGATATAACATGTTGTTATGAAGTCTATAACCTAGAAATATAATATTTTCATAAAATTGCATATTCTATGCAATATATTCAAAACACTAAATATGATTTCATTAAATATAACTTGTTAAAGACGAAATCATATATAGGCACATAAACTTGAAACAAAATAGTATTTTCCAATTTTATTTATTTGTTTCATATATAAACTCGAAACCTATTAAACCAAAAACATATATGTATATATATAACTGTATATATACAAAACCAAAACCAAAGCGTGTATGTGTGTATATGATTGAGCTTAAAGTACTAACACACATAATATAAAACTATACTAAATATACCCAAGCTTGATGAAGGTCTTCAATGAGCATGACTTGGTAAACTTTGCGGATGAAGCTTGAACTTGATCTTTAACTTGAATTGTATGGTGCTTCACTCCACAATCCCGCCAACCTCCATTTGATATCGTCGTTGAAGCGCTATTCCATCCATCCTCCAACTACGTTGTTTGTCTACAAAACATAGGAATGCACAAACACTAGACAAACAACATTAATAATAAATTGTTTGTTAAACATCATCAAAACAAGAAGGCCAACACAAATCTTCATCATAACATATCAAAAATCAAACCTTTTGTTATGTTCTTCACCACTTTGTATCTCAAGCTCATGACCAAGTAAAAACCCTGGAACACAAACTTCATCCATAAACAGCGATCAAAATACCCCTTCTCAAAAAATCACCCAACCTCTCAATCAAAAACATCAAAAATAGGGAACTTGAAGTGGAGCAAGGAGTTGGAAAGGGGAGGGGGTGAGAAATGATTCTCTCTCCTTGAAAATAATGTTGAAGTGACATGATGCCAAGGGGCAAAATAGGTATTTCTGTTTCAATTTGTACCAGATTACGATCACGGGGTTTCCATGCTTAAATAATTTGGTCAAGGTAGGTTTTAGAGTTTGACTTATTTTGAGGGAGGGGGGTGTATAATTCCTTAAATCCAAGTGACTACGATCAATTTTCCCTTTTTTTAAATTTCTTTTTTGGAGTCAAATAAATCGGTCTAAAAAGTTACATTTTAGATCTGCTGACGTTACACCTATAATTATATCTTGTTATCATAATTCTTCCTGAGTTAATTATCCATAAACTCGCTGTACTAAAAACCCCGTGAGTGAACTCTTTTCATATCTATATTCCACTACAAAGTAAAATTTTATCTATACATATAGTCATATATATGCAAAATATAATTGCTTGATATCAGTATAGTACATTAAAGCGGGGATATATACATCAATGTTTTTTTGGGGTTTTGGACATTAGTCCCTTAAATCATATGTATTTTGATATTAGTCCTTTAAATCCTCATTATTTTGGTATTAATCCCACAAATTATCTTAAAATATCGACACTAATCCAATCTAGTTAGTTGTTATTAAAATAGACGGGGACCATTCCGTTTTCTTTTAATTTTTCTATTGGGGGCATGTTTGGTTCGCACAAAACAGGTCTGAAAGTGAAGGAAAACCCTCTTTTTCCTCTGACACAAGAAAAATTTGTATATTTTCTCTCACAGTCTAATGTTTGGTTCACCGAAATGAAAACAGAAACATGGTCTGAAAGTGGTTGCCACGAGGGATTTTTATTCCCTCCGTTTTCTGCCCCAAGCCTCCCGATTTTGCTGAAAAAACGCAAAAAGTGATCTTTGCGTACATGAGAGAAGAGAAAAGGGAGAAAAAAGATAGGGTTCACAATCACCACCTCCTCTTTCTCCCGCCTCTTTCTACTTCTTCCGTGACAAAGATGGTGGAGGTGGAGATGGTAAAGAAGGCGATGGCGGGGAGTGGGAAGGTGGGGTTAATAAGATAATTATTTATTAATGGTTACTTTAAATAACAGCCGAGCTAACGGAAGGGCTAATCAGCAAATTAAGATTATATGTGAGACTAACATTAAAATATGAAACTTTAATCCGCGAAAAGAAAATATCATGATAAACATTGTACGGCGTACCCTTTTAACCGAAAGCGGCGCTCGACCCCGTTCGGTGCTCGCAATTATGTCTTGACTTCTTCGTCTCGGCCAGTCACACTCTCCCACGTGTCCACCCCATCAACCCGCCGGGTCATCATACCATATTCTACCCGAAGGTGATTGATGCAGAGCTCGAGATGGTCGATCGATGCAGTGGCTCTGATACCAGTGATCGAAACCGAAGAAGAAGAACAGATTTTTGAGGGGCTCCGGTAATGGGTAAGGGTTTGATTTTGTTTCTGTGTTGTTGTGTATTTCTCAAGGAGATTACTCCTCTTTATATAGGAGCCAGAACTTTTCTCAAGGAGATTACTCCTCTTTATATAGGAGCCAGAACTCATTATCTCCACCCCCCATAACTGCTCTTGAGAGAATTTCTCTCAACAAACCCAAATTTTCTCCACGTTCTTCTCAAACGAACGTTGATTTGGTCATCTTAGACCAGGTCAAGCTAACATCTCCCACTTGAACAAATCAACCAAGTGATATGCCTCCCACTATCCGTGAGATCAGATGTTTCTGCTTATCATTACTCCCACTATCCGTAGAGAGTAACTCATATTTCATTATTCTTGAAATATTACTTGGACTTATTTATTCCTAAGTCCCATCAAACTTACATGTTTGTTAAAAGATTCTGCTGGTATTTCTTTTGTCAAAGGATCAGCAATCATATCTGTAGTAGGGATATAAGTCACTTTGATTTCTCCCTTTTCTACAATATCTCGAATATAGTGATACTGGATCTCAATATGTTTTCCTTTGGAGCTATTCGCGCCACTATTGATTAAGCTAATTGCTGCTTGATTATCACAATAAATATCAATAGGTCCTTCTAACAAATTGAGATCAAGATCAATCAAAAACCGTCTTATCCAGACAGCATGTGTAGTTGCCATACTGCAAGCTATATATTCAGCTTCTTGCGTATATCTAGCAACACACTCTTGTTTCTTACTACTCCAAGAAACAGCTCCTCCTCCAAAGATAAATAAGTGTCCCGAAGTGGACTTTCCATCATCTTTATCACCTCCGAAATCAGCATCGGAATAACCGAGGAGTTCAAGCGAATCAGCTTGATAAACTAATCTATGAGTCAATGTACCTCTGATATACTTCATAATCCTTTTAACAGCTTCCCAATGTGCTGGTCCTGGATTACTTTGATATCTACTGACTAGACTCACAGCATAAGCTATATCAGGTCTGGTGCACAACATTGCATACATCAAGCTTCCAATTGCTTGAGCATAAGGAACATCTAATGGCTTCTGCCCCTCTCCAGGGCTTTGCTCTTTACATAATCTCTTTCCCATAACCAACGGAGTTGGTGCCGGATTGGAATTCTCCATTCCAAACCTTTTAAGAACTGATCTTAAATATTTTTCTTGGTTTAAACTTAGCATTCTAGACTTTCTATCTCGAATTATTTGAATTCCAAGAATATATGATGCATCTCCCATGTCTTTCATCTCAAACTTTTCGCTGAGATCTGCCTTGGTTTTATTCAACATTTCTATGTCATTTCCAGCGAGCAATATATCATCCACATATAAGGATAATATAGTAAACTTGCTCCCACTTTTCAAGACATATACACAATTATCTAATTTATTTTGAATAAAACCAAGTTTAGTAACTGCATCATGAAATTTGAGATACCATTGTCTAGAAGACTGTTTTAAACCATATAGAGATTTCATTAATTTGTAAACTTTATGTTCCTGTTCTTTCACCTGAAAACCTTCAGGTTGTTGCATATATATTGCTTCCTTCAACTCTCCGTTAAGGAATGCAGTTTTAACATCCATTTGGAATAACTCCAAATCAAGATATGCAACAATAGCCAAAATAATTCTAATGGATGCAAATTTAGCTACAGGAGAATACGTCTCCTGAAAATCTATTCCTGCCTTCTGGTTATAACCTTTGGCAACTAACCGTGCTTTGAATTTATCAATAGATCCATCAACACGATATTTCTTTTTGAGCACCCATTTGCATCCTATGGCTTTCCTATTTTCTGGTAGATCACATAACTCCCATACCTTATTCTTTTCTATGGAATCAAGTTCTTCTCTCATAGATTCTAGCCATGAAGCTGATTCATGCGATTTCATCGCATCAGAAAAAGTTAAGGGATCTTGTTCTTCTATATTTGTATCTACCGAAAAACAGGATGACTCACATGAATACAAATAGTAATCATCCATCCATGAAGGTTGTGTTCTTGGTCTTTTGTTGCCTACAACCGGTTGATTAGGTACATTATTTTCCATAGGTATTTCATCATTTTCAAGGTTAGGTTCATTCACAATATCAGGGTCATTAGTGGGAACAACACTGTAATAATCATCATCTATTACAGTTAGAGGTTCTGTTTCCTCTTGAACTTGTTCCTCTTCCTCTAGATTCTCTAGAAATGTAGCATCTCTGCTTTCAATGACACCTTTTTCTTTATTGTAGAACTTATAACCTTTTGACTTTTCTGAATACCCTATGAATCTACACTTTATTGTTTTAAAATCCAACTTATCTCTAAGTTGACATGGAATGAGAACATGGGCTATAGATCCCCACTTCCTGAGATGACTCAAATTAGGTTTCCTCCCATTCCATAATTCATAAGGTGTAGATATAACTGATTTGGTGGGAATTCTATTTAAAATGTAGTTTGCAGTTAACAATGCTTCTCCCCAAAAGTTTTTAGAGAGACCAGAATGAGACAACATGCATCTAACTACATTTAATAATGTTCTGTTTTTTCTTTCAGCAACACCATTCTGTTGTGGCGTATACGGCATTGTTGTATGCCTTTTAATTCCATGCTGAATACAATAACTTTCAAATTCTTTAGAATTATATTCTCCACCTCTATCAGTTCTCAGAATTTTGATTTTCAATCCAAGTTGATTTTCAACTTCTGTCTTATATCTCTTAAAGCAGTCAAAAGCTTCTAATTTTCTGGATATAAGATAGACGTGTGCAAACTTGGAATAATCATCTATAAAAGTAATAAAATATTCTTTATTACTATGAGTTTTGACACTTAGGGGACCACAAATATCCGAGTGTATCAACCCTAAAAGTTCATTGGCTCTATGTCCGCCAACAAAAGGTTTTCTAGTCATTTTACCAGTTAAACAATGTTCACATGGTGGCAATTGAACATTAGATAGTGCAGGAAGCAAGTTCATTCTGATAATTTCTTTCATTTTTGAAATACTAGCATGTCCTAGTCTAAAATGCCACAATTCAGATTCAAATATCCGAGTGTATCAACCCTAAAAATTCAAAATTTTATTATCAGAATTATTACAAACTACTGGAAGAATGCATAATTCATGCTCGGGCACATATTTTCCCATAGCATACACTTTATTATTCTTGCCTATAGAAACCCTGTTATTATAGAACCTAACTTCCAGTCCTTTCTTCATCAAGCTAGGAACAGAGATCAGATTGCGCCGAATTCCTGGCGCATAGAACACATCTTTAAGGATAAGAATACTGTCCCCAAGATCCAATCTATACGAACCAATACCTTCTACATCGAGATAGGTATTATTTCCCATATAGATTCTCTGTTCTCCTTTCTTCAGCTCGGTGAATTCTACGACTCCATTCTTGTCCTTTGCGATATGCCTAGTCGCACCGGAGTCGATCCACCAACCACTGATATCCGTCATCACAGCATTACATTCCGTCACACCGACGAATTCTCTTTTGCTAGTACCCCCTTGTTCTGGATGCTTATAGCCTCCTTTATTCTCCTGCTTTTCACCTTGTGGGCAATTGGGTTTGAAATGCCCAAACTTTCCACAATTGTAGCAGGCTCCGCGGGGTACTTTCTTTCTCTTGAACTGCTGCGATTTCGATCCCCGTGGTTGTGGTTTACTAGAACTAGGGTTTTTATAGCTTCCAGCATTATGCCTCTGGCGGACATAATTCAGCTCTTGCTGTACCATATTCAGTTCTGGTTCCTTCCTACTGGCTATTAAGTCCTGTTCTATCGCTAGGTGCATAGGAAGATCAGTGACAGACTTAATGGCAGGGTTTATTCTTAATGTGGTGGCAGCCACAGCAAGTGAAGGGGGAAGACTATTCAAAATGGTTGCCACTTGCATTCTTTCCGGGATTTCGGTCCCAGCAGTGGATAAGTCCTTAGCCATGACAATCATTTTATTTATATGCTCTACGACATTGTCTCCCTTTTGCATACGACAAGAATTATACTTATGCAAGAGTAGTTGGATGTTAACTTCAGAAGCAGTGTCGTATTTTTCTTTTATTGCATTCCACATATCCATGGAAGTTTTATAAGTTTTAAAAACTTTGATTAAATTATCTTCCATGAACATAAGCATAAGACTTTTCGCCTTTTTGTCTTTCGATTTCCACTGCTCAAACTCTTTCTTTTCTTCAGGTGTTGATTTATCAGTAAGGGTTGGAGCAGTGGTTTCGATTATATCATTAATGTTGTCATGAATAAGAGCATATCCTATTTTTTCTATGCCACATATCATAATTATTGCCATTAAATTTGTCAATTTTCCCTAATTCTGATAGAACGAGTTTACTAGCCATTCGGTAAAGAACTAAAACTAAATTCAATTTAAATATTTGTATAAGGTTGATATTTTGACAATAATACTAAATAATAATAAAAAAATGAATTAAATAAAAATGAACCTGATTGTTCCGAGTTGATGAAAGAGACTCCAATTTTAGCGAGATTATCACTCAGCGGAGTTGATTGGATCAGCACTTGTCGAAGTTTTGTCATCGTTTCTGACCGAATTTGTGGATGATCTGTTGTTGTCGTTGGATTCCACTGGATCAAGACAACTACCTTTTTTTTTATGGTATGGAAATGGCTCTGCTTATCAAAAAGGAATTGAGGGGCTGCAAATGAATGTAGGAAAGTGGGCCTGTTGCTGTCGTTTCTCAAGTGGTATATATTAATGTGGGCTTTGAAAATAAAGTAGTTTGGTTGCTTTGTAATTGGGCCTCAGTTTGGTTTAAAACAGATGGGCTTGGTGGCTTTGTTGAAGATGGGGTTTGGCTTTGATTCAACAAAACAAAAGATTGACAGGCTTTAGTGAAAGTGGGCCCGACAGGTTTTGATTTCAAAACGAAACAGAAGTGGAAAACTTGATCTGGGTGACAAATGATCAGACCTGATACAGCTAGGGTTTTTTTTTAACCTCAAAAGGGCAAGAGGCGTCTGACTTTTTCTCTCTATTCTTCTCCAAAAAATCTGGATCTCGAGCTTCGACCGATGGCCTCCGATCTCCTTCAGTCGTCGACGTCGCAGCAGGCTTGTCGTCTTCGTCGTGGTCGTCGATTTCAGCGGAGTCGTCGTCGTGGTCGTCGATTGCAGCGGAGTCGAAGGTCGTCAAAGGTGATTGATGCAGAGCTCGAGATGGCCGATCGATGCAGTGGCTCTGATACCAGTGATCGAAACCGAAGAAGAAGAACAGATTTTTGAGGGGCTCCGGTAATGGGTAAGGGTTTGATTTTGTTTCTGTGTTGTTGTGTATTTCTCAAGGAGATTACTCCTCTTTATATAGGAGCCAGAACCCATTATCTCCACCCCCCATAACTGCTCCTGAGAGAATTTCTCTCAACAAACCCAATTTTTCTTCACGTTCTTCTCAAACGAACGTTGATTTGGTCATCTTAGACCAGGTCAAGCTAACAAGTGGGAAGGTGGGGTTAATAAGATAATTATTTATTAATGGTTACTTTAAATAACAGCCGAGCAAACAGGAGGGCTAATCAGCAAATTAAGATTATTTGTGAGACTAACATTAAAATATGAAACCTTAATCCGTGAAAAGAAAATATCCTGATAAACATTGTACGGCGTACCCTTTTAACCGAAAGCGGCGCTCGACCCCGTTCGGTGCTCGCAATAATGCCTGACTTCTTCGCCTCGCCAGTCACACTCGTCCACGTGTCCACCTCATCAACCCGCCGGATCATCATACCATATTCTACCCACCTGTATCCCTACGTATTTCTCCCGGTGCCCTGCACGTGCTCTTCTTCTCACGTGGCACCCCCGAAAGAAAAATTCCCGCTCCACACTGTTCTCGTCGTCGTCGAGCTGAAAGACGTCCACACACTCTCTCTCTCTGTTCGTAGCTGATTTGAAGTTCATTTCCTTGCGCGCAAGACTTTATCTTTATTCCTCCGGGGGGGTGAAAAAAATTATCTCGCAAGATGTCTCTTTTTGAGGTGAGCAAAACGCCTGTAAGAAAAAAAAAAAAAAAACTCCCTCTTTCTTCTTCAATTTCCTAAATTGTAATCAATTTGCAGGACCTCGATCTCGATTTAGACGCGACCCCCTTCCTCTCTCGCCTATCGGCGTCCATGTCGGCGGAATCCTGCTCCGGAGACGTCGCCGACGAAGTGCCGTGACGACGCGCGGCGTACGCGGATGAAGACGGCGCGCGGTCGTCGCGAATCCGTTGATGCGGCGCGCAGTGATCGGCGTCGCGATCCCGCCTCGCGGAAAGTAAGCGGCGGTTGCTCCGCGCCCGACGGCGGCCGTTTCGTTCTGCAGCGAAGTGCGTTCGCCGCCGGCGTGATTCTCGCTACTGGGTTCGTTCATGATGTTGGTGATGCTCAATCGGCGCTGACGGACCCCTGTTTGTCGAACAGAATCCGTGGAAGACGTTTCCTTTCTCGGTTTGGTGCGATGTTGGCGGCGTTGCTGACGCTGGTGGTTGATTTCGTGGGACGCAGTTTTATGAGAGGAAGCATAATGAGGAGGAGGCTGGGGTGAGGAGGATGCGGCGGCGGTGGCGACGGCGGGGGTAGCGGAGGAGGAGAGGATCATGGTGGTGCCGGTGATGATGACGTGGGCCATGGGAATGATGATGGGTGTGGGAAGATGCATGTTGTTGGGATGCATGCGCATGGACACGGGCATGAGCATGAGCATGGGGATGTGGGTGTGGAGGTGGATGATGGGCACGTGTCCTCACACGTGCGACATGTTGTTGTGTCACAGGTACCATCGACCTCTTTGTAGACTTATAGTTGCAAATTTATGATCTTCTTTTATATGTATGTGCCTAGTTTGGTTACTCTTGGGATTGAACTTGTTTGCTGATTATAAGCTAAATGGACTATAAGCCATTATTTTCGGTAAATTTAGTAGGTTGTCGTTCATTTTCAATAGATGTTTGGTAAATTGGTAGCTTATAAGCCGTCATCATTGTCAAAATGACTAAACATTTGACGGGGCTGAAGAGAGATAAATGGGGCTTGAAATTTTTGAAACGATGTGAAGGTATATTGGTCTTTTATGTGGTTAAATATTGTGACTTATAAGCCATTAAAAAATATAAACTTGCCAGTAACATGTGGTTGTGGAAATTTTAAGCATCCTTTCGAGAACTTCAATTGATTTGAGAAAAATTATTTTGTTAATCGTGCTTTTTGAATGAATATAGAACATAGAGAAGATATGCATGGTGGTGTACAAATTTTGTTATCATTTTAGGTGGAATATGCTTGCATACAAGGAATGGAAAGCCCCAAGTAACTAATGTTGTGTGTATTGAATATAATTGCTTATGGTGCAAGGTTGGATGGAAAAAGTACAATTATTAAAGTCCTTAGGATCCTTCTTTGTCAAGCATCACTTTTGTCAAACGATACCTTGCGTGATTAACTGAAGCTACAGTTTGCAATGGTCTAAGGCTATAAGCTCAGAATATATAAGATGTCATCCCAACACTTGGATTGAATAACTTTGTATTTATTCTGTTTAAACTTACTCTTTCTTGCAATTACACTCTAGTGTTATGTGATCTCTATATAGCCCTTTAATTAATATAGAAAGTATTAAATATCTTTATTATACACTGCTACAAAAGAATGGGGTTTTTTTATTTTAAGTATGGATTACTTCATGATGTTCCCTAATGAAGGCTAAGATCTTATTTTAAACCCCCAACATGTGCTTGCTTTGCTGCTGACAATTATAACACGCATTCATCTTTCAATAAGATGATTACTTTATTTTAGTTTGAACTTTCTGGGTAGGTAATTGTTAGATCTTATAAAAACTTGAGATCTAAACCATAAAGCCATGATTAATTCAAAGAGATTTACAAGAATCAAAAGAAAAGAGCGTAAACCTATACCTGAATTCATAGATTAAACTTGAGATAGGTTTTGGATCTTCTAACCTTAGGGTTTCTCTAGCCAAATTTTTCTCTAGATGAGGGTGAATAGAATTAGAGAATGTAACCCTAGATTAGGGACCATAACCCCTTATTTATAGATGTTGTACATTTATAATTTGGCCCCTCATCAAATCATAATTACAACATGATATCTGCACATATAACCCCATGATTATATTTAAATACCCATTAACCCAAATTGATTGATCACTTTAGTGGGTTATCCTGAAGGATAGCAATACACACAGATTAATCATATGTGTCCACAAATAGATTTAATTAGATTTAAATCCAACAATCTCCCACTTGGGCACCATATGATTCCTTAAATTGTGTATAACCTTATGAGCTCAAAATTGCTATTACTGAAAAGGTATTTCCGAACAATCTCGTCCATTGACTATATCAATATAGGATCAAAGCGGCCTTCGTCATATTTATCGTGACTCGACCCATCAATGGTCACATATACCAATACAATCAAACGACATAGATCAATCATGGATATGCAGCATAAAAATTACATGCAATGTGATCAGTACATGTTTATTTTCAACTGGTCCTACTTTAGTGATGTCAATACCAAACATAATGTAACAGAGTGTCTTAACTGAATACTTTATTCCGATCAGACAATATAACAAACACAAAGCACCATAAATACAAACTCCCACTAAATCATGATATCCTCAAATAACACCACACCCATATGAGCAGTGTGCTCATGAAAGACCTTGGGTGGCAATCCCTTAGTAAGAGGATCAGCTATCATGGAGTTTATCCCAATGTGCTCTATGGATATCTGTCCACTCTATACCCTTTCTTTCACAACCAGAAACTTAATGTCAATATGTTTTGACTTAGTTAAGCTCCTATTGTTATTGGAATATATTACTGCAGATTTATTGTCATAATATAACCTTAGTGGTCTTTTCATATTTTTCAAAATGCGCAGTCCCGTGACAAAGTTTCGCAGCCATATTCCCTGATTGGATGCATCATAGCAAGCTACAAATTTTGCTGCCATAGTGGAGGAAGCTACAAGTGTTTGTTTGATACTTTTCCATGATATAGCTCCTCCTGCTAACATATAAATATAGCCTGATGTAGACTTTCTGCTATCTTGGCATCCAGCAAAATCAGAATCAAAGTACCCAATGACCTCCAGTTATTCTAATTTTCTGTATGTGAGCATATAATCTTTTGTTTTCTGAAGATACCTCATAACCCTTCTGACTGCTGTCCAATGATCCATACCAGGGTTGCTTAAGTATCTGCCTAACATCCCAACAATGTACGCAATATCCGGACGCGTACATACCTGAGTATACATTAGACTTCCTACAGTCGAAGCATAAGGAATCTTCTGCATTTCCTAAATTTTAAGGTTACCTTTAGGGCACTGATTGAGACTAAATTTGTCTTCTTTAGCCACAGGGGTGTCTCCTGATCTACAGTCTTGCATGCCAAACCTTTTAAGTACCTTATCGATATAGATCTTTTGTGATAATCCAAGAATACCCCGAGAGCGATCTCGATGTATCTGGATTCCTAATATAAAAGAGTCGTCCCCAAGAACTTTCATCTCAAAATTCTTTGATAGAAATCTCTTGGTTTCGTGCAGCATGCCTATATCATTAGTGGCAAGCAATATGTCATCGACATACAGAACCATAAAGATATACTTACTCCCACTGAACTTGTGATATACACAGCCATCAACAATGTTCATCTCAAAATCGAACGGGATAATTATTTGTTGAAACTTATGATACCATTGACGCGGAGCTTGCTTGAGTCCATAGATGGATTTTCTTAATTTGCAGATCATATTCTTTGGGTCTCCTGACACAAACTTTTCTGTGCACCATATAAATCATCTCATCAATGTCTCCATTAAGAAATACAGTCTTAACATCCATTTGATGTAACTCAAGATCATAATGAGCAACAAGTGTCATGATTGTTCTGAAAGAGTCTTTCGATGAAACCGGAGAGAAAGTCCATGTATAATCAATGCCTTCCTTTTGAGTATAGCCTTTAGCCATAAGACGTGCCCTATACCTCTCCACATTACCACTTGCGTCCCGCTTGGTTTTAAAATTCCATTTACAACTAATTAGTTTTGTACCTTCTGGCAATGGGACAAGTTCCCAAACCTTATTGTCTTGCATAGACTTGTACTCTTCATTCATGGCATCAATCCACTGCTGAGAGTTAGAACTTTTCATGGCCTGAGAGAAGTTGATTGGATCATCTTCTAACATTCCACTACTTTCCTCATGTTCTTGAAGAAATACAATATAATCATCCGAAATAGCATTTCTCCTTTCTCTCGTGGATCTCCTTAATGGCACTGGTTCTTGAGGTTGTTGAGTTTGTTCTTCTGGAACAGGGAGTTGTTCAACATTATCATCTTGAGGTTCCGGATTTACTTCTTGAGCAACAACAGGTATAGGAACCTGAATATTGTCAAAAGTAACTGTATGGATTGGATCTGAAGCCAATTCCTCCTCAAAACTAATGTCTCTAACCTTATTTCTCCCCCCAAACTCAACTTAACATCCTCAAAGAATGTTGTTATTCCCGTCTTAAAAATATTCCTTAGTGTGGGATCATAAAACTTATAGCCCCTAGAGCGTTCAGAGTACCCAATAAAGTAGCTGCTAACTGTTTTGGAGTCCAATTTCTTTTCATTTGGCCTGTAAGGCCTTGCCTCAGCTGGACATCCCCAAATATGTAAGTACTTTAAACTGAGATTTCGACTAGTTCAAAGCTCATAAGATGTTTTAGCAACTGCTTTACTTGGTACTCTATTCAGAATGTAAGCTGCTGTCTTAAGTGCTTCTCCCCAGAGAGACTCTGGTAAAGAAGAAAGAGCAATCATACTTCTTACCATATTCTTAAGAGTCCTGTTTCGTCTTTCAGCTATACCATTCATGCTAGGTGAACCCGGCATGGTGTACTGTGGGACGATACCATATTCCTCTAGGTATCTAGCAAATGGTCATGGACGTTGTTCACCTGAACCATCATATCTACCGTAGTACTCACCACCATAATCAGATCTAACGGTTTTAATTCTTCTGTTGAGTTGATTCTCAACTTCAGCTTTATAGGCTTTGAACATATCCAGAGACTCAGATTTTTTATGAATAAGATATAGGTACCCATAACGTGAGTAATCATCTATGAATGATATAAAATATTGTTGATCATTCCAGGATTCCGTAGGGAATGACCCACAAATATTCGTATGTATCAATTCTAAGACATCCGAAGATCTGTTGGCACCTAATCTCTTAACTTTGGTCTGTTTTCCCTTGATATATTCAACACATACGTCGAAATCCGAAAAATCAAGGGAATCCAAAATGTCATCAGACACAAGACGCTCAACTCTACCTTTTGAGATATGAACCAAGCGCTTATGCCATAATGTCTCTGAATTTTCCTTATTTAATTTATGCTTAGTACCACGTGATTCCATATGTAAGGATTCATTATAAGAAGCAATTGTATCAAGCAAATATAGGTTGTCATAAGTACTCAAGTATCCGGTTCCCACAACATTTGAATTAAAAGATAAACTGAATTGTCTGTTTCCAAATGAACAAGAATAACCTGATTTGTCCAATACAGAAATAGAAATTAAATTCTGTTTAAAAGACGGTACTACAAAAGTATCTTTTAAATCCAAATAAGAACCAGTTCCTAACAACAACCTAAAGTGCCCAATTGCTTCCACATCTACCGATTGTTCGTCGCCCACAAAGATGTGTCTTTTAACATCACTTGGCTTTCGGTAGCTCAGGCAACCCTGCATAGAAACACTTATGTGAGTAGTAACACCAGAGTCTAACCACCAAGAGGTACTGAAGCTAAATTAATCTCAGAACAGACCAAAGTAAGTAACGTACCCTTATTAGCACGTCAGGCGTGATATTTTGTACAATCATTCTTTACGTGTCCAGGCTTGTTATAGAAAAAACAACCCTGATTATCCTTATGTTGTTTCTTCTGAACTGGACCCTTAGCAGCTTTATTATCATTCTTCATTTTCTTGCCCTTATCCTTAGAGGCATAGGCCAAATGAGTACTTTTTGTCTTATCTTGCTTCAACATGTCTTCTTCTTGCACGCAGTATGAAATGAGCTCATTTAGAGTCCATTTCTCCTTTTGACAGTTATAACTCCTTTTGACAGTTATAACTGACCTTAAACTGATTGAATTGTGCAGGAAGAGACAACAAAACCAGATGCACCAATAACTCATCACAAAGATCGAGTTTAAGTGCCTTAAGCTTAGAAGCAATATGAGACATTTCCATAATATACTCCATGATATTTCCTTTGCCCTTATACTTCATTGAAATCAAGCGAGCTAAGAGCGTGCTTGTTTCTACCATATCGTTTTTCACAAAACGCTTCTCAATTTCGGTAAGGAAATCTTTAGCCTTAGTAATCCCTAAGGATTCTATGCCCCCGAAGGCTTTCGGAATGCTACGCTTAATGATTATAAGACTCATGCGATTTGAACACTCCCACTTCTCATACTCCTTCTTTGCATCAGGAGTGCTATTCGTATTAAGAGGTTAGGATTGTTTAATTCTTAATGTAAGGTCTAGATCCATGCAGCCAAGAACAATTAATATGTTCTCTTTCTAAACCTTGAAGTTTGTCCTATTTAGCATGGGAATTGAGTTGATGTTAGCAGAAATTGTTGCAGTAGATGCATTAGCTGAAATAAAACAAAAATGCTCACATCAATAACCATAATTAGTAATCAATAAAATTCAAATAATGACGAATCCCATCCAAGATATCTGGCACAACATTAATATCAAGTTTTTGGACATTAATATTAACTTGTAAGTGATACCTTGTTGCAATGATCAAACATTGACAATAACTCATGTCAAATAATAAAACTATCTTTGGATCGACTCATTATTCACATGTAAACCTTATAATTGTCACACGCTTATCATCGCAGATGTATATACAGTCTAAATAAATATTAATCTTCCTTTGGGCCGATTAAATATTTACACGTAAGCATACACACAAACATCTCATATTCCTCATAAACAATCTACACAAGAGAGGTTACTTTGGCAACTTCTTATTTCAATTAATCAATTAGAGTGAGAGACAACCTTAATACATTAGTGTCATAATATTTGAATTAAATAATTGATTAAAAACCAAATTAAATTTAAATTAAATTAATTTAAATTTCCATAGCTTAAATAGGGCCCATAACTTAATTGAATAAATTAAGTATACCAAAGTGGACCCATAATTTAATATGAGAAGCTGAGGCTTAACCATAGTGAACACGAAGTTCGCTTGACTTCGAACGCGAGGTTCTTCTGTATTGAGTACGAGACTCACCTAAGCACGAACGCGAGGTTCGTCTGAAAATGAACGTGATGTTCAACTTGAGAACGAACGTGAGGTTCATTTAAAAAATGAACGCGAGGTTCGACTGAAAATGAACACAGGGTTCAACTTGAGAATGAACGCGAGGTTCGTTTGAAAAATGAACGCGAGGTTCGTCTGAAAACGAACGCGAGGTTCGACTTAAATTGAGTGCGAGGCTCACCTGAGAACTGAGCGCGAGGCTCACTTGAGAACTCAGCGTGAGGCTCACCTTAGAACTGAGCGTGAGGCTCACCTTAGACCGAACACGAGGTTCGTTTGATTTGAGCGCGATGCTCACTTGAGAACTGAGCGCGAGGCTCACCTTAGAACTGAGTGCGAGGCTCACCTTAGAACGAACACGAGGTTCGTTTGATTTGAGCGCGATGCTCACTTGAGAACGAACGCGAAGTCGGTTAAATTGAGCGCGTGGTGGAGGCTGTCTAAAAATCACAATGGATAGCTGATCCCTATCTAGCTCCTACGATGGAAGTCACAATCAGATGGCTGTCTAATCACTGTATTCGCAATCCCACAATCGCTACAAACACGGCCTCATTTCTGAGATGATTGATCTTGATGGTTGCGACAACAACATGACTAAGATTATATTAGCAACTATTAGAGATGCTGATAAACAGTACAATGATTTCAGAAATAAAAGGTTGGACGTAGTTGGTGAGTTGCTTGGTAGAGAGCTGTGGGCAAATATTCATCTAAAAACACTATGGATGTTGATTCCCGTCAAGTTCCTACAACGAAAGCTACAATCAAATAGCTTTCGGGTCGACAATCGAAAGCGGCAAATAAAGGACTTTTCACATAGATCGAGAAGAGTTATAATTCAACAACACTTCCGACAACTGATGAAAACTCTATTCAGCAGTCTTCACATTCTACAGTGAAAATTACAATCTGACGACTTTCACACCCTACAACAGGTAAAGCTAGGATTACTGAACAACGGTCCTCGCAACGCTTCACAGAAGAAGTTACAAGTAAAAAAGCTCCTTCTGAAACGCGGATGTCATCCCCGCGTTATAATTCTGGAAATGCAGGCGACCCTCGCATTTCCAAGCCACCCGCGCGTTCGTAGGGGTTCAACCAACACCGACCCCCGCGTTTCCAAGCCACAGACCAAACGTGAGTGACCCTCACGTTCGTAGGGGTCCAGCCAACACCGACCCCCGCGTTTCTAAGCTACAACAAACCAAAACGCGAGCGACCCTCACGTTCATCAATGTTCAGCCAACACCCAACTTCGCGTCTCAATTCTAAGACACGAAGTCGGGTTCTGAACGCCAGATTGGGCGTTTTGACTTGTTCAAACACGAGTCGAACGGTTTCAAAACTGTTTTCCTACGATCTGAGGAAATCACGCCCACTTAGGATCGGATTTAAAGGGCAGTTACAGCCTCTTATCCACCTATAAAAGCGAGTAAACTCAACTGACTTCAGGGTTTGATTTTTCTTGGCTTGAATCGACCATTGGAGGCTGGCTTTCGTTAGAACAGGGAAGCGGCGGGTTTAGATTTTTGGCATCTGAACCGTACGGGTTGGATTCGGAGGATCAAAACCACTCGGGTTTGTTGATTCAGCAACAGCAGCAGCAAAATCCTTGGAGATAGGATTTTTGAATCAAGTTCAGAAGATCAAATCTGAAAAGATTCTTCAACAACAAAATATCAGCTTGGTCATTAACCGAATTATCGGTTCTAACAACTCTATTAACAGAGTTCTAACTCGTTCAGAGTTCTTAAACTCGTTGAAGAGTTACTTATAAAACTTTCCACAGAAGTTCATCGTTCCCACGAGATAGAAGACGGTCGGATCGTCAACGGAGAGCAAATTCGACGCAAGCAATCGAAGGAGGCATTCCATCGCTACCGAGAAGAACCCAGTTTTAAACAAAGGAGAGAATCAAATTCGTTCTCTTCTCTTTTGTAATCAAATTATAATCAGAATCAAAGGAATACAAATTAATTTTCTTTGTTCTTTTCTTTGTCACGTGGCTCACCTGAGAACGAACGCGAAGTTCGTTTGAAGCTTTCAAGTCTCGCCAAAATCTGAGGTAACCACCTCCTTAATTTTCGCCACGTTTTCACGTACGAACCCTTAGGGTTTCAATCTGAAACCTCCGTCGTCATTGCTCCTGCACCCAAAGGTCAAAACCCTAGGGTTTCCTGACACCACTGTCGCTGTTGGAGTCGAGAGTGAGGCCGCCAGCGACGCTACGTAGGCGAGGAGCACGAGACCGATGACCAAAAAACCAAATAGATCCAAAATTTCTCGATTTTATTTCAAAAATAGATCCAGAATCGAAAAAAAAATTCGTGATTCAGATCCAAGAAAAAATTCCAAAATGGTACTGTTCACGACGAAATTTGTTACTGTTCATCCGAACGTTACTGTTCATCCGAGAACAATTCTTAATCAAAACCAGAGATTTTAAGATCAAAAACCCAATTTTTTTAAGAACTTAAACCCCTAAGAATTAATCACATATTTCTCTGATACCACTTGTTAGATCTTATAAAAACTTGAGATCTAAACCATAAAGCCATGATTAATTCAAAGAGATTTACAAGAATCAAAAGAAAAGAGCGGAAGTTTATACCTGAATCCATAGATTAAACTTGAGATGAGTTTTGGATCTTCTAACCTTAGGGTTTCTCTAGCTAAATTTTTCTCTAGATGGGGGTGAAGAAAATTAGAGAATATAACTCTAGATTAGGGACCATAACCCCTTATTTATAGATGTTGTACATTTGCAATTTGGCCCCTCATCAAATCACTTATTTATAGATGTTGTACATTTGCAATTTGGCCCCTCATCAAATCACAATTACAACCTGGTATCTGCACATATAACCCCATGATTATATTTAAATACCCATTAACCCAAATTGATTGATCACTTTAGTGGGTTGTCCTGAAGGATAGCAATACACACAGATTAATCATATGTGCCCACAAATAGATTTAATTAGATTTAAATCCAACAGTAATTACCTTCTACTTTCTTGTTCTTGTCATGTCTGCAGTTCTTTAATGTAGTTTGCATTATTATGGCTGTGCATAATCCTTGTAATAGTTGAATATATATATTTTTATGGTATTAGCGAACATGTTATACTTTCTCTCGGGGGTTTAGTGGATTCTGGAGTATATTACTAAACACTATCAGACCATGTATACTACCAAGCTTTGGAACTAAATATTTTCTGAAGCTCAAAGCTTTGATATTCCAATAATGCTTATGAAAGTCTTAAGGAGGAATCTTAAAGTTGGACTGTCATTCTCCAACATTTGGACATGGAAAAACCTTGAAAATCTCTATTGGTTACGGTATCTCTTGATTCTTTCCTGTTGGAAGCATTGTCTAGCATGGTGCCATTGTCTGACAAAAAATACTTGTTAATTATAAGGTTGTTGAGGCTGAGTTTGTTTATGTCCTTATAGAATTTCCCTTCCGAACAATGTCATAGAAAAATATTTAAACGAATAAGTCATAGCGTTCGTTTAGATTTTTCAGTAGATATAGAATTGTTCATGGTTATATGTTACTGTGTAAAATATTCCTAGAGTTCTTCTCCAGCTGGAACCAATTCAGTATGAAGATAAAAAGTACTAAATTAAGCATTACGTATTGCCCTTCTGACTGAACTTAGTATCACCTTACAGATTCTGGAGCTTGGAATTGTATCACATTCTGTGATCATTGGGCTATCTCTTGGTGTATCACAGAGCCCATGTACCATCCGCCCCCTCATTGCTGCTCTCTCCTTCCATCAGTTCTTCGAAGGTTTTGCACTTGGAGGATGCATCTCTCAGGTATATATTGATCATTAATTATATAGGGATTGCTTGTTTTGGTACTTGAAATTGTGATGGTTAATCTATCCTACCCATTAAGGGGAGTGTCCCTAGTTTGTAGGAGTCCATGTTAGTGGAAGAAGTTAGAAGTTAGTGGATAATGTTAGTGGAAGAAGTTAGAAGTTAGTGGATAATGTTAGTGGAAGAAGTTAGTGGATAATGTTAGTGGAAGAAGTTAAAAGTTAGTGGAAGAAGTTAGAAGTTAGTTAGTGGTATGATCTTATATATATGTAAGCAATCATGTAACTTTTATGCATGAAGAAGAAAAACTCCCTGCTCAAAAAATTCGGCTCTCTCTCCCTCTCTCTCTCTCTCTCTCTCTCTCTCTCTCGTGTTTTGTGACAAATCTCGGTAGGTACTTAGGCCGATCCCAATTCAAAGCCATCAAATGGTATCAGAGCGCAGTGTATGCCTAAGTTTCAACCGAGATCTGAAGATATAACGAGTGCGGAGAAGATGACGACCAAGGTGGGTTCGCTCACTCATCAATACCCGACGCTATCGAGAGATAACTAAGCTTCGTGGGCAATCAAGATAAAAGTCTACATGAAGGCTCAAGATGTGTGAGACGCTGTTGAGGCCGCGACAGACGTGACCGTGGAAGTCAGGAAGGATCAGATGGCGTTGGCGGCCATCTATCAGGGGATTCCTGAAGAGACTTTGATGGTGATTGCAGAGAAGCAGACGACAAAGGAGGGATGAGAGACGTTGAAAACAATGCATCTAGGAGCGGACCGTGTGAGGAACGCGAAGGTGCAGACCTTGAAGTCCGAGTTTGAACTTCTCCAGATGAAGGAGAATGACAACGTCGACGAAATTTCGACGAAATTGACAGGAGTCGTCAACAAGATCCGGACTTTAGGCGGCGAGATGCAGGAGAACTATATCGTCAGAAAGCTACTTCAAGCGGTACCGGAGAGGTTTCTTACTATCATCTTAACGATTGAGCAGTTCGGGGACATCGACAGCATGACACTCGAGGAGGCGATCGGGCGTCTCAAGGCCCACGAGGAGCGGACACGTGTTTTTTGAGACAATATCGACGACCACCTATTGTTGATGCATGCGGAGTGGCAAGAAAGGGGCAAGAAGAACAGTGGAAACTCCTTCTCAACATAGACGATTAGTGACGGCAGTGGACGAGGTCGACGTAGCTCGCCAGGAGGGCGAGAGTAGCACAAACGGTGGTCAAGACAAATCCAACATCAAGTGCTTTGATTGCGGAGTATATGGACACTTTCAGTCGGAGTGTCACAAGCAACGCCGTAATCACGATCAGGAGGCTCATCTCACCCGAGTCTATGACGAGGAGCCAACCTTGATGATGACTGTGTTAGAGGAATCATCCACTGTCATCTTGCTTAATGAGGAGAAGGTGGTGCCGAACTTACTCACAGCCGGGGAGACACAAGTTGACAATGACATTTGGTACCTAGACAACGGAGCTAGCAATCACATGACCTGACACCGAGGCAATTTCAAGGAGCACAACAAGAACATCACCGGAACCGTCAAGTTTGGTGATGGATCGACGGTAGAGATCAAGGGGAAAGGCTCTATCCTCTTCCAGTGCAACAACGGCGATCAAAGGATACTACCTAAGGTATATTATATTTCGAGCTTAAAATCCAATATCATTAGCCTTGGTTAGATGACTGAAGATGGAAGTAAAGTTGTTCTTGCTGATAAGTTCTTGAGGGTGTTTGATAGGAACAGTGCTCTCTTGATGAGGGTGACACGTTCAACTAACCGACTATACAGGATAGAGTTGAAGACATGCAGGCCGACATGTTTGATAGCAAACATTGATGATCCAGCTTGGTTGTGGCATACTCGCCTTGGGCATGTCAATTTCTTTGCCCTCAATATGATGACCGACAAGAGGATGGCTTCTAGGTTGCCAAAGATTGTGCACCCGAACCAAATATGCGAGGGATGCCTTGTCGCCAAGCAAACAAGACTTCCATTCCCTTTGCAAGCAAATTTTAGAGCTCAGAAGTCACTGGAATTATTACATGCCGATTTATGTGGCCCGATCACCCCATCTACACTTGTTGGTAACAAATATTTTCTCCTTGTTGTTGATGATTTCAGCCGGTGGATGTAGGTGTACATGTTGAAGGCCAAGAGTCAGGCCTGTGAAGCTTTCAAGAAGTTCAAGACTGAGGTGGAGAATGCATGTGGCCACAAGGTGAAGACCCTAAGAATAGACTGTGGTGGCAAGTTCTTGTCAAAGGAGCTTACTCAAGAGTCATCAAGCGTCATCTCACTGCATCGTACACCCCACAACAAAACGGTGTAATGGAGAGACACAATCACACGGTGATGGACATGGCAAGGAGCTTACTCAAGAGTATGCATATGCCAGGAACGATGTGGGGGAAAGCAGTCAGGCATGCGGTGTACTTCCTCAACCGACTACCAACCAAAGCGTTGTGCGATCTCACACCTTACGAAGCTTGGTTTGGTAAGAAACCTCATCTAGAACACTTGAGAACATTTGGATGTGTGGCATATGTGAAGGTTGTAGGAGCTTATCATAAGAAACTTGACGACCGGAGCACGTCAATGGTGTATATTGGCATAGAAGAAGGGAGCAAAGCACATCGCCTCTATGATCCTCAACACATCAAAGTTCATGTAAGCAGGGATGTTGCGTTCGAGGAAGGAAACGAATGGGAGTGGAGTGTAGACGGAGATGAAAGACCACCCAACTGGGTGGAGTTCACGATGGAAGGGGAATCAGCAGCTGGCCGATCCAGCTCACCGACAGCCGCCGGCCCAGGTGCAAATGCTGAGGCAGCGAGTCCCGCTGCATCGGAGGCGTTCGGAACACCGGGCACTCCTATCTCTCAAGATGAACCTATGCGCTACCGTTCCCTAGCAGATATTTATGCATAGACAGAGGTGGTTAACCTTCCCACAGAGTAACTATTTCTGGCCACTGAAGAACCCATGAGCTATGGTGAGGCTGCAACAGAGTAAGAATGGCGGACAGCCATGGAAAATGAGATGGAGGCCATCGAGAAGAATAAGACTTGGGTACTCACGGAGCTACCGCGGGGCTCCAAACCCATTGGCCTCAAATGGGTGTACAAGCTAAAGAAGGATAGTGATGGCAACATCCTCAAGCACAAGGCGAGACTTGTAGCGAAGGGCTACATTCAACAGCATGGCGTGGACTTCGATGAGGTGTTTGCACCTGTGGCGAGACTTGATACCATCAGGATGATCCTTGCTATATCAGCACAACGTGGATGGGAGGTGCACCATCTGGATGTCAAGTCGGCATTTCTAAATGGTGATCTCTAGGAAGAAGTGTATGTGGTCCAGCCTGAAGGGTTCGTTGTGAAGAAGGAAGAACACAAGGTCTACAAGCTTTCTAAGGCGCTCTACGGTCTACGCCAAGCACCAAGGGCGTGGAACACATGACTTGACAAATGCTTGAAGGGCATCGAGTTTGTAAGGTGCTCTCAAGAGCAAGCGGTATACACTAGGAGCAACGGAGGGGGTGTACTCATTGTTGGTGTGTACGTGGACGACTTGATCATTACGGGCTCAAGTGCGGATGAGATCAGGTTTTTCAAGCTGCAGATGATGAAGGAGTTTGAGATGAGCGACCTTGGGCTACTTTCCTACTATCTTGGTATAGAGGTGGACCAGAGAGGTGATTGCATTTCGCTAAGGCAGGCGGCCTACGCGAAGAAGATCTTGGTTCAGTTCGGAATGATGGATTGCAACCCGACCCAGTATCCTATGGAGGCAAAGCTAAAGTTTTAAAAGGACCCTGAAGTAACACCGGTGGACATGACACAGTATAGACGAGTCATTGGATGCTTGAGGTATCTAACTCACACCCGACCCGATATCTCTTATGCCGTGGGGATTGTGAGTAGGTACATGGAGAAGCCTACAATTGTGCATCGTCAGGTGGTCAAGCACATTCTGAGATACGTAAAGGGCACCGTGGCCTATAGATTAGTGTACAGACAGAGTCGATGCAGTGAAGAATTGGTGGGATTTACTGACAGTGATCTTGCGGGAGATGTTGATGACAGACGCATCACAGGCGGCATGACATTCTATCTAGGTGACAGTCTGGTCACTTGGACATCACAGAAGCATAAGACGGTGGCATTATCCTCTTGCGAGGCTGAGTTCATGGCGACAATAGCTGCAGCATGCCAAGGTATGTGGTTGAGGAGCTTAGACAGCAAAGTGACCAAAAGTGAGCCCAAGCCGGTTACTCTCTTCGTTGACAACAAGTCCGCGATTGCCTTGATGAAGAATCTAGTATTCCATGGAAGAAGCAAGCACATCGACACACGTTTCCATTTCATTCGTGAGTGTGTTGAACGAGGGCAGATTAAAGTGGAGTTCGTGAGCACGAGCGAGCAGCGAGCGGACATTCTCACAAAGGCACTAGCAAGGGTGAAGTTCATCGAAATGCGGGACCTGCTAGGAGTAAGGAACTTAGACTCTCGTCCAGATTAAGGGGGAGAATGTGATGGTTAATCTGTCCTACTCATTAAGGGGAGTGTCCCTAATTTGTAGGAGTCCATGTTAGTGGAAGAAGTTAGTGGAAGAAGTTAGAAGTTAGTGGAAGAAGTTAGAAGTTAGTGGATGATGTTAGTGGAAGAAGTTAGTGGATAATGTTAGTGGAAGAAGTTAGAAGTTAGTGGAAGAAGTTAGAAGCTAGTTAGTGGTATGATCTTATATATATGTAAGCAATCATGTAACTTTTATGCATGAAGAAGAAAAACTCCCTGCTCAAAAAATTCGGCTCTCTCTCCCTCTCTCTCTCTCTCTCTCTCTCTCTCTCTCTCTTTTTTCGTGACAAATCTCGGTAGGTACTTAGGCCAATCCCAATTCAAAGCCATCAGAAATCATGTTCCTCCAACTACATAGTATTAAAAAAGGATGCTTGATTTTTTTTCAGGAAAGAAAACGACGCTTGGTTAATTAATGTTTCTGCAACAACATGTTTACTGAAATTCCGGCCTCTAAATCAATCATGCAGTTGCAGTTGCACTAAAAATGAATGTAGTTGCAACTACATATTAGAAATTGTATATAACAGCAACCACATTATTTTTGGTCTTATCACGTTTCAACTAGGCTTATTTTTTAAAAACAAATGCGTAGAAAACTAATTTACAACTACACGTTTTAGTTGCAACTACATTTTAAACTCTAAATTATTTGGTTATAGCTGCACTAAAAATGAGTGTAATTGCAACCAGTTTTTATGGTGAAAATTGCATGAAAATAGACTAAAAATAATTAATTTATTTTTAACAGTTTGATAACATAGTTTGAGAGCATGTTATCCAAGCACTGTATTGCAACTACAACTCTTATAGTCGAAACATTAATTTAGACTGTTTCATCAAATGTGAACAACCAAAAAGCTGATCAGGATTAGTCTAATCGATCATCATTATTCGATCATTATAGGCGCAGTTCAACAACCTCTCAGCAGCACTAATGGCGTGCTTCTTTGCAATCACAACTCCAATGGGGATTGCAGTAGGAGCAGGGATATCATCGGTATACAATGCTAAGAGCCCTAGGGCACTAGTGGTGGAGGGCATATTAGATTCAATATCAGCAGGGATTCTAATCTACATGGCTCTTGTAGACCTAATCGCTGCAGATTTCCTTAGTCGCAGGATGAGCTCCAATGTCCGGCTTCAGGTGGCATCATATATTGCTCTCTTTCTCGGAGCCCTATCGATGTCCTCCCTTGCAATATGGGCTTAGCAAAGTGTAAAATATATAGGATGCCTCTGTATATTCATAAGATAGGTACAGTCACGGGATAACGGACTTCGTGCGCCTTCCGATGGTGATCCCTTTCATATAAACACTGGAATATAAATCTTATCAGAATATATGGAGTGGAGTGTTCTGAGCCATAAAAGAGGCAATCAAGGAAAACCAAATTGCCCCTCTATTATTCCGGTGAATGACTGAGACCATCCTACTCGTACGCAGGATGATCTGCTAACTTTGTGCTCTACATTGGCGGAGTGGAAAATTGCACTCTTGTCGTAGTGTTCCAATGTATATGAGAAGATTTGTGGCTCTCTCCAGTTTTTATTCTAGAGTGAGAATCTCTCAAACTCTTGTTCGTCTGTATTTGATAAGTTATTACACATTTAATTAAGGCATCATATTTTTTTTCTTATGTGTGGTGAGTGGTTGTGCTGATGAGAGCATCTAGCTATATGTTTGGTTAATGGTTTGAATTGTGCATCTCTTTTATGGGAAATTTGTATTCTTTCGGATGTATATATCACTAGAATTAATCCTGCTCTAAGAAAACCTTCAAACTTTTCTACATGCTCTTTGCGAAATTTACCTGCTCTTGGAGCATTTTATTATATTTTTTTGAGGTACACATCTCTAAATAGGATCATAAACTTTTTTTTTTGGGGGGGGGTGTCTTTTGTCATATTAATTATATCCTAAACTATTTCTTAGTTTTGTAGTAGTCCCCAATTCTTATGTCTAATTTATACCTCAAATTTATTTAGTTGTCTAAATGGCACTTTCAAAACTTTAACATAGTTAGTCTTTAAAGTCCTTTACTAATTTTATTAGGTAGAGGGTGAGCCTTAGCGTATCGGGAAAGGTTGCTGCCATGTGATCTGGAGGTCACAGGTTTGGATATCATAAATAGCCTCTCCGAGCCCACAACGGTAGGAGGCTCATGTGTCACGAACCGCCCCATTTTGGCTCAATTGAGTGCATTTGGACTCACTTATTCATGGTTAGGTCTATGAAGATCCTAGGGTTTTCTAGAGTTTTCTTGCATAATAAAGATATGATAAATATCTTGTATCTAGATCGAAGATTCTAGGAAAGTCCTGTTAGACCCTAGAGGGGGGGTGATTAGGGTCTTATGCTAATCTAATTTGATTTTATGTCAATTAAAACTAATAACAAGTTGTCCTAGCAAGTGTGAAATACAACAAGATATATAAGCTAGGATAAGCAATATAAACAAAGAGATATACCCTAGCAATGAGATATACTATGAGATATATGCAAGGATATACAAATTAACATAAGGGTGAAATAAACATAAACAAAACAAGAGTGATAGTGTGCAAATAAACAATGCAAACACACAATATGATCACGGAGTTCGGACATTCTGTCCTACGTCTCCGCTCCCCACTCCCGGGGAGAAATCCACTATCACAACCGGGTTTTCTATGCTCACCCGAATAACATTTACACCTCACACTACGGTTTTCTAGTTTACCGAAAACTCTACAATAAACACTCTTGCAATCCAACTCTACACCCTCTCAAGTGTTGGAACTAGACGTGTCTCCCTCAAGTGCTCGGATATAACCTCTCCCTAGGTTCGTTAACCGACGTCACTCCTCTTGGGACAATCCCCGACTCTCGCCACACACTTCTCTCAGTGTACAAGTGTATTACAAAGTGATTCTCACGATAAGCACAATTACAATAAATGGTTGTTCTCTAATATGGATGAGAACACAATGAAAGATCACACTCAATTATTACAACTCTCACCAACCCAAATATATTATGTATAAAAATACAATAAGCTCAAATGGGTGTGTGTAAACAATGAGTGAAATAAAATCTAAACTCAATATAAAAATTAGCTTTAAAGAATGATAATCAAATAAATATGCAAATGTAAAGCTAGATAAGAGTTTAGAAATGTTTCTTTGAAAAACAAGATGGAGAGATGGATTAAGATGAAGCTCAGTCAATGTAGATGATCTCCTCCACTTGTGTAAAACTATTTCCCAAACAAAAACTCTTTTAAACAAACACTATACAAACTTAAACCCTTGTTAAACTCTTGTTTAAAAACTTCTTGGATTGCTTGGTAGTTGGGGTTTGAGGGCTTTACATAGGAAGAGAAACCCACAGCAAAATCCTCAACCAAATCCCCCAAAAACCCAAAAAAAGATTTTTCAGATTCTGTACAAAATGAGACGTTGGGCATACGTCGGTCGACAGTGAAAATCTCGCGGTCGACCGCGAGCCACTTTCGAGGCTCAGAAAATTCCAGAAACTTTGACGGTCGATCGTGGCGGTCGACCGTGGGTATTGGGGGGGGGGGGGGGGGGGAGCCACTTTCGAGGCTCAGAAAATTCCAGAAACTTTGACGGTCGATCGTGGCGGTCGACCGTGGGTATTTTTGAGCTGACGGTCGACCGTGGCAGTCGACCGGGAAAGTTACTGTTGGCTCCGCAGGTTAAACACAAAGACGCGGTCGACCGTGGCGGTCAACCGTAAACTGACATATGAGAAAACAGGTTTGAAAGTTAATTTTCTGATTTTAAAACCCTGTTTAAAATATCAAATAAATTCCAAAAATTATGAAACTTTGGGAAATGATTGTAGACATGATAATAAATATGCTACAAAAACTGGTTTTTAGAAAGGACCTCCCAAATAAAAAATATCATCATTTTACAAAATAGTCCAAAACGTGAAAATGTGAACACATGAGTTTTGACATTTTAGCTTAACCATGTTTGGAAACATTACAAAATGATTTTGTAGACTTAATAAAAGATGTATATGATTATTGTTAAGAAGTCTATAAATAAACACACACACACACACACACACACACACACACACATAGAAACCAATAAAATATGTGTGTATATGATATTTGAGCTTAAAGTACTTAACACACATATATATATATACACATAGAAACCAATAAAATATGTGTGTATATGATATTTGAGCTTAAAGTACTTAACACACATAATATAACACCTAAACTAAATTACCCAAGCTATGATCTTGATCTTCAATAAGCTCTTCTTGGTAATCTTACGGATGAAGCTTGAACTTAGATCTTCAACTTGAATTGTATGGCTTCACTCCACAATTCCGCCAACCTCCATTGGATATGATCGTTGAAGCGCAATTCCATCCATCCTCCAACATATTGTTTGCCTAGAATAAATATAAAACACAAACACTAGATAAACAATATTAGATGTAAATTATTTGTAAATCATCATCAAAACAAGAAGGCTAACAATCTCCCCCTTTTAGATGATGACAAACAATTTACAAAAAGGATATATGCATGAAGGGAAATGAATATACAAAGTATAACATATCATGCATATAAACAAGAAAGAATATACTCACAATATTTCTCCCCCTTTGACAACATCAAAAAGGGAAAAAATAAAAGAATGAAGAGAGCGAAAGCTCCCCCCTATAAATAAGCATGGGTGAGTATAACAAAAAATATATATAAGGATTGCTCCCCCTATCAAAATGCCATATGGAGTATATGAAGTAAAGACCAAGGCAAAACATGTGAGCAAGCATAGATGAATATGCTAAATATCACTCACATACTACAAGATATTGAGAACACATATGAATGTACCATTGAAATAATGTGCCACAAAACATAAACATAAAATTCATGTATAAAAATAGATTTATAAAATCAAAAGAGAGGAATATGAGAATCATGCGAAAAGTTTTCAAATAAAAACAAATCAACCAAAAGAAATCATAAATCAAAGTTTATATCCAAAGATGATGTTTGATCAATAAAGAAAATTTTCTTTGTAAAACTTGGTCAAACCACATAAAGAATACATTATAAAGCATATTTGAAATTTGAATCATCTATTGTGCTTATATAATGAATTCAAAAGAACAGATCAAAGCAAAATTTTCATAGTTCAAAAGTAACATACAAGAATCATGAACTATGGACTAAAAATCATCTTTAAGAGTATAAAACCAAACCATCATTGATTTAAAAAAAAATCAAGAGAGACAACCATATCTAGCTCTTGAGCTAGTAACAACCCATATAAACATTTAAGCACCCGGTAAATAAGATTTGGGAATAAACACCCAATAAACCCGGGGGGTTATATAAACACAAACCTCTCATCAAAACAAAATCAATAATTATGAAAACAAAAGAATTGATCAAAAGACTACTGTTTTCATTTACAAGAATTTCAAAACATTTTTCAAAACCAAGACAAAAGAAAAATAAAAACACTAAAATTCTTGGTTTAAAATCAAATTTGTTTTGGTACCCAAGTATTCTTGGTACCAAAAGGTTTAGGGACATGACCCCTATCATTAAAGTTCAAAGCCCTAGGGTTATGAACCCTCTTGGCCGCATGTGGTGCACGAACACGGTCATAACAAAAATTACTTAAATGACCCTTCCGATTGTAATAAGTACAATGGAAAGGAAGCATTTGCTTATGTTGACCAAACGGTTGTGCACGGGAAACATTAGAAATATTTGCAAACATGAATGGTCTTTTAAAATTATTTTGCAAATGTGAAATTCTCTTTAAATCAAAACAAAATTTGACCAAATGACCAAATCAACCACAAAACTCACATTTGTACATATGAGCATGTTTATGATGATCTATATGTGTGTGTACATGTGAGCGTGATGATGAAGCTTGATGGGATGCACAAACATGATTAAGCTTGATGGGTTTTTGTGCATTATAACAAAATCTAGCAAGGTGGCATTTACGACCGCAATTAGTGCATTTATAGACTTTGTTATACATGTGTGCATAGTGTGTAGGTTTCTTAGAAGAGTTTGCATTAGACTTTGCACACAAGTCCATAAGCTTGTTATGATTATCAATGCATGTGTTTAAGGTTGAATCTAAACAAGATATGCGGTTTTTCACATGATTCAACTCATCATTAGATACAACATCATTGATAATAGAAATAGAGCACGTATGGTTATTCTTAAAAGAATCAAATTCATTTCTAATGTATTCTACTTCTAGCATGGCGTTATCTTTCTCATGAGTTAACTTACTAAAGTTTGAAATTAAAGAATCATGATCCAATTTTAATTTTGCATTATTTTCTTTAAGGATGATATTCTCATTAGAAATAGTATCAAACTTAGAAGCTAAAGACTCATGATCGGATTTCAAATTAACATGCTTGCTTTGTAAATCAATAAAATCATTTTGTAATTTCTTGTAGGCATGCAATAATCTTTCACTAGCACAAGCAAGTTCATCATTAGGTAAATTATTAATAAATTCGAACTCGCAAACCTTACTAGGGCTATCGCCTAGTGCTCGTGTGCATGAAGCTCCTTTTGAACTTGAAGCGGGATCCTCCAAAGCTTATCAGATCGCCTCCAAGTCCCCTTGATGTGCTTTAATAAGTTTTCATAAGGTGTAAGCACTATCAAAATAAACAAACTTGTTAGACATAGATGAATTAAGAGCATTTAACAAACATTCTAATAAAATCTTGTTCATTGTAAACATCCTTTTATCATGTTTGCTCCACTTGGATTTTTCCAATATGGGTACAATATAAGCATAATCAATGACTTTCCATAAATCGATATTTTTAGATTAAACAAATATTTTGAATCTAAAACACCATTGAGCATAGGGGAAAACATTGAATTTAGGAGCAATACTAGAATCATAGCCTAAACAAGATGCATCATTCATATCCATAATTTGTAAAAATATACAAGCAAGATACAAAAAACTCAAAATTGGATTAGCACAAAAAGATAACTTGGATCTTTAACTCAAGGCGATTAGACCTTAAAGCAAAGAGCACCAAGCTCTGATACCAATTGTTAGACCCTAGAGGGAGGGTGATTAGGGTCTTATGCTAATCTAATCCGATTTTATGTCAATTAAAACTAATAATAAGTTATCCTAGCAAGTGTAAAATACAATAAGATATATAAGCTAGGATAAGCAATATGAACAAAGAGATATATCCTAACAATGAGATATACTATGAGATATATGCAAGGATATACAAATTAACACAAGGGTGAAATAAACATAAACAAAACAAGAGTGATACTGTGCAAATAAATAATGCAAACACACGATATGATCACGGAGTTCGGACCTTCCGTCCTACGTCTCCGCTCCCTACTCCCGGGGAGAAATCTACTATCACAACCGGGTTTTCTACGCTCACCCTAATAATGTTTACACCTCACACTACGGTTTTCTAGTTTACTGAAAACTCTACAATCAACACTCTTGTAATCCCACTCTATACTGATGCGGCATAAAAATGTACCAAAAAGGTTACAAGTGCATAACCGTGTCAAGTTATAGTATTTAAGATATCGATCCCACGAGGAAGGTATTTTGTAGGAGAAAATATGAAATCGGTTCTTATGTTGTGTGCGTGACAAGTAGGAGTGATAAGTGAATGTGATTGTGAAGAGATTAAGAGAGTGAAAGTGGTGTGTAAATAGGTGCAAAGTGTAAATGAGAGTGAGTATGAACAATAAGGTGAGAAGGAAAAAATATCAAGAAACAAATAAAAAATCAAGAATGAAGAACAAAATTCTAGAATAAAAGAAAATGCAAGAAATTAAAGATGGTGGATTCAATTATAGATATGGGTAATCTAAAATTGAACCCACTTCTTAGAAAAGGGTGATTCCCTAGAGGGTTCTAGCCTAAAGGCGAATCAAACAAAATAAAAATAAACAAAAAGAAAAACTAAACCCAAGAGGGTTCTAGCCTCAAGGTGAATAGTATAAGAAATTAAAATCTAACTACAAAATAAAGTGCAAAATCTAAACTACAAAATAAAATTGCAAGAATTAAATGCAAGAAAATAAATCTACTCTATAAGCATGAAATAAATCTAAGGCAAGAGGGTTCTAGCCTCTTGGCTCTTTGAATTTGCTTTTTGCTCTTCTCTAGCCAAAACATAGGAGGCCCAATTGATTTTCAAAAACAAATAGAAATCAGCCAAGTCCGGCCCAATTATCTGCACACCAAGCTCCGGTTCCTTTGCCTTTCAAAATGGTGGTCAAAACCGAAAAAAAAATTTATCTGCAGCAATCAGTAGGTCCATGCACACATGTGATTTTCAAAAGAAATCCAGGTCCGGCCCATGCAATCCAAGTCCAGCAGCCGGTCTTCAGCAATCAAGTCCACATTTTAAAAAGCTGCAGCAACAAAATTGCAAGCTTCATTTGATAAAAAAAAAATATGAAGGTCCGGCCCATTTAATGATTTCCATTTGATTTTGAAAGCCAAAATCCGGCCCAATTCAGTCCGTTCTCATCTCAGCAGCAAATAAGTGGTCATTTGAACTTCATTTGATTTTCAAACCAAAATTGAATGGCTGCAGCAAAGTCCGGTCCTCAATGTAATCATTTGTGGGCCTTCAAGCTTCAAAAATTTCACTTTAGAAAAACAAACTGAAAACCCAACAGCCATCAAGTCCGGTTCTTCAAGCTTCCCATTGTGTAGTCATTTTTGTTAATGGGCTTTGGGCTTTAAAGCTCTCTTGAGAAAAAATAGGACTTGTGCTGGCTTCATGGGCTGTGCATTAATGTGATGGAGGATTTTTGGCATTGCTTCATAATTCATTTGTGCTCTTTGGGCTTCAAAAATACTACAAAATAGAGAAGAGAGGTTTTTAAGGGGTTTTTACATTTAATAATATTTATTTATATTTTCATTCATTTATGTGCAAACTAAGCTAACAACAATTATTAATGGTATATTTATTCATGTAAAATAGATAATGAGGGTATAAAATTGTAATAAAATGTGATTATCAAATACCCCCACACCTAAACTTTTGCTAGTCCTCTAGCAAAGAAAATAAAAAGAAAATCCTAACTCACTTTCGCAGGAATCGCGGTTGTATTTAGCGCATACAACAAGCCTTTAAACCCCTATGTTACCCTAGTGGACGAATTATAGTCTCGTGAGGGTTTGCAGTGAATATACCCACAAAATTCGGTCAACTTGCCAAATTAAAGGAGTCAATAAATAACTAAATTCACTTGATAACTTTTAGATAATCTAATTGGAGCCAGTTATCACTCAAGAAAACATTTTTATATATAACTCTAAGGTATATTTTCAAGAAAATCTTCTCATTGTAGCAATATAAAACCAAACTTAGAAATTTAATTAAAAAATTTTGAAAAGAACATGCTAACTCTTTTTTAACTCTTTCATCCTTGGTGATTTTTTTCTACTTTAACGGGCTTTATAAGTGACCTTTTAACGAGTTTTGGGCCAATGGATCCCAACCCAAATGGGCTTAGGTCATTAAGTATGGAAATACTCCTTGGGCTTAATTACTCGGTCAGCTTAGGCTTTATAAGATAGAATCACCTTGAATTCAAGAGTTTTTTTTTCTTTTCGTTTTTGGTGCCCATTTTTTTTTTTTTTCCCTCTTCTTTTGCCTTTTTTTTTGTATATGTATATATATTTTGAAAATATGTAAATCAAGACACTTTGAAAAAAATTATTTCCAACTCTAAGTTAAGCATGCAAAAATTTCATTATTTTAAATAAAAGTCCAAGTTAAGGCTTAAGTAAAGTATACAACTTTGAAAATCATTTCTTAAGAAATTTATTTAGAGTTATCATAAAAGGTGAACTTAAGTAAATAACCAACTAAGGATTAGAAAATTTCAAATTTATCAAATAAATCAATTATTACTTAACTCTATCAATTTGGCAAGTGACGATATTTTTATAAATTTTTTTTAAAAGAAAAAGGAAAAAAAATGTAACTAAAAAGTAAAATAAAGAGAAAAAAATAACTAATTCCCACCCCCACACCTAAATTTTGCATTGTCCTCAATGCAAACTCTATGATGCATAAAGTAAAGCAGATAAGAAGTGAAGCACTTACATTTGGTCGGCTGATAAAAATCTGCAATTACCTTTGGTCTGAGGAGGATGAAAACAAAAATTTATTCTTCTGTTTTCTTTTTCTTTTTCTTTTTTTTTCTCTTTTTTTTCTCTTTTTTTTTCTTTTTTTTCTTTTTTTTTCTTTTTTTTAACAACTGAACAAGAAACTCTCACATGAGATAAGAATAAATTATTTTTATTATTTTGAAATAAACAAAATAAACAATGTAGAATGAAATATTCAACATGAAGAGTTCATGTTCTACATTGAATCCTACCTTACTGTTGAAAATTCTTCCCCGGATTTTAAACAAATTCAGAATGATATAATCAATAATGTGAATTTTTAAGCATTTCGGGGTGTTCAGTAATTCTTGCAACAAAGTAAGGTAGATATTATTGGTGTCATGCATTTTGCATTTCTTAATGAACTTAGACTCTTGTACTGTGAAGTTTTGTTTTCTAACAACCAATTCTTCTGTGAAGTTCTGAAAATTTGGTTGTTGATTATTCTCCAAGAATCTAAGTTCATCAAGAAAGAGTTCTTCAAAATTTAATTCAAAGCAGCAAATGTTTAACACAGTTTTATTATTCTCAAGGACCTGATCTGCTTCTTCTAAAAACTCTAACTCTTCATCAAAAATTTCCTCAAAACTTTTCTTCTTCTTCTTCTTCTTCTTCTTCTGATTTTTCCTGAATGTAGTTTATTTCTAGAGGCTGATTATTTGGTTGGTCCCCTGGATTAAAAATGTTGAGATCAGCAGTCAAATTCCCAAAGGACAGCTTCATTTGACCAGTTCTACAGTTGATAAGAGCATTAGAAGTGGCTAAGAACGGTCGTCCTAGGATGACAGGTGTCTGTCCTTTGGGATTGGAAACAGACTGTGTTTCCAAGACTATAAAATCTACTGGAAAAATAAAGTCTCCAACCTTAATCAAAACATCCTCTAACTCACCCATAGGGACCTTAACAGATCTATCAGCCAACTGTAAGGTGCATTTGGTTGGGTTCAGTACACCTAGACCCAATTGCTGATAGACTGAATATGGAAGCAAATTGACACTGGCCCCTAAGTCTAAAAGCGCCTTATCAATGTGAGTATTACCAATGATACATGAAATGATGGGGGAACCTGGATCTTTACGTTTCAAAGGTATGGGATTTGACAGCATTTCACTGATATTGGCGGCTAAAAAGACTTTCTTTGGAACATTTATTCTCCTCTTCTTAGTGCACAATTCTTTTAAAAATTTAGCATAAGATGGAATTTGTTCAATTGCATCTAAGAGAGGAATGTTGACCTTAACCTGCTTGAATGTTTATAGGATCTTCTCCTCCAGAGGAGAGTGTTTCCTAGACCTGAGTCTATCTGGAAAGGGAGCAACTGGTCTAAATCTATCAAAAGCAAGCTCAGGTTCGGGTTCAGGTTCTTGGTCATCTGTAGGGAGTGATTGTTGAATAGATTCATCAGAAGGAGAAGGAGAAGGAATTTGTACAGGATCAAGAGTTTGACTTGGAGGAGTTCTCACTTGATTATCGACCTGTCTACCTGACCGAAGTGAATGGATTGCATTCACTTGGGCTTCATAGGATGAACTGCATCCTGTGTTCTTAGGGTTGACCACGGGTTGACTTGGAAATTTTTCCTTCTCTCTTTCACTCACGGCACTAGCTAGTTGACTAAGTTGGGATTCTAATCTAGTTATAGCTTGAGTGTTGGAGTTGAGCATTTGTCCAGTGGTTTGCATGAAGGAATTCAGAGTGCTAGACGTTTGAGTCAACATATTCGTGGTTTGAGTGGAGGCCTTAATTATGGTTTCCAAACCCCTTTCCAAGACGTTGAGACGTTTATCCTGATCTGGATTGTGATGAGTCTGAATTACAGCTTGATGAAGAGGGGACTGATTTTGATACGGCAGATTGGGGTGTTGAAATTGTGAATGAGAATTGAACGGAACTGTGTTTCCCCTAGGAAAATGTTGGGTCGAAGCGGGAGTGAAGTGTTGAGTTCCGGGAGAATTTCCTAGATTCCACGCAAAGTTGGGATGATTTCTCCAACCTGGATTGTAGGTTGGAGAAAATGGATCATTTCTAGGGTGCTGGAATGCAGCGTTCATCTGTTCTAATGTATTGTTATTTCCTAGAAGAGGACATTCCTCTGAAACGTGGGTAGGAGACTGATAATTATGACATCTTGAGGTAGAAACATGATTGATTTGAGCTGGAGCTCGTTCCTTAATTTCTAAAGCTTCTAATCTTCGCAAAATCGTCGCCATCTTTGCTTCAGAAGCAATGTTTGACTCTAAGGAAAGACCACAAGACTTAGATTGGGAAACTGATAAAACCCTATCATCGCATTGTTCCCATTGCATTGTTTTTTCAGAAAGACTCTCCAAAACTCCCAAGCTTCATCAGCATTTTTCCTCATAAAATCCCCGTCATTGTTTTTTCAGAAAGACTCTCCAAAACTCCCAAGCTTCATCAGCATTTTTCCTCATAAAATCCCCGTGGCACATTGATTCTAAGGAAGTTTTTGCAGAATAATCTAATCCCTCATAAATTATTTGGCACAATCGCCATTTCTCTAAACCGTGATGAGGACATTGGATGAGAAGATCTTTAAATCGGTCAAAATACTTCCAAAAAGGTTCTCCCGGGATAATTTTAAAGTTTTGAATGCTGTTCCTAAGCTTTACCGTTTTATGAATAGGAAAAAATTTCTTAAGAAAAACGGTGACAAATTCATCCCAAGTTGAGATGGAATTTGTTGGTAAGCTGTACAGCCATTTTTTAGCTTTATCCTTAAGAGCAAATGGAATAAATCTAAGCTTAACCGCATCTTCATTTAATTCTCTCATTTTAATCATAATACACACTTCCTCAAATTCCGAAATAAAAATATATGCGTCTTCTGTTTCATTACCAAGGAATTTGGGAAGCATGTTTATGTATTGCGGTCTAAGCTCAAAACTTATTCCATTTGTTTCGGGGAGCCTAATGCATGAGGGGATTGCATTCCTAATGGGATAGCACATATCATGAAGAACGGGTGGATTAGGATGCTCCATTTCTATGATTGATTCAAAGCGAATTAATCGATGTGTATTATCCCTAATCCACTGTTGCATACACCAAAATATTTCTTTTTTTTTTAATTTTTTTTTCTTAAAGAAAAGAAAGAAAATTAGTTTTTTTTAGAAGATAAAAAAAAGAAAAAATCCTAACTGAAACAAATCAAAACAATCACTTTTCAATCAACTCTAATTCTGGGGTTTAGCCTAACTCAACTAGACCAGCTCCTAACCAAAAACACCTTCAGTGAAAAGATCAAAGTTTTACCCAGGTAGTTAGCCAGGTAAGGATAGTACTAGAGGGTGATCAAAGATCAATTAAGTACCTCTTTCCTTACGGAGCGCTTTACGCAACCCCTAAACCTTGCCTTAGACACCAACTAATCTGAGAAAACTTAAACCGGTTCACTTAAGGATTTCTTGTTCCTTATTGAGCTCGAATCCTAGGGGCCAACGTCTAATGAGTTTTTATTAGGCTTGGGTGGTGTAGTGAGGAATTAGTGATTTTTGGGCTAAGGAAAGGGTGATGAAATCCCTCACCTTATCTTGATTATGGGGTTTTGCCCTTAAAAATATTTTTAAGTGTGTGTCAAATCAAGATGCTCAAATCACTTGGTGAATTCCTACACTATATGAAATGCAACCCTATGAATTAAAAGCAACTAAAAAGGATGGAAAAGAAAAATCTTTTTTTTTAATTAGGGTTAACAATCAAACAAATGAGAAGGGGGGATTTGTTTGAATTTATTATCTTGTTAGTAAATGTCAAAGTGGAGGATGAATTTTATTATGGTCAACAAAAAAAATAAAATCTTTTTTTTTGAAGTCCTAATTGTCTCTAATTGTGAAGAAGTAGCTAAAGGGTGGAATTAAAAACTAGAAAGAGGACTTACCTGAAAGCAAATCTTCAAATCCTAGCTCTCCAATCCGCGATCTTCAAGCTCCAAGCGTTTCCTTCACAAAAAACACACAAGTTAAAGAACCAAAATAATTAAAACCTACTTAAGCACCTTCCCCGGCAACGGCGCCAAAAACTTGATGCGGCATAAACATGTACCAAAAAGGTTGCAAGTGCACAACCGTGTCAAGTTATAGTATTTAAGATATCGATCCCACGAGGAAGGTGTTTTGTAGGAGAAAATATAAAATCGGTTCTTATGTTGTGTGTGACAAGTAGGAGTGATAAATGGATGTGATTGTGGAGAGAGAGAGAGAGAGTGGAAGTGATAGTGTGTAAATCGGCACGAGATATAAGTGAGAGTGGATGTGACAAAGAATGAATATGATCAATAAGGCAAGAAGGAAAAAGAAAATAAAAATCAAGAATAAAAGAAAATGCAAGAAATTAAAGATGGTGGATTCAATTATAGATATGGGTAATCTACAATTGAACCCACTTCTTAGAAAAGGGTGATTCCCTAGAGGGTTCTAGCCTAAAGGCGAATCAAACAAAATAAAAATAAACAAAAAGAAAAACTAAACCCAAGAGGGTTCTAGCCTCAAGGTGAATAGTATAAGAAATTAAAATCTAACTACAAAATAAAGTGCAAAATCTAAACTACAAAATAAAATTGCAAGAATTAAATGCAAGAAATTAAATCTATTCTATAAGCATGAAATAAATCTAAGGCAAGAGGGTTCTAGCCTCTTGGCTATTTAACAAGAAAATAAAATCTAAACTACAAGCATAGAAATAAATCTACACTAATAAGCAATAAAAAGGAAATAAAAGAGAAAAAGGAAAGAAAATGCAAACCTCTAAATAATTCTTCATCTCCATCTTCATCATCCAACAAAGAGAAGAAATATTTAAAGTGGTGAAAAAATTATTATTATTAATTGCAACTAAAGTTACAATTTTGGAAGGCCTTCTCAATTAAGAGTAGCCCTCCTCTCCAAAAGGAGTTTACAGCAATCAGTAGGTCCATGCACACATGTGATTTTCAAAAGAAATCCAGGTCCGGCCCATGCAATCCAAGTCCAGCAGCCGGTCTTCAGCAATCAAGTCCACATTTTAAAAAGCTGCAGCAACAAAATTGCAAGCTTCATTTGATAAAAAAAAAATATGAAGGTCCGGCCCATTTAATGATTTCCATTTGATTTTGAAAGCCAAAATCCGGCCCAATTCAGTCCGTTCTCATCTCAGCAGCAAATAAGTGGTCATTTGAACTTCATTTGATTTTCAAACCAAAATTGAATGGCTGCAGCAAAGTCCGGTCCTCAATGTAATCATTTGTGGGCCTTCAAGCTTCAAAAATTTCACTTTAGAAAAACAAACTGAAAACCCAACAGCCATCAAGTCCGGTTCTTCAAGCTTCCCATTGTGTAGTCATTTTTGTTAATGGGCTTTGGGCTTTAAAGCTCTCTTGAGAAAAAATAGGACTTGTGCTGGCTTCATGGGCTGTGCATTAATGTGATGGAGGATTTTTGGCATTGCTTCATAATTCATTTGTGCTCTTTGGGCTTCAAAAATACTACAAAATAGAGAAGAGAGGTTTTTAAGGGGTTTTTACATTTAATAATATTTATTTATATTTTCATTCATTTATGTGCAAACTAAGCTAACAACAATTATTAATGGTATATTTATTCATGTAAAATAGATAATGAGGGTATAAAATTGTAATAAAATGTGATTATCATATACCCTCTCAAGTGTTGGAACTAGACGTGCCTCCCTCAAGTGCTCGGATACAACATCTCCCTAGGTTCGTCAACCGACGTCACTCCTCTTGGGATGATCCCCGACTCTCGCCACACATTTTTCTCGGTGTAAGTATTACAAAGTGATTCTCACGATAAGCACAATTACAATAAATGATTGTTCTCTAATATGGATGAGAACACAATGAAAGCTCACACTCAATTGTTACAACTCTCACCAACCTAAATATACTATGTATGAAAATACAATAAGCTCAAGTGGGTGTGTGTAAACAATGAGTGAAATAAAATCTAAACTCAATATAAAAACTAGCCTTAAAGAATGATAATCAAACAAATATGCAAATGTAAAGCTAGATAAGAGTTTAGAAATGCTTCTCTAAAAAACAAGATGGAGAGATGGATTAAGATGAAGCTCAATCAATGTAAATGATCTCCTCCACTTGTGTAAAACTATTTTCCAAACAAAAACTCTTTTAAACAAACACTAAACAAACTTAAACCCTTGTTAAACTCTTGTTTAAAAACTTCTTGGATTGCTTGGTAGTTGGGGTTTGAGGGGTTTATATAGGAAGAGAAACCAACAGCAAAATCCTCAACCAAATCCCCCAAAAACCCAAAAAAAAATTTCTAGATTCTGTACAAAAAGAGTCGTTGGGCATACGGCGGTCGACCGTGAAAATCTCGCGGTCGACCGCGAGCCACTTTCGAGGCTCAGAAATTTCCAGAAACTTTAACGATCGACCGTTGCGGTCGACCGTGGGAATTTTCGAGCTAACGGTTGAACGTGACGGTCGACCACGAAAGTTGCTATTAGCTCCGCAGGTTAAAAACAAAGGCGCGGACGACCGTGGCGGTCGACCGTAAACTGACATATGAGAAAACAGGTTTGAAAGTTGATTTCTTAATTTTAAAACCCTGTTTAAAAATATCAAATAAATTTCAAAAATTATGAAACTTTGGGAAATAATTATAGACATGATAATAAACATGCTACAAAAACTGGTTTTTAGAAAGAACCTCCCAAATAAAAAATATCATCATTTTGCAAAATAGTCCAAAACATAAAATTATGAACACATGAGTTTTGACATTTTAGCTTAACCATGTTTTGAAACATTACAAAATGATTTTGTAGACTTATTAAAAGATGTATATGATTATTGTTAAGAAGTCTATAAACAATGAATATAGTATTTTCACAAATACAATAGAATATGAAACATATGAGTATGAATATGAATATATATTTGTTTCATATCTATGAAATTAAACCAAACCAATTTATCCACGTAAAAACAAACATGTATGAATATAAATATTTATTTATATGCTAGTAAAAACTTTGTTTGTCGATACACCAAAATCCAAAATGTGTACATATATATATACATAGAAACCAATAAAATGTGTGTGTATATGATATTTGAGCTTAAAGTACTTAACACACATAATATAACACCTAAACTAAATTACCCAAGCTATAATCTTGATCTTCAATAAGCTCTTCTTGGTAATTTTGCGGATGAAGCTTGAACTTAGATCTTCAACTTGAATTGTATGGCTTCACTCCACAATTCTGCCAACCTCCATTGGATATGATCGTTGAAGCGTAATTTCATCCATCCTCTAACATATTGTTTGCCTAGAATAAATATAAAACACAAACACTAGACAAACAATATTAGATATAAATTGTTTGTAAATCATCATTAAAACAAGAATGCCAACAAGTCCCATGTAAATATCTAGGGAGATATTTTAGGAGAAGTGTCTAGAAACTCAATCCTAACCACCTTCATTAACTCCTCAAACTCGAGAACGTGTGCAGGACTAGGTAATTATTTTTTGTAAAATTTTTTATATACTTTTATGATTGACTACTTGCACTAAAAACTATGATTTTTTACTTAATAAGATAATATTTGCTTAATTGATATTTCTTAATTATGTGATTTTTAAAAAAAATTCAGGCTATCCATGCAAGATTAGGAGGGGGGTAGCTCGAGTCTTCTTTTGACGATGATTAGAGATGAAAGAATGTGTATTCCACAAACTTTTATTTTAATTTGTTTTAGATAGTTTCATGTATTTTTCTTTGGAACAATTAGGATATTAACTCTTGTTATTAGTATTGAATATTTGGGGATGGTGGAATTTTACTTATTGATGTTATTAATGAATGGAATTTTTATTTTCCCTCTTATTCATTATTGGGTATTTTTAATATATTTTTGTTGTGAATCTTAGTGTCAGATTGAGAATAATATGATAGTTGCCTATGAATGGAAATATTATTATTAATGTATATTAGAAATTTTTAGTCTACAATGATGGTTTTATAAACGCATTTTGTTCATCAACGAAGGAAAAGCACCGTCGTTGATGGGTGACTAATTACCCATTATGAGGACTTTTATGATGGTATCCAACCGTCATTAATTAGTCTTCAACGATGAGAAAATATCCCCGTAACTAATGATAACGACGGGAAAATATCTCGTCACTGATGAACGATGGGAAAATATCCCCGTCACTGATGGTAACGACGGTGATAATTACTATCGTAAATATTAATGACAGTAATATGTTCCATCATTATAGACTCTATAACGACGGGTAGTATATCCCTTCGTGACCCTTTAGCGAAGAGGGCTTCAACGACGGGTTACAAAGGGATTTTTTCCCTTCGTTAGCATACAATAACGAAGGTTTTCAGCTCTTTAACGAAGGGAAATCCCTTCGTTAAAGATGTAATTTCTTGTAGTGATTGATTGTAAGAATAATCTAGAAGGCTAATCATAGCCATCCATTGTAAGCTAGCTTTGCCTATAAATAGGGGGCTAAGGCATTCTATTTGTATCAAGCAAGAATTGGTAAGTAATAAAGCAATAAGAGCTACCACTTTCACTCTTGAGTGCTCTCTTCCCTTCTCTTGAGTGAGTGTTTGAGGGATTAGGCTGACTTAGCCATTCTAGTGAGAGAAAGAGTGACTAAGTGCCATACGGGTTCGAGTGAGGTTTGTGATGAAAGAATCAACATGTGACATTTAGTATCAGAGCCAAGGTTCGAAAGTGATAATGTCAAGCTCCGACCTTCGTTCCAAAGTACTTGGTACGATGGATCCAAAGGATGCTCCAAGGCAACATAGGGAGAAATCTCATGACATCATGACGACGTTGGAGGCACGATTGGCTAAGGTAGAGCTTACTGTGGTGGATAAGATGGAGGCTTTCGATGAGCGCATCGAGAAGTTAGAGTCTGCGGGAGACGAACTTCGGGGGGAGATGCAGTTGGCCTTGAATTCCGCCATCAACATACTCCAACAAGGGATCACATTCGTACGTGAGGAGTGTGCATTCTTACGGAGCCAAAGAGAAATGTTCCTGAAGGAGATGACTGAATTTAGACGTACGTGAGGAGTGTGCATTCTTACGGAGCCAAAGAGAAATGTTCCTGAAGGAGATGACTGAATTTAGAGAAAAGTTCAGCCAATATGACGCTATCCAGCCAAAGAGAAATGTTCCTGAAGGAGATGACTGAATTTAGAGAAAAGTTCAGCCAATATGACGCTATCCTGGCAACTCGAGGTATGATTTCACAATCTTTCATGGCTAAAGATACTCCTAAACCGAAGCCATATAAAGGAGCTAGGGGTGCCCGGGAGATTGATAACTTCCTATGGAACATGGAAGTATACTTCAATGTTGTCGGATATAGGGAGATGCAGCCAAGCTCCAAGCTATACCTCTCTATAATGAAGACATCGCTATGTTGTGGTGGCGTATAGATGATTTGAGGATATAAAAAAAGGTACGTGCTCCATTACTACTTAGGAAGAATTCAAGGCAGATCTGAAGCGGCAATTCTACCCGGAGAATGCTGAGGATGAGGCCCGAGGTAAATTCCATCGCCTTACTCAAAAAGTTTCAATTCGTGATTACGTGAAAGAATTTTCAGAGTTGCTGATGGACATCCCGGACATGGGCGAGAAGGACTCTCTATTCTCGTTTATGGATGGCCTCGCGGGATGGGCCAAGATGGAGTTACAAAGGCGTGGCGTCCAGACTCTTGCCCAAGCAATGCAAGTAGCCGAGTCGCTGATCGAGTTCAAGAAGGTGAACAACTCGTCTAAGCCAAAGGATAAAAAGGGTACGCCTACCAAAGGTGGGGAGAGAAGGATAAGTCATCCAAAGAGTTCCCACCTAAGTTAACGTTCGAGAAGGGTAAGTCCTATGACAACTCTAAAGGAGGTGACCGTTCAAAGAAGTTGGTATGCTACTTCTGCAGCGATCCACATAAGGCTATGGACTATCCCAAGAGGGCCAATCTTGCGGCCCTAGTTCAGAGGGAAGATGAGAAACAAAATGAGGAGATCTGAATCAACTCACTTAGTCTCCTCAATGCAATCAAGGCAAAAGTGGATGCAAGACCTCGGGGGGCGATGTTCATTGAGACAACCATTTCTGGTAAAACCTTTAAGGCCCTTCTAGATACTGGTGCTTCTCATCTCTTAGTTTCTTGCGATATTGCTAGTAGGCTGAATCTTAAGATCACCAAGGGAGGGGGTGTCATCAAAGCTGTCAATTCAAGTCCCACTCCCATAACTAGCATGGCTCAGAAGGTAGATGTAAGCATCGGAGAATGGTGCGGCCAAGAAGACTTGATGGTCATGACCATGGACGACTTTGGCGTAGTACTTGGCTTGGAATTTTTGGACAAGGTGCAGACCGTGTTGGTTCCATACAACAACACAATGTGCATCCTAGAGGGCAAGACGTGCATAGTTCTGATCAAGCGCGAGAGTGTGACTTCTAAAATTTTCTCGGCCTTACAAGTGTCCAAGGGTGTCCGTCGACATAAGCCAACTTTTATTACTACAGTTAAGGTAAAGGAAGACTCACACTAGGGAGAAGACGTGCTCGAGAAAATCCAAAGTGTCTTAGAGGAGTACCACGACATCATGCCCGCAAAGCTGCCAAGTAAGCTCCCACCAAAGAGAGAGGTAGATCACAAGATCGAGATCGAGTCAGGATCTCGTCCCCCAACCATGGCTCCTTATCGCATGGCACCACCGGAGTTCGAGGAATTTTGAAAACAACTGAAGGAGTTGCTGGATGCCAGATACATTCGTCCGTCTAAGGCTCCATATGGTGCCCCAGTATTGTTCTAGAAGAAGCACGATGGGTCATTGCAGCTATGCATCGACTACCGGGCTTTAAGCAAGATCACGGTGAAGAACAAGTATCTCATTTCTCTGATTGCGGACTTATTCGACAGATTAGGGCAGGCAAGGTACTTCACTAAGCTTGACTTGAACTCGGGATACTATCAAATACGGATTGCTAAAGGAGATGAACCAAAGACGACATGTGTGACCAGGTATGGCTCTTATAAATTCCTAGTTATGTCGTTCGGTCTCACCAATGCCCCATCTACATTTTGCACCATGATGAGCAAAGTATTGGAGCCTTTCCTAGACCATCTCGTGGTGGTCTACTTGGACGACATTATGATTTATAGCCAAACCATGGATGAGCATGTGGAACACTTGAGGCAGGTATTCCAGACGCTTAGAAGTAATGAGTTCTATGTGAAGAGAGAAAAGTGCTCGTTCGCACAGGAGGAGTGGTCTTCTTAGGCTACATCATTGGAGGAGGCAAAATTCGCATGGATCAAGCTCAGGTGCGAGCCATACTAGAGTGGGAGCCTCCTACCAAGATGACAGAGCTGTGATCATTTCTGGGCTTGGTGAACTACTATCGAAGATTCATAAAGAGCTACTCAGCATTAGCAGCTCCATTGACAAACTTGTTGTAGAAAAATCAGGCGTGGGATTGAAGTTCAAAATTCCAGAGGGCATTCAAAGCTTTGAAGAGAGCTGTGATGGAGGAACTCGTTCTCGTTCTTCCCAACTTTAGCAAGCCCTATGAAGTGCACACTGATGTGAGTGACTTCACAATTAGAGGGATGTTGATGCAAGAAGGACACCCCGTGGCCTACGAGAGTCGAAAGTTAAACGACACCGAGAGGCAGTACACCGTTCAAGAGAAGGAGATGACGGTCGTTGTCCACTGTCTCAGAGGTTGGAGGCATTACCTACTTGAGTCCAAATTTGTAGTGAAGACAGACAATGTGGCCATCATCTATTTCCAGACTCAGAAGAAGTTATCTCCTAAGCAGTCACGATGTCAGGATTTCTTGGCAGAGTTTGACTATGTGCTCGAGTACAAACTGAGAAAAATCAACTTAGTGGCAGATGTGTTAAGCCGGAAGACGGAACTTGTTGCTATGATAAGTCATCCTCAGAGCACCTTACTTGATCGTATTAAGGAAGGTTTGTCTCATGATCCTACAGCCAAGAACATGGTGGACTACGCAAAAGAAGGCAAGACTCGAAAGTTCTTGCTAGAATGAGACCTGTTTTATACTAAAGAGAGACGGGTGTACATGCCATTGTTCGAGAATCTAAGGCGGAATGATGACTCTCAATGGGCGGGACATCCAGGTGGCACAGAACTCTAGCTCTTGTAGAAGAGACGTATTATTAGCCTCGCATAAGGGATGATGTTGAGGCCTATGTGAAGACTTATCTTGTGTGCCAACAAGACAAGACAGAGCAGAGAACGCCGAATGGACTGTTAGAACCATTACCTATTCCGGAGTGACCTTGTGAAAGTATTTCCATGGACTTCATCATGAGTCTACCCAAGTCAGATGGATGCAGCATTCTTATGGTGGTGGTTGACCGATTCTCTAAATACGAATTTTCATTCTAGCCCCAGCTAAGTATCCAGCCGAGGTAGCGGCACCACTATTTCTGAAGTACGTGGTGAAGTATTGGGGGCTACCAAAGTCTATCATAAGCGATCGGATGGCCGCTTCACATGAAGGTTCTGGACGGAACTCTTCAAACTCATGAGGTCAGATCTAAACTTCTCCACTAACTTCCACCCTCAGACAGATGGCCAGACGGAGCGGGTAAATGACTTGTTGGAGGTATACTTGAGACACTATGTGAGTGTCAACCAGCAGGATTGGGCGAAGCTACTGGACATAGCCCAATTCTCCTACAATTTGCAAAGGAGTGAGTCTACTGAGGGGAGCCCATTCGAGATCAGGTCAGCAACCACTAACTCCAAATGCTATTGCTATAGGTTATAAGGGAAATAGCCCAGTTGCTTACCCATTTGCCAATGGGTGGCAAGATCAGAACGAATTGGCACGCTCGTGCTTGAATAAGGTGGCAAAGAAGATGAAGAAATGGGCCGACAAGAAGCGAAAGCATATGGAGTATCAAGTTGGAGACTTGGTCCTTGTCAGGCTTTCTACATTAGATTGACATAAAGGGCTACACAAGAGCTTGATACGCAAGTATGAGGGCCCATTTCCGATCGAGAAGAAAGTGGGGAACGTAGCTTATAGGGTAAAGCTTCCCCCCAATCGTGCAGTATCATCCGGTCTTCCATGTGAGTATGTTGAAGCCATATCATCAGAATACGAAAGATCCAAATAGAGGAAAATCTAGTCGAGTGCCAACAGGGATTCGCATGGAGTTTGACAAGGAGGCCAAAGAAATTCTTGTAAATAGGATGGTTCGTGAAGCCAACAACCACCCAAGGTTAGAATACTTTGTGAAGTGAAAAGGTTTACCCAACAGTGAGAATAGTTGGGAACCGGTGCGATCCTTGTGGCAGTTCGAAGACTTGATCGAGAAGTTTCGCCAAGAGAAGACTAAGCGATGAGGGCATCGCTCGGATAGGTGGGGGAGAATGTCACGAACCGCCCCTATTTTGGCTCAATTGGGTGCATTTGGACTCACTTGTTCATGGTTGGGTCCATGAAGATCCTAGGGTTTTCTAGAGTTTTTTTGCATAATAAAGGTATGATAAATATCTTGTATCTAGAAACTTCTAGGAATAGAGATCTAGCCAATTCGCTTTAATATACCTCGCTACCGTGGAGATTATTTTAGGAAGAAAGTGTCTACCAGAGACCTACTCAACAGTCAAAGTAGATCACCGATTAAGATCACACAGATCAGCTAGAAACATTCTCGTATGATCAGGAGCATCTACATGCTAGGAACGTGTCTTAATCCACGGTCCTAGATCCCCTTCCTTTTAGCTTAAGCGCTACGTCCTACCTATAAATACACCTACTTATACACTTTCATAATCAATGAGATCTGTCTACCGGGGGGTTAAGGCATTTCCATTTGGTATGCAAAGCAAGAGCTTGCTAAAGCTAATGAAAGCAATCAAGAGCTCCCGCCAGGAACTTCGCAGATCAGAGCCCTTTCTTTGTAGTGAGCCCTGTCGGTCCCGGTTTTAATTGACGATCACCTTTCATTGGAGCTGAGAAGCTTTGGGAATATGCTGCGCAGGCCATTCTAGTGAAGGAAAGAGTGGACTAACTAATAAAAGTGTCGCACGGGTTCGAGTGAGATTTGTGGTGAAAGAATCAGCTTGTGACACATGCACTAGGCCACCCTTTTACTAATTTTATTAGGTCCCCAAATCTTCATGTTTCTAATTTACATGTGCAAATCTATTAATGTGTTCATATAATAGTAGCAAATTGACTAACTGTATTTATGTTGGGAAATGTTATTTGAAACAAACCCCTCGTTTCAGGGTGTAAATTAAAAGTATGAAGTTTTGAGGCCTGATACATAATTACTAAATAATTTAGCTAGGGTCTAATATGATAAAAAAAATAACCCAAAAATCTTCTCTAGCTAAAGAAGTAGGGATAGGAGAGACTCTGTTCTCCAGAATCTCCACCTTCTATTTATTGCTAGTTGGAAATAGAATAACGGATCTTTACTAGAAAATGTTATCAAAATGCAAATATCACTCTAAATTCCCAACAAACCACTGCAACCCCGCCTGGATTTTTTGACACTCTCATCATACATATGATGTAGTTTTCTTTTATGAGGTCAAATTTAATAGTAAGATCCTTACATATCTTCTTACTTTCTCTTGGTTTTTTCTCTCTTCCTCTTCTTACTTTCTCTTGGATGATACTTCATTAGGATATTAAGCTAATTATACCCCTTATTATCTCGAAAAGAAAATGATGCAGTCTGCTGATCCGACCATTTTATCCCCTGCATTTGTTTACGGACTTAACTCCATTTCTGCAATAGTAAAGTGGTTTAGGACCAAAATTTTATTCCTTAATCCTTATTAATGAGGGAAGTAAGCTCTCCCTATATATCCAAATGTTTTCTCTTAAAGATAAATATTGTAAATGATTGGCTTCAGAGAATATTTTTTTGATACGTTTAAAGTTCAAAATAGTACTCCTATAAGAAAAGATATAGCTCTTTTACTGTTCATTAGTCAATTGTAATGTAACATGTGTTAGGAATATATTAGGAATATATGGTTGGATATTATTTCTATATGTATATTTTTTTCATTAGTCAATAGTAATACTTTTTACATTCCCAAGTTAAGGTTGGTGGACTGCTGATGGCTTTCTAATAGGAAATACCACACGACGAGTCCATGACAACATTTGCATGTTAACAAATTGAGTTGGCGAGAATATTATCCCTATAAGGGCGGGAAAACTTATAATTAATGAAGAAAATGTTAGAAAACATAGACAAAGAAACTGTGACTAGCATCCTTGAAAAAAAAACTAGTAAAATGCATTCAATCAGTGTAGGAAAAAGTTATGGGCATAACTATATAATCATATATATAAAAGGTTTAAAAAGTGCAATTTAATTGTCACACCAAAGCTCTGGACTGGCCTCACGCAGCATTGTCAGTTTTTAGAAAACTCGCTTTAAATTCGCGGCCAGTGCGATTTGAATCTTAGTTGTTCTAGTATCATATTAAAAATCTCTAACATATATAACACCAAAACTCCAGAGTTATGGTAAAAATCAGAGGGCACGTTGTATATTCAAACAACCTGCATGCTATAATAGTAGCAACGTGTGTTCAAAATTTGTTTAGAGCCAGAATTTCATTCTACTTATTGTTTACCTACTTATATTATTTGATTGTCAAATCTTATCATCGACTCCGAATATGTTTAGCATAATAAGATTAAGGGCCTATCACAAACTATCATGAATATTTATATTAGAGAAATTTTTGTGAACTTTATCACTAAACTACGATTTAACGTGGCCAGGTGACGTGTTATGTAACATGTTAGACAGTTTTCTCTTATATACTGCGTATATCTTCTCGCCTTATCCTAATTTTAAGGGTGGCTAGCCCTTTTATATCAAACCCAACTCCTTTTTCCGTAGTTTTCCCCCCTATAAGTTATTGATTCTGAAGCTCATATAAGTTTTATGAAGATTTATCCCAGAGAAATAAATACACTTCACAGAAGATGTTGCCTAATTTTGTTAAGAATAACAATAATTTGTTTGTGTATATGAAATGTTTATAAATGCAGAAATGTAACTCATTATTATAAACGCGTTCTAGAAAAGATAAAAAAAATCCAAATCTGTTTGTTTCTAATCAGATAAGAAAAGACAAAAATAAAACTCCATTCGATATTTTCAATCACTTTTTAGCCGTGCGTCTAGTACATGTAAAACAGCCCGCCTGAAAATCAAGCTATGGCCCAAGAAAACTTCGAGATATACAATAGTCAACGCATTAACATATTTATAAAGGACTAACTTAAAAATACCCTTTGCATAAAAGGCTCGTTACGTTATTAAAACTCTCAGATTAAATATTTGTTAATTCTATATTAGCGTTCGTAAATTTTCATACTTCTAAGCTAAGACTTCCAAACACTTTATGCTTGTCAAACCTTCGCGGGGTGTTGCTTTTTAAAAACAAGTAATAAACTTGGGAATGCTTAAATAAATTACAAGGATGTTTAATTTTTGATCTTATTTAGAAATACGAAGCATTTGAAGAGACTAATATAAGATGCCTTATAAAGTGTTGTTAACCCTCTAAATCTCAATGCCTTTGTTTGTTTTGTCTGGACAGCCGATATTGTAGCCCTTAGATTATAGTACTAGGATTATGTTGTCTCGCGATTATTTTAGTCAATCAATATTTATTTTTATTAAAGGACTTATATCCAGACTAAGTTAAATAATTCAAATTTAGTGTATATTTTTGGAAGGCATTATAACACGTTAAGACTAATATTCAAAACCAGAATGATGTTCTTGCCCTCCAATCAAACTTATATTATACCAAGCAGCGAGCTTTTGATAACAAATACGCAAAGCAGCTACTACATCAGCTTGTTCATTGATATAAATATTTAAAAATAATTAATTAGGATTACATGCAATATGGATAATCAATTAATCTATATGCCCCCACATTCAAACTAGGATTTGTTTGGAAAATTTATTCAAATCAAATGTTATAGCATGTAAAATAACATCTGAAATAAAATAATAAGAAAGTCTGGCCCTAAATCGGGATCAGTTCGTTTTAAACACTGCCTAGAAGATGGGACACGCCTATCGCACCTGGCGCCCACGATGATCCTCCTGCACCTAGCCCGATAAAACCTCCAAAAACGGCGGCCCTGGTGTCATTCGGGCGAGAGAATCAGAGCCTTCAGCTCAACGAAAAGACAGTTGGCCCAAAAATAAACACCAACATATGAACGAAAATAATATGCCATAGGAGAGAAGAGGAAAAGGCAGAGAATTGTTTCTATATATTTTCCGAAAGTGAATAAGGTGTATAAGTATAGGCCCGTTGAGGCGAAAACCATTCATAATTCCTACAATTAAACGGTAACGTTTCATTATAAATTTCGCTAATGCTTACTCCATTAATGTATAGTCGTACGCACGCTTCTAATTGTATTCATACACTATTCACGTGAGACTATTCATGAAGGCTAAATTGCCTTTTCTCCAACAAAATTCCAACAGTCCCCCCCCAAAAGACAATATGACTGAAAAACTCAAAATTAATAAAGTAAAATAATAAAATCAACAAAACAAATATAGGTTAGACAACCTTTCGCTATCGTTTGAATTCGCGCGAGATGTAGCTTTCGGCTATTGAACCTTCCTTAAGTGAGTTCATCGCTCACATGAGCGGGACATAATGAAAACACCATAAGAGGGGGGCTGAATAGGTTTATGCTAATCTAATCCGGTTTTATGTTAATTAAAACTAAATTAACAAATTATCCTAGCAAATTAACATATTGCAACAATTATTTTACAGTGATAATCAATATAAAACAAAGGGTAAAATAAACAAAGCTATAATAAATATAGTGGACAAAACTAAATAATAAGACAATGGCAATGTGAGCAATGAGCCACAAGATAAATGAACGCCAAATTCAAACTCAAACACATCAAATGATCACCCGAGTTCGGACCTTCCGTCCTACGTCTCCGCTCCCACTCCTGGGGAGAAATCTACTATCACAACCGGCGTTTTCGACACTCACCCAAATAATGTCTTAACGCCATACAAATTGATTTCAACCGCTCACCGATCAACTTCACAATATCATAATATAACTACACAAATCCCCACTCAAGTGTTGGCCTTTCACGTGTCTCCCTCAATCCATAATTATCGATCTACCCTTCTAGGCATTACCTCACCCCACTCCTCTTGGGACCTAACACGTCTTCTCACCTCTGCACTCTTCTTGTGTATTTGCTGCCAATACAAAGTGAATCCTCACAATTAAGCTTTTCAATAACAAATGAATGTCTCTACAATGGGATGAGAACCACAATGTAGGCTCACTCTCTAAGTCACAAACCCACAACCCTAAATTATTACCATGCATGCAAATACAATAAGCTCAATAGTTTGTGTGTGAAACAAAAAGTATAATCAAAACAAACTAAACTCAATTATGAAAATCTACCTTATGAAGGATTGATTAATCAAATAAACAATTAAATCATAAAGCTAGAAATTAACGTTTAGAATTTTCTCTAAAATGAAAAAGAGTAGGAAGAGATTGAATGAAGCTCAAACACCAAGAATGATCCCACTTCCTCTTGTAAAATAATCTTCACAAACCAAAGCTTTAAACAAACTAAACAAACTTTAAACAATTTGCTTAACATACTTAAAACTCTTTTTTAAAAACCTCTTGGTTAGTTTTGGTCTGAGGCTATGACGCGCGTATTTAAGAGACCCACAAAAACTAAGAAACAAAGTAAAAAGACTAAAACAATCAAAACAGAACAACGATTGAAAAAAAAACTAGCCATTACCAACATCAGTAGATGATGAGCTGGACCGTTATAGGCATTTTTCCAAAGCTCATCAGCTCGACTGATGACCTTATCAGTCGACTGATGGCCTTCACAGTCGATCAGCAGTCGACCAACAAATTTTAAAAACAAAAAACTATTGACATATTCCAGCACATTTTCATCAGATCACTGATAACACATTTCAGTCTGATTTGAATAGCTTAAAACTAACTTTTATAAATTGCCTTTTAAAAAATTTAATTAAATAAATATCAGGAAAATATAAAAAACTTTGGAAAATTATTTATAAACATAATAGTAAACATATACAAAAGGAATTTCTTAGAATTGCACTCCCAATTGCTAAAATCTTATCATTTTTTAAAACTAGGTCCAAAAACAGAAAATACAAAACACATGGTTTTTTATGCTCATTTTAACTTAAACCAAAACTTTTGAAACATTATAAAAATAATTTTTATAGGACTTGACATAAAATATAAATATTTATTGTTAAGTCTATAAACAAGAAATAAAATATTTTCCCCAAAAATTATATATTTGTAATTCATTCTTTTAAAACCAATGAACTGAATTCATACCAAACACATAGAACATTGAAACAAAGATATATTCTTCCAATTTTATTCATTTGTTTCATATTAAAACTTGAAAACTTATAAAACCAAAACATATATATACTATATATACATACACACACACACACACATAAATATATATATATAATATATATATATATATACTATATATATATATACAAAACCAACACGTGTATGTGCTGCTATATGATGAGCTTAAAGCATTGAACACACATAATATTAAAACTATTGCTAAATATACCCAAGCTTGCATGAAGCGTCTTCAATAAAGCACCGACTTGGTACATTTACGGGATGAGGCTTGAACTTGGATCTTCAACTTGAATTGCAAGCGCTTCATTATCGATTTATTCCGCCAACCTCCATTGGATATGCATCGTTTGAACGCAATTCATCCAACCTTCGACTCATTGTTTGCCTAGAATAAAGACAAAAACACAAAACACTAGACAACAAAGTTAGTCGTTAAAATTATTTATACAAAACATCATCAAAACAAAAAAGGTCAACACATAATAGACTAGGCCCTTAAAATTAGCCCCTTTGACCAGGTATTGACGAAAACACACACAATACTCTTTCTATTGAGCAAAGGCCGACTTTGAGCCATTAAATGCATGCCTCATATAAACCGACTCATGAAGTTTCTAGCGGGTAGCCTAAGCCCCCTCCCCCTACCACGACGTATCATGGTTCCTTCACGCTAGTAGTCTCCAATGGTACTACAGCTGGAATCCATACCCTCTACAATACACGCGCTTAGACTATTAGCAGTAAAATTCAGCCTAACCACGCTGTATCATAAGAGCAATCGTCATCACAAAGGAAGGGAAAGCTATCACATGCTACTATAACTGATATACTAAATAATTCTAGGTCGATGGCTCACACGAGTATCACTAGTCCAGGCTTGTTTCTACCATATTGCAACCAACATTAGGACTATGTCTCCAAATAAGGGTTGCTGTTACCGCTGTCAGTGCACCTTATTTATAGCTATAACCACATCTCCCTCGATGAATCCAGAATCACACCCTGGATAGACCCTTTATTAATGGTCAGCAAGATTCTTTTTAGACTTTACAACTTGCCTAACAGATGCTTTGTATATATTATCAAAGTTATTTTATAATTAGTCCCTTTATATTGCTTGACATTAGGTTCCCCTTCTTGTTTAAGTTATTTTTTAAATCAATTTTTCCAGGCAAGCAGTACAAGTAGTAAGAGCGAAAGATTTGCATTTTGAAACAACTTAATTAAGGATAAAGGGAACCTAAATAGCCAATTTATTTATTTGATAGACTAATTTGAATTATACTTTTATCATCATATAGATAGAAGTTACTAAGACATACCTCTTGATTTGATTTTCCAGGACATTGATTCATCGCGCATCTCCTATAACTAGACGCATACTAGTTGACAGAGCATATTTATATAAACTCTAATCATTTTCTTAAAATCTCAACGAGAAAACATTATACATTGTAGTATCAAATAATAGCCTATAAAAAGTAATACTTTCTATTACTATTAAAAATGATAGCCGACATCAAATATGTTAGCATAAAACAGATCATGCGTCTATGATCATAAATGATCGTAGTCTACGTCTGGAAGATGTAACCCTGCCATAGAGTTTTAGAATTTCCTCTTAATATCTGAACATTTCAAACCTAATGCTCGAAACTAAAATACTACAGTTATTTCTTTACATGTTATGCGTTACGCACATACTAAATAAAAATTCTACTAATAGTTACATGCAAAGCATTCAAGTCTGAGCAACCTTATAATATATGATTTCATATCTTAAAGTATATTTCAGATTTCATTATGCATAAATTTTAAATTCTCGTATTATAAGAGCCGTTTCAAATTTGTTGCATAACAAAGGAGACTTCAACATTTAAATTGCGTTACCTATAAAAGTGACCTTCACAAATTATTAAATTGAGTTGTACAAGAGACTTTTCAATTTTAAATACTATGCATATGAATTATTCTCATAATTCGTTTTCTTTTCTTATTCATGCTTGAATATAAAATGTTTCATAAGCGAATTATAACAATATCAAATAAATAAAAGGGTTTAAGAATATTTAGAACTGCACCATTTGATATGGACTGCTATTTAGTATCAATCTTGAGTCCAGCTACCAGATTGACTTCCTTATGAGCTTGGTTCACAAATGAGTTTGGTATACATCAATTAATAAATTCAAAATCATTATTTAGGCCAAAGGAAATTATTTATAGTTATTGTTTTTAATCGAAATTATTATAAAAATTTTATTTATTGTTCACCAGATTTACTGTTCAATCCGAGAAAAAATTCAATCTTTTAGACTGATTGGGAAAATTTATTCAAAATCAAAAGTTATAGCCATGTAAAATTAAATCTGAAATTAAAATAATAGAAAGTCTAGGCATGATCAGGAGCGTCGTGTAACACTGCCCTAGAAGATTAAGGACCCGCCTATCGCCCTGGCGCCAGATGCATCCTCTCTCCCCTTAGCGGTAAAAACCCAGGAGTGGCGACTTCTATACTCAGGCATGAGATCGAGAACAGAGCTTCATCTCAAACGAAAGAACGGATTGCCCAAAAATAACACCACATATTGAACCGAAAATTTAATATGCAAGGAAAAGCAGAGAATTGTCCTATTATTATTTTTTTCCGGGGAAAAAGTGAATAAGGATGTATATTAGGTTGAGAAACCATTATAATTCCTATAATTAATACAATAACTTCGTTATAAATTTTTGTAACAGTTCCCCATAATTGTATAGCTCGCTTACACACGTTTTAAATTGTATTCATAACACTATTCTATATGCAGACTATTCATGAAGCGCAAATGCCCTTTTTCTCCAAACAAAATATCAACAAGATTCACATTCATAATTACACACGCATTCATCTTATCATCCTTCTCAAAAATTTAAACGCTTTTGTTTTTTCCTGCTCACGAAAAAGAATTTTGTGGGAATAATGAGAGAACGACCGAAACAAATAAATCTCGTCAGAGAGAAGGAAAATGGATAGGAGTGATTTTGCTCCCAAATTCTTATTAAACCTCTACGGCCTCGTTTGGCCAAATGTTAACGAAGAGTGGTTAAAGAGAAGGATTAATGTACTTAGCCCATTGATAATCGAAGGACTAAATTATAAACCGTTAAATTAAGTTTTATTTACCTTGATGATTAGTTTTACGTGTTTGGGAATAACATGATTTTAACTATTTTCTTTATAATTAGAAGTGTTAACTCTTATTCCATCTAAATAGGCAGTATTAGTAAACCCCTCATTTTGATGGGATACTCATTTAACCCCTCTAGAGGGGTTAACTTAACCCTTCTATATTTTTTATGTTTGGCCAAATTATTGGAGGGTAACTCACTTTAACCCTTATATAGATTTGTTGGTTGCCGCAGGTAAGAAGGGCGTTAATCTCCTTAACCCTCACTTAACCTTTTTGCCAAACGTACTACATGTATAGTCTGGATTATAAGTAGGGATGAGGCTGACTTAAATTAGTTCCTTGCAGGGGGCTATTCATTGCCTCCTTAAAATAATGCAAATCAGAAAAACATAAAACATAGAACTAAACGATGCGTTAAAGGACTATTTTAAAATAGTATCCTCACTATTCAAAAAAAAAACCCAAACTGGCCAATATTCGCTTAGTTTATTAACACATTTCTTTGGCAATAAGACGTCATAAAATTACCCTTTATTAACACGAACTCAATTTCAAAGTGAATAGATAAACCATTCTATCTCTTTCTGATGTTTCACTTTGTGAGCTAAACTTTTGGGTTTGGATTCTTTTACTACATTGAAGAGGAAGAACTCAAGTGATGTTTCGGTTTTTTAGCTGCCGTTTGATGACCAAGAAGTTATATAAAAGTAATAAGTAATAAAAGAAGTTAGCTTTCTGAAATATGATGAAGTAGCGAAATAGTGGAAGCAATACTCTTATTTTTTTTATTCACATATTTTGCGAAAATTATCCGAATAATATTTCTTCTACTTCGTTTCATTTTTGTTTGTTATAGCCTATTAAAAATATTGCTTAGGCAAGAGAAGAAGAGAATATTTTTGCGGATTTTATTTAGAAATTGAGAATATCCACGTAATACAAATTTAACTTATTCTGTAAATTGATTTCATATTTAGCTACACCTAAGCTTACTTCGGCAGCCTTGAAGGAATGCGAAAATAATTAAAAAAGTAGAGATGTCTTTAGAACAAGTGCAGCAAGCTCCCAGTGGGAGTCCTAGTCAGCAAGCTCTCAAGAGCTCTCAAAGCATTTAGATATAAAAAATTATAAAAAACTAGCGTCTTGGAGCATCTCCTTATTTTATGGAGCTCCAACAAGCTCCCTAGTTAGGAGCTCCAACAATATCAAAAAAGAAAACCTCTTCTATTTTAATATTACCTATTACTTTAATTATATTTAAACCTCTTGTATTTATATTTCTAACGCCTCGCCATTAAAAAAAATCCCAGTTAAAAATCAAATAAATGCCCGTTAAAAAATTCAGACTTCTCTCCATCCCAGTTAAAAAATCAAAATAAATCAAAGTTCCCCTTCTTTGCAAAAATCCCATTTACTTTTATTCCAATTATAATTATTTTCTTCTAGGGTTTACGCTCACGCAATAAAAAACTAAAATCAATCACACGTCTGCTTGAATTTCATGCCCAAATTAATCGGAAAAAAATAGCGCTCAGATCAACTCAGACGGAAGATGAAGCGTCGAATCGAGGAAATCTCTGGATCAGTAGGCGCAAGTTAGCTGCGGTATTCGCCTCTTCGCATCGCCCAGCGCGACGTTTCATCAGATTTCTAAAGTGGGGAATTGATTTCGACCGCACCCATCATCTCCGCGAACGCCAGCATCTCAACGAAAGTCATCATCGCTCGGATCCTGGTATGTTTGAGGAGGGTTTTTGTAAAATTTTCCCAGTTGGGAGCTCCCAAGCGCCTCCACAAATTTGTGGAGCGCTTGGAGCTCCGAAGCTCTCCACCGCACGTCGGCTAAGGACGCAGGGCTTGGAGGCGGTTAGGAGCTTGCTCGAGGGGGGCTGCCGTTTTCCACGGCCCACGTCGCCTGAGCAGGCTCTCTTCAGAGCTTGCTGCCCTTCTCTTATAGGCACCAAAAATGTCAAACATTTAAGAAGTACAAAAGTAGCTTTTCCAAAGGAAAAATGTATACTTTGTCCCCTGAGTAGGAGTAGCACGTAAATATTTAAGAAATTACCAAATGTAGCTTTTCCAAAGAAAAATAGTCTACTTTTTTGCCTGAATAGAAGTAGCCCAGCCTGGACTCTTGCTTCAAACATATAATTTTTTCTTTTAAAATAGAATGAAAAATAAGTTAAAAAAAATAGAGATTCTTTATAGGCATTCATTCAACATTGTAAGGAAGTACCAAAAGTAGCTTTTCAAAGGAAAAAAATGTATACTTTTTCCCCGGAGTAGGGAGTAGCCCACAGTAAATATTTAAGAAATTACCAAAGCGTAGCCTTTTCCAAAGGAAAATATGCTACTTTTTTTGCCTGGAATAGCAAGTAGCAGCCTTGACTTTCTTGCTTCAACATATAATTTTTTCTTTAAAATAGGAGTAATAGCCTCTACTTTTCGTTACTTTAACTATTTTATATGTACGTTCTCTGCAAAACAAAACATGCCCTTTTAGCGGATATTAAGATTAAATCCATTAAGAAATGGGTTAGGAACATAAATATAGGCGGTAAAATAGTCACTTTGCCTTCAACCATTTAGATTTGCTGGAATATTTGATCAAAGTAGTGCCTGCATTTAATTGAAAGGTATCATTTGCAAGAGGAGTTGAAGTACAATATCGCAATTTCCAAAGATTGAGCAGACTAATGCTGCAAGTATTGCGAGATGTAAGAACTAATATCTCAAAAAAACCGCACATTAAAAATATTGCAGATTCTGGGCAAATTTGGCAAATTAGTAGAGATGTGCTGAGATAGACGGGCCAAAATAAGAACCCTACCAGAAAATCTCGCGCGTGCGAAATAGACGAGAGGTCTCGACCCCAAAACTCGCTGAAATTCGAGGGGGCAAAATCAATCCCGATAAATTTTACTCTTTATCCTCTCTTGAAAGATCGATTTAGAATTTTGTTCTCGATATTTGCTAAATCAATCGAAAAAACATCAAAATTCAGCCAAAAAAAAAGTCAAAAGGAGTAATTGAAAAAGGTCATTGGCTTTGAGGCGACTCCTCACGCAGCCAGATTTCTTCACCTTTTTTTGCAGTTCATTTTCCTATTTTGTTTTTCCCCCCAAATAGGGTTTTTGTTCCTGCTTAGCCATTCGCATAGTAGTTAATTATTTCTCATTGTTTGCCCATCCAAATTTGAAGCGATCCGGTATCATAAAACGCCGGAGGTGAGTAACAAAATTTAGAATTAGGGCTTCTGTGCACAAATTTAGCGATTTTTATTCGGAAAGTTGCGTCTTTGCAGGTAATTTTTTCTAGTTTTCAGTCGAGCTATGTGGGCAGTTTTGTAGTAAATAGGATTCGGGTGATGAATGAACCTCAATGGTTAAAGAGCTGCGCAGAGAAGTGATCCGAGAAGCTATTAGGATCATTTGAATCAACACCGTCATTTGCCATTCGAATCCTCAGCGGTTGCTGCATATGTCAAAGCATTGGTTAAGGGTTGATTAAGGCTGCGAAGAGAGCCTCATTGCTCCAAGTCAGTTGCAACGACTCCGTCCGTGGTAGAGATTGACAATTTTCTGCTCCCTCTTTTAATTAACATGGCTTTTCGTTTGTCATACCTAGACGTGCCATTTATTCCTGAACTAATTTCCGAGAATAACTTAATTATTATTGCATTTGTCTAGCTTCTACACTTTTATCTAATATCAATACATATTCAATTTACTGCTGGCGATGATTTATTCTTGAAAATAACTACGTAGAATTTTGTATAATTGTAACCTTTAGGGCTGTTTGTATGCTGGGCGAAACATAGAGTATTTATGTCATAATGGGAAAGTGGTTATCCACCTCACCACTTACCATTTTGAGTTATTACATTGTTTGGTTAGGAATCCTTGTGATCCTAAAATAAAATAGTATTACATTTTGGATAGCGACAATGTAAACTTTGAAATGTGATAGCTTATGTGTACCCTATTAAAATTCCTGTTGTTTTATTAATGCATAGGATTACACCATGATACACAAAACACTCTTCATAATCAATTTATGCCTCTCTAAACTAGTAGCAATCGGAAATGCTGTTAATTAAGAAAACTCATAGGAATATGAGGGACCTTATTGTAATTTTAATTATTTGAGGGACTAATTTTTTGAAAATCATTAAGAATGCGAACCTAATACTAATTCAAAGATTTCAGCGGCTAATCAAAATATTGAAAGATTAAGGGACTAAGTTGGGGCAAAAGGGAAAAGAAATAAGTTTTAGGTCATTTATAATCAAACGGCGGAGGAGGGGGTAAACAATGTTTTTAATTTTTTTATTTCGTTTTCTTGTTTACCAGCTGACACTCGGCAAATCCAATCTGTATATTCCGCTCAATTCCCCCTCCCCGCCCCCCCCCCCCCCCCCTTTCCCCCCCCCCCGCTATTGTTCTCCATACGAAACGAACTGGAGAGCTGCAAGGACTCTCGGCGGATGGTTGTAGCACAGGTAATTGATGATGTTTTGCGTACGTGCTTCCGAAAAAATATGTATTTATTTGTTGATCAACAAACCCTTCTTCGATTTGTACAGTTGAAAGTACATTGACACTCTTCTTTACTTAACCAGTTTAATTGCTTTTTGAGATAAATATCCTCATTTCCCTCCTTTCTTTTGTTCGTATATATAGAATTGTGTTTGAACTTTTATTTATTCTAGAGCTAAAATTAGAACTTGATCCTATCTCTTACTCTCCTTTTCTTTCTCCTATTCCTCATTGGAAACTTTTTTTTTTTTTTTGAGTCTCTTAATAAGGTGCACGAACAATATTGAGAATACATTAAAAATCATTGAGATCGACAAATCTTTTCCACAACCCAACCTTCCAATTTCAATTACATAATTATATGTTTGAAGCATCGTAACCTTAATTGATTATATATAAATTAACTTCCACAATCCTTTCATAGGCCTTTTAATTTGCTTTTTTCTCCAAATTTATTTGCATATACTCTATTCCATAAGCATACTCACATAAGCTTATCATAGATTTCTCTCTCTTGTATATATACTAGCTAGCTATGTCAAGACCCTTTATGCATGCTCGTTCTGTCTAGATATTGGAGCTTGGAATTGTATCTCACTCGGTCATCATCGGTTTATCCTTGGGCGTATCTCGGAAATCATCTACAGTTACGCCTCTCGTAGCAGCGCTCTTCTTCCACCAATTCTTCGAGGGGTTTGCCCTTGGAGGCTGCATATCTCAGGTGAAGTCCAAACTAACGAAAACTTTCTAAACTATATTTTATTAACAGTTACACTTCCAAACTTCAAATGGCTTTTGTTTTTTTTTCGAAAACCATCTGATATTTAGGGTCATTTTATGCAAACCACCTTAAAAGTTAGTTTTCACTCCAATCAACCACCTAACCCTATTTTGCTGCTAAAATCTTTTTGAAATCCCAACAATGCCCTCACTTAATTACTCTCACATATAACAAGGTGATTCCCTCTTAACGAGACGAGGCTCCTAACCACATCGATGTCTGAATGGTGAGGGCATTGTTCGAATTTTAGGAGGAAAGTGGGGTCAGGTAGCTGATTGGATGAAAACTAACTTTGTAGATGATTTAGATATTAATAGGAAATATAAAAAGATTTGCATAAAATGATCCTAAATATAAGGTCCAAGGACAAATTCTTACTTTTTTGCCTTCAACTTAGAAGGCACCTTTGTCATTTTTCAATTTAACCAAGGACTTAAAATGGCTTTTATCATGTAATTCTCACTTCAACAGAGGAAACAATACTCTCTAAAGCACCGTTTGGCAAAGGGGTAAAGAAGATGGATTAAGAAAAAAGATTAACATGCATAGTTAGTCTATTCGATAACCAAAAAGACTAAATTATATTAACCCGTTATATAAGTTTTATTTTAGCCATTGTGATCATTTTTAGTGTTTGGAAATAACAAGAATTTTGACTATTTTCTCTATAATTAGAGGGGTTAAGTCTTATTCTTTCTAAATAGGAGTATTAGCAAACCCCGTATTTTAAGAGGTTAACTCATTTTAATCCCTCTAGATGGATAAGCTTAACCGTTTATGTATTATTTGCGTTTGACAAATTATTGAGGGTTAACTCACTTTAACCATTATATAGATTTTCTGTGTTTTGACAGGTTAAGAAGTGTCTATCCGCAGTTAACCCAAAATTATAACCTCAAGATTCACACAATTTTGGACTTTTTGTGTAGTAGAAGAAACCTGTGACACAATTACATTAAGATCGCACACTCAACGTCTTGACTATTGTTGTTATCCTTGCAGGCTGGATTTCATAACCTAAAAACAGTACTAATGGCATTCTTCTTTGCCATCACAACTCCTGGAGGAATAGCTTTAGGGATCACAACTGCATCATTTTATGGTCCTGAGAGTAAAACTGCTACGATTGTGCAGGGAATTCTAGACTCAACCTCTGCAGGCATTTTAATTTACATGGCAATGGTGGATTTGATTGCCATGGAATTTATTGGTTTGCTGAAGAGCAGCAGTGTATTGTTGAGAGTGATCTTGTGTTTTGCTCTGTTTCTTGGTGCTGTGTCCATGTCTATGTTGGCTATTTGGGCATGATTATTTGTTCATTGTATGTTTGAGTGTAGAGAATGTACCATGATTGTTTTTAGTTAGGCTGAATTTTTTTTTTTTTTGTTAATTTGTTTCTGCTTAGTTTTGTGTTTTTTTACATTTTCTTCTTGAGGTTAGCAAATAATTTTCCCCCTCTTGTATTCTTGTACTATTTGTCACCCGTCCGATGCATGGGACTTGGTACAATTATTATAGTAAATTCGTGAAGATACAATATATATGGCTTTTTTGCACAAGAACAATATCGTCTGTTATGAGGCCTACATGTTATACATCAGAGTAAAATTAACTCGACTGGGACTTGTAGAACCGTGTGTCAAAATTTGTAGAAGAGAGATTTCATTCTCTTATTGTACTTATTTGATTGTCAATTTATCATCGACTCCGAATATTTGTTTTAGATTAAATAAGATTAAGGGCCTATCACAAACTATCATGAATATTTTATATTAGAGAAATTTGTTGTGAACTTTATCACTAAACTACGATTTCAACGGTGGCCAGGTGACGTGTTTGTAACATGTTATGTACAAGTTTTCTCTTATATACTGCGTATATCTTCTCGCCTTATCCTAATTTTAAGGGTGGCTAGGCCTTTTATATACCCAACTCTTTTTCCGTAGTTTTTCCCCCCTAATAAGTTTATTGATTTTCTGAAGCTCATATAAGTTTTATGAAATTTATCCCAGAGAAATAAATACACTTCACAGAAGATGTTGCTAATTTTGTTAAGAATAACAATAATTGTTTGTGTATTATTGAATGTTTATAAATGAGAAATGTAAACTCATTATTATAAACGGTTCTAGAAAAGATAAAAAAAATCCAAATCTGTTTGTTTCTAATCAGATAAGAAAAGACAAAAATAAAACTCCATTCGATATTTTCAATCACTTTTAGGTGCGTCTAGTACATGTAAAACAGCCCGCTGAAAATCAAGCTATGGCAAGAAACTTTCGAGTATACAATAGTCAACGCATTAACATAATTATAAAGGACTAACTTGAAAAATAGCCCTTTGATAAAAGGCTCGTACGTATTAAACTCTCAGATTAAATATTTGTTAATTCTATATTAGGTTGTAAATTTTCATACTTCTAACTAGACTCCAAACACTTTATGCTTGTCAAACTCGGGGTGTTGTTTTAAAACAAGTAATAAACTTGGGAATGTAAATAAATACAAGGATGTTTAATTTTGAGTCTTATTTAGAAATACGAAGATTTGAGAGACTAATATAAGATGCCTTTTATAAAGTGTTTGTTTTACCCTCTAAATCTCAATGGCCTTTGTTTGTTTTTTGTCTGGACTAGGCGATATTGTAGCCCTTAGATTATAGTACTAGGATTATGTTGTCTCGGGATTATTTTAGTCCAATCCAATATTTATTTTTATAAGGACTTATATCCAGACTAAGTTAAATAATTCAAATTAGTGTATATTTTTGGAAGGATTATAACCGTTAAGACTAATATCAAAACCAGAATGATGTTCTTGCCCTCCAATCAACTTATATTATACCAAGCAGAGTATTTGGATAACAAATACGCAAAGCAGCTACTAACATCAGCTTGTTCATTGATATAAATTTTAAAAATAATTAATTAGTGGATTACATGCAATATGGATAATCATTAATCTATATGCACATTCAAACTAGGATTTGTTGGAAAATTTATCAAATCAAATGTTATAGCATGTAAAATAAATCTGAAATAAAATAATAAGAAAGTCTGGCCTAATCGGGATCAGTCGTTTAAACACTGCCCTAGAAGATTGAGGACACGCCTATCGCCCTGGCGCAGATGATCCTCTCTCACCTAGCGATAAAACCCTCCAAAAACGGCCGGCCTGTGTATTCGGGCGAGAGAACAGAGCTTCAGCTCAGACGAAGAACAGTTGCCCAAAAATAACACCAACATATGAACGAAAATAATATGCATAGGAGAGAAGAGGAAAAGGAGAGAATTGTTTCTATATATTTTCCGAAAGTGAATAAGGGTGTATATATAGGGTTGAGAAAACCATTATAATTCCTACAATTAATACGGTAACGTTCATTATAAATTTTCGTAATGTTCTCCATAATGTATAGTCGTTACGCACGTTCTAATTGTATTCATTACACTATTCCACGTGAGACTATTCATGAAGGTAAAATTGCCTTTTCTCCAACAAAATATCCAACAGTCCCCCCCCCAAAAGACAATATTGACTGAAAACTCAAAATTAATAAATAAAATAATAAATCACAAAACAAATATAGGTTAGACAACCTTTCGTATCGTGAATTCGGGAGATGTAGCTTTCGGCTTTGAACCTTTCCTTAGTGAGTTCATCGTCACATGAGGGACATAATGAAAACACCATAGAGGGGGGGTGAATAGGGTTTATGCTAATCTAATCCGGTTTTATGTTAATTAAAACTAATTAACAAATTATCCTAGCAAATAAGATATGCAACAATTATTTTCAAGGATAATCAATATAAACAAAGGGTAAAATAAACAAATGTAAATAATATAGTGGACAAACTAAATAATAAGACAATGGCAATGTGAGCAATGAGCACAAAGATAAATGAACGCCAAATCAAACTCAAACACAATCAAATGATCACGGAGTTCGGACCTTCCGTCCTACGTCTCCGCTCCCCACTCCTGGGGAGAAATCTACTATCACAACCGGGTTTTCGACACTCACCCAAATAATGTTTACGCCATACAATATTGATTTTCAACGCTCACCGATCAACGTTCACAATATCATAATATAACTACACAAATCCCACCTCAAGTGTTGGCCTTTCACGTGTCTCCCTCAAGTGCTCATAATTATGATCTACCCTCTAGGCATTACCATCGACCCCACTCCTCTTGGGACCTACCACGTCTCTCACCTCTGCACTCTTCTTGGTGTATTTGTGCAATACAAAGTGAATCCTCACAATTAAGCTCTCAATACAAATGAATTGTTCTCTACAATGGATGAGAACACAATGTAGGCTCACTCTCTAAGTCACAAACCCACAACCCTAAATTATACCATGCATGCAAATACAATAAGCTCAATAGGTTGTGTGTGAACAAAAAGTATAATCAAAACAAACTAAACTCAATTATGAAAATCTACCTTATGAAGATGATAATCAATAAACAATGTAAATATAAAGCTAGAAATTAAGTTTAGAAAATTTTCTCTAAAATGAAAAGAGTAGGAGAGATGAATTGAAGCTCAAACACCAAGAATTGATCTCCACTTCCTCTTGTAAAAATATCTTCACAAACCAAGCTTTAAACAAACTAAACAAACTTTAAACAATTGTTAAACATACTTAAACTCTTTTTTAAAACTCTCTTGGTTAGTTTTTGGTCTGAGGTATGACGGGTATTTATAGAGACCCCAAAACATAAGAAAAACAAAGTAAAAAGACTAAAAAATCAAAACAGAACAAGATTGAAAAAAAACTAGCCATTACAACATCAGTCGATTGATGAGCTGACCGTTATAGGCATTTTCCAACTCATCAGTCGACTGATGACCTTATCAGTCGACTGATGGCCTCATCAGTCGATCAGTCAGTCGACCAACATAAAAACAAAAACTATTGACTATTCCAGACATTTTCATCAGTCGACTGATAACACATTTCAGTCTGATTTGAATAGTAAAACTAATTTTTAAATTGCTTTTAAAAATAATAAATAAATTCAGAAAAATATAAAACTTTGGAAAATATTTATAAACATAATAGTAAACATATTACAAAAGGAATTTTTAGAATTGCACTTCCCAATTGTAAAATCTTATCATTTTTTAAAACTAGTCCAAAACATGAAAATACAAAACACATGTTTTTGTCATTTTAACTTAAACAAACTTTTGAAACATTATAAAATAATTTTATAGACTTGACATAAAATATAAATTGTTATTGTTAAGTCTATAAACAAGAAATAAAATATTTTCCCAAAATTATATATTTTATTCATTCTTTTAAAACCAATGAACATGAATTCATACCAAACACATATGAACATGAAACAAAAATATATTTTCCAATTTTATTCATTTGTTTCATATTAAAACTTGAAAACTTATAAAACCAAAACATATATATATATATATACATACACACACACACACACATATATTATATATATATATATATATACAAAACCAACACGTGTATGTGTGTATATGATTGAGCTTAAAGCATTGAACACACATAATATAAAACCTATGCTAAATATACCCAAGCTTGATGAAGGTCTTCAATAAGCACGACTTGGTACATTTACGGATGAAGCTTGAACTTGGATCTTCAACTTGAATTGCAAGGCTTCATATCGATATTCCGCCAACCTCCATTGGATATGATCGTTGAAGCGCAATTCCATCCAACCTTCGACTCATTGTTTGCCTAGAATAAATACAAAAACACAAACACTAGACAAACAAAGTTAGTCGTAAATTATTTATAAAAACATCATCAAAACAAAAAGGTCAACACATAATAGACTAGGCCTTAAATTAGGCCCCTTTGACCAGGTATTGACGAAAACACACACAATACATCTTTATCTATTGAGCAAAGCGAGTTGAGCATTAAATGTCATGCTCATAATAAACCGACTCATGAGAGTTTCTAGGGGTTAGCCTAGCCCCCTCCCCCTAACCACGACTATCATGGTTCCTTTCACGTAGGTAAGTCCTCCAATGGTACTACAGCTGGATATCATACCCTCTACAATACACGCGTTAGACTTATTAAGAGTAAAATTCAGCCTAACCAGCTGTATCATAAGAGCATCGTCATCACAAAGAAGGGAAAGTATCACATGCTACTATAATGATATATAAATATATCTAGGTCGATGCTCCACACGAGTATCACTAGTCCAGCTTGTTTCTACCATATTGAACCAACATTAGGACTATGTCTCCAAATAAGGGTTGGGTTACCGCTGTCAGTGACCTTATTTATGAGCTTAACCACATCTCCCTCGATGAATCCAGAATCACACTCCTGGATAGACCCTTTATTAATGGGTCAGCAAGATTCTTTTTAGACTTTACAACTTTGCCTAACAGATGTTGTATATATTTATCAAGTTATTTTATAATTAGTCCTTTATATTGCTTGACATTAGGTCCCCTTCTTGTTTAAGTTATTTTTTAAATCAATTTTTCCAGGCAAGAGTACAAGTAGTAAGAGGAAAGATTGATTTGAAACAACTTATAAGGATAAGGGAACCTAATAGCAATTTATTTATTTGATAGACTAATTTTAATATAACTTTTATTCATCATATAGATAGAAGTTATAAATAGCAATTTATTTATTTGATAGACTAATTTTAATATAACTTTTATTCATCATATAGATAGAAGTTATAAGACATACCTCTTTTATTCATCATATAGATAGAAGTTATAAGACATACCTCTTGATTTGATTTTCCAGGACATTGATTCATCGCATCTCCTATAACTAGGCATACTAGTTGACAGAGCATATTTATATAAACTCTAATCATTTTCTAAAATCTCAAGAGAAAACATTATACATGTAGTCAAATAAATAGCTATAAAAATTAATCTTTCTAGTTACTATTAAAATGATAGGACATCAAAATATGTTAGCATAAAAGATCATGGTCTATGATCATAAATGATCGTAGTCTATGTCTGAAGATGTAACTGCATAGAGTTAGAATTTGCTCTTAATATCTGAACATTTCAAACTAATGTCGAACTAAAATACTACAGTTATTTCTTTACATGTATGCGTACGCACATACATAAATAAAATTACTAATAGTTACATGCAAAGCATTCAAGAGAACCTTATAATATGATTTCATATCTTAAAGTATATTTCATATTTCATATGCATAAATTTTAAATTCTCGTATTATAAGAGGTTTCAAATTTGTTGCATACAAAGGAGACTTTCCAAATTTAAATTGGTTACCTATAAAAGTGACCTTCCAAATTTAAATTGGTTGCTTACAAAAGAGACTTTTCAATTTTAAATTTATGCATATGAATTATTCTCATAATTCCGGTTCTCTTATTCATGCTTGAATATAAAATGTTTCATATGGAATTATAACAATTATCAAATAAATAAAAGGGTTTAAGAATATAGAACTGACCATTTGATATGGATGTGCTATTAGTATCAATCTTGAGTCCAGCTCCAGTATTGACTTCTTTGAGTTGGTTCACAATGAGTTTGGTATACATCAATTAATAAATTCAAAATCATATTAGCAAAAGGAATTAGTTTATAGTTATTGTTTTTAATCCGAAATTATTATAAAAAATTTTATTATTGTTCACCAGATTTTACTGTTCATCCGAGAAAAAATCAATCTTTTAGACTATTGGAAAATTTATCAAATCAAAAGTTATAGCATGTAAAATAAATCTGAAATAAAATAATAAGAAAGTCTGGCATGATCAGGAGCAGTCGTGTAAACACTGCCCTAGAAGATTAAGGACCCGCCTATCGCCCTGGCGCAGATGATCCTCTCTCCCCTAGCGGTAAAAACCCAGGAAGTGGCCGACTTCTATACTCAGGCGAGAGAACAGAGCTTCATCTCAAACGAAGAACGGTTGCCCAAAAATAACACCAACATATGAACGAAAATAATATGCAGAGGAAAAAGAGAGAATTGTTTCTATATATTTTCCGAAAGTGAATAAGGATGTATATATAGGGTTGAGAAAGCCATTATAATTCCTATAATTAATACAATAACGTTCGTTATAAATTTTTGTAACGTTCCCCATAATGTATAGTCGTTACACACGTTTTAATTGTATTCATAACACTATTCTATATGAGACTATTCATGAAGGCAAAATTGCCTTTTCTCCAACAAAATATCCAACAAGATTCATATATACACACGCATTCATCTTATCATCCTTCTCAAAAAGTTACGCTTTTGTTTTTTCCTTGCTCACGAAAAAGAATTTTGTGGGAATAATGGAGAACGACCGAACAAATAAATCTCGTCAGAAGAAGGAAAATGATAGGAGTGATTTTGTCCCAAATCTTAAACCTCTACGGCCTCGTTTGGCAAATGGTTAACGAAGAGTGGTTAAAGAGAAGGATTAATGTACTTAGCCCATTTGATAATCCGAAGGACTAAATTATTAACCCGTTAAATAAGTTTTATTTTAGCCTTTATGATTAGTTTTAGTGTTTGGGAATAACAATGATTTTAACTATTTTCTTTATAATTAGAAGGGTTAACTCTTATTCCATCTAAATAGGAGTATTAGTAAACCCCTCATTTTGAGGGGTTAACTCATTTTAACCCCTCTAGAGGGGTTAACTTAACCCTTCTATATTTTTTATGTTTGGCAAATTATGGAGGGTTAACTCACTTTAACCCTTATATAGATTTGTTGTGTTTGGCAGGTTAAGAAGGGGTTAAGTCTCCTTAACCCCTCACTTAACCTTTTGCCAAACGGTACCTACATGTATAGTCTGGATTATAAAGGTAGGGATGGGTGACTTTAAATTAGTTCCTTTCATGGGGGCTATTCATTGCCTCCTTAAAAATAATGCAAATCAGATAAAACATAAACATAGAACTAAACGATGGTTAAGACTATTTTAAAATAGTATCCTCACTATTCCAAAAAAAAAACCAAACGTGGCCAATATTCGTTAGTTTATTAACACATTCTTTGGCAATAGAGTCAAAAATACCCTTATTAACACGACTCAATTTCAAAGTGATAGATAAACATTCTTCTCTTTCTGATGTTTCAAACTTTGTGAAGCTAAACTTTGGGTTTGGATTCTTTTCTACCATTGAAGAGGAAGAACTCAAGTGTGTTTCGGTTTTTTAGTGCCCGTTTGGATGACAAGAAGTATATAAAAGTAATAAGTAAATAAAAGAAGTTAGCTTCTGAAATTATGATGAAGTAGGAAATAGTGGAAGCAATACTCTTTTTTTTTACTTCACATATTTTTGGAAAATAGTCCGAATAATATTTCTTCTACTTCGTTCATTTTTTTGTTTGGATAGCTATTAAAAATATTGTTAGGAAGAGAGAAAGAGAATATTTTTGGGATTTTATTTAGAAATTGAGAATATCCACGTAATACAAAATTTAACTTTATTCTTAAATTGATTCATATTTCAGCTACACCTAAGCTACTTCGGAGCCTTGAGGAATGGAAAATAATTAAAAAAAAGTAGAGATGTCTTAGAACAAGTGCAGCAAGCTCCCAGTTGGGAGTCCTAGTCAGCAAGCTCTCAAGAGCTCTCAAGCATTTTAGTATAAAAAATTATAAAAATAGGTCTTGGGAGCATCTCCTTATTTTATGGAGCTCCAACAAGCTCCTAGTGTATAAAAAATTATAAAAATAGGTCTTGGGAGCATCTCCTTATTTTATGGAGCTCCAACAAGCTCCTAGTTAGGAGCTCCAACAATATCAAAAAGGAGCATCTCCTTATTTTATGGAGCTCCAACAAGCTCCTAGTTAGGAGCTCCAACAATATCAAAAAAAAAACCTCTTCTATTTTAATATTTTACCTATTACTTTCAATTATATTTAAACCTCTTGTATTTTATTTCTAACCGCTCCCAGTTAAAAAATCCCAGTTAAAAAATCCAAATAAATCCCAGTTAAAAAATTCAGCACTTCTCTCCACTCCCAGTTAAAAAATCCAAATAAATCAAAGTTCCCTTCTTTGAAAAGTCCCATACTTTTATTCCATTATAATTATTTTCTTCCTAGGGTTTCGTCACGAATAAAAAACTAAAATCAAGTCAACGTCTGCTTGAATTTGATCCCCAAATTAATGGAAAAAAATAGCGCTCAGGATCACTCAGACGGAGAGATGAGCGTCGAATCGAGGAAATCTCTGGATCAGTAGGCGCAAGTTAGCTGCGGGTATCGCCTCTTCGATCGCCAGCGGACGATTCATCAGATTTCTAAAGTGGGAATTGATTTCCGACCCGCCACCCATCATCTCCGCGAACGCCAGCATCTCAACGGAAAGGTCATCATCGTCGATCCTGGTATGTTTGAGGGGGGGTTTTGTAAAATTTTTCTAGTTGGGAGCTCTCAAGCGCTCCACAAATTTGTGGAGCGCTTGGGAGCTCCGAAGCTCTCCACCGCCACGTCGGCCTAAGGAGAGGGGCTTGGGAGGGGTTAGGAGCTTGCTGGAGGGGGGGCTGCCGTTTTCCACGGCCACGTCAGCCTTGAGAGCTCTCTTCAGAGCTTGCTGCCCTTGCTCTGAGAGCAAGTCCAGCAAGCTCCCAGTTGGGAGTCCTAGTCAGCAAGCTCTCAAGAGCTCTCAAGCATTTTGGTATAAAAAATTATAAAAATAGGTCTTATATGTCTACTTTTTTGCCTGGAATAGAAGTAGCAGCCTTGACTTCTTGCTTCAACATATAATTTTTTCTTTAAAATAGGAATGAAAAATAATTAAAAAAAATAGAGATGTCTTATAGGCATCATGTCAACATTTAAGGAAGTACCAAAAGTAGCTTTTCCAAAGGAAAAAATGTATACTTTTTCCCCTGGAGTAGGAGTAGCACGTAAATATTTAAGAAATTACCAAATGTAGCTTTTCCAAAGGAAAATATGTCTACTTTTTTGCCTGGAATAGAAGTAGCAGCCTTGACTTCTTGCTTCAACATATAATTTTTTCTTTAAAATAGGAGTAATAGCCTCTACTTTTCTTACTTTAACTATTTTATAGGTACTTCTCTGCAAACAAACATGCCCTTTAGCGGATATTAAGATTAAATCCATTAAGAAATGGGTTAGGGGAACATAATATAGGGGTAAAATAGTCACTTTGCCTTCAACCATTAGATTTGCTGGAATATTTGTCAAAGTAGTGTGATTTAACTTGAAGTATCATTTGCAAGAGGATTTGAAGTACAAATATGCAATTTCCAAGATTGAGAGACTAATGTGCAAGTATTGGAGATGTAAGAACTAATATCTCAAAAAACCCAATTAAAAATATTGCAGATTCTGGGGCAAATTTGCAAATAGTAGAGATGTGTGAGATAGACGGGCAAAATAAAACCCTACCCAGAAAATCTCGCGCGTGCGAAATAAGACCGAGAGGTCTCCGACCCCAAAACTCGCTGAAATTCGGGGGGAAAATCAATCCCGATAATTTTATCTCTTTATCCTCTCGTTGAAAGATCGATTTAGAATTTGTTCGATATTGTAAATCAATCGATAAAACATCCAAAATTCAGCCAAAAAAAAAGTCAAAAGGAGTAATTTGAAAAAGGTCATGGCTTTGAGGCGACTCCTCACGCAGGCAAGATTTCTTCACCTTTTTTTGCGAGTTCATTTTCTATTTTGTTTTTCCCCCCAAATTAGGGTTTTGTTCCTGCTGCCATTCGATAGTAGTTAATTATTTCTCATTGTTTGCATCCAGAATTTGAAGCATCGGTATCATAACGCCGGAGGTGAGTAATCAAAATTAGAATTAGGGTTTCTGTGACAAATTTAGGATTTTTATTCGGAAAGTTGCGTCTTTGCAGGTAATTTTTCTAGGTTTCAGTCGAGCTATGTGGGCAGTTTTGCTAGTAAATTTAGGGATTCGGGTGGATGGAATGAAGCCTCAATGGTTAAAGAGCTGCAGAGAAGTGATCCCGAGAGAGCTATTAGGATCTTTGAATCACAGCCGTCATTGCATTCGAATCCCTCAGCGGTTGCTGCATATGTCAAAGCATTGGTTAGGGTTGATAGGCTGGAAGAGAGCTCATTGCTCAAGTCGTTGCAACGAGGTCCGTGGTAGAGATTGACAATTTTCTGCTCCTTTTTAATTAACATGGCTTTTCGTTTGTCATACCTAGACGTGCCAGTTATTCCTGAACTAATTTTCTCGAGAATAACTAATTATTATTGCATTGTCTAGCTTCTACACTGTTATCTAATATCAATACATATCATTTACTGCTGGGATGATTTATCTTGAAAATAACTACGTAGATATTTGTATAATTGTAACCTTTAGGGGCTGTTTGTATGCCGTGGGGAAACTAGAGTATTTATGTCATAATGTGGAAAGTGGTTATCCACCTCACCACTTACCATTTGAGTATTTACATTGTTTGGTTAGGAATCCTTGTGAATCCTAAAATAAATAGTATTACATTGTTTGGATAGCACAATGTAAACTTGGAAAGTGATAGTTATGTGTACCCTATTAAAATGTTGTTTTATAATGGATAGGATTACCACCATGATACACAAAACACTCTCATAATCCAATTTATGCCTCCTAACTAGTAGCAATCGGAATGGTTAATTTAAGAAAACTCATAAGAATAGAGGGACCTTATTGTAATTTTAATTATTTGAGGGACTAATTTTGAAAATCATTAAGAATGGAACCTAATACTAATTCAAAGATTTCAGGGGCTAATTCAAAATTTGAAAGATTAAGGGACTAAGTTGAAAAGGAAAAGAAATAAGTTATGGTCATTATAATCAAACGGAGGGCAGTAAACAATGTTTTAATTTTTTTATTCGTTTCTTTTGTACCCAGCTGACACCGCGTCAGCTTTCCAACAAAATCACTCCAAATTGGAGTGATTTTGCTTTCGACTACAACTCATTAAAATGTGTTAGTTTTTCATGTCAAAGAAGATTCAATCAAATACAGTAAAGCAATGAAAGCTGACTGGGTCCCATTAACTAACAGCTTTACATGATTTTCATTGCAAAAAAATGCAACCAAATAGGCCCTACTTTTTTTATGTTTTCAATAAGAAAATAATATTGATTAGTGTCCATTGACAATAATATTAATCAAATCATGATACTAACACAATATATGTGTAGCAATTAATACTAAATCCCGCATGAGTAAGAACTATTAACTAAGAACGCTAGACCCATGGGCAAATATTGTTGAAATAATATGGTTTTTTATATGTTCTTTTTTAATGCCATAATTAGCATCGGCACCAGATCTAAGGGTGTGTTTGGTTGTTTGTAGTTGGAGAAACAATGCATCTCTAACAGTCTAACTACATGTCGTTCCAATTACAGGAGTTGGAGATCCAATCTAGTGTTTGGATAGCATGTTTCGCAAAATGCGTCATCAAAATATTAAAAGTTGCTGAGTTATTGTTTATCTATTTCTATGCAATTTTCACTAAAAAAGGTCAAAACATGATCATTATGATCAAAATGTTGATTTTGCTGTAGTTAGGCAAATATTTTAATATGTAGTTGCAGTTATATACTCAATTTGAGCATAACTGCAACTCTTTGATTTAGAGTTGAAAATGTAGTTGCAACTGCAAATTGTAGCTGTAAGAGCACTAGCAAAACAAGTATTTTGAACTATACAATTATTGGAGCAACATGTGAGTCCAACTACCACCAACCAAACACCCCCTAAGCTATTTTCTGCTTTATCGATTAAAATCCACTAGAAGATCCATCACTAGCTAAGGTAGACCTATTGTCCTTGCTTGTTGACTAAGGTAACATGTTTGAGCTTATGGGCTTATTGAGCCTTTATTCCGGCCTGATTGAAATGTTGCTGAACTCTACAATGCAAGTTGTCTAGATCCATGCAAATCTTTTTTTCTTGCTTTACATAGAAGTGTAATGCTTCTCAAATGAGTGTAACATATTTGAGGAATGATATGTTTACCACCTAATGGGCTTCTGGTTTGCACATAATGTTTGCAATTCTTCCACTTTTTGTATTAGGGCCATTTACATAAATAGTGATATCGGCATCGTGATATCCCCATTCCACACTATTTTTATGTGTTGTTCTTCCACTAGATACGAACTAAGATATGAACTTAGAACCATAAATTTCCTTGTCTGCTGTTCACATAGACATAAAGTTATTTTTTCACTTTTTTTTAATAGTGGAAGAACTTAGAAGTATAAATTTCCTTGACATGGTGTACCTATTGCGAACAAGGCCATTCATTATTTTCAGGCTATATAAGTTCATATCATTCTGAAAATAGTAGATGGCCTTGCTTGCACTAGGTGAACCACGGTCAAGTAAATTTATAGTTCTAAGTTCATATCTAAGTCTTCCACTATTAAGAAAATAACTTTACAACCTAATGTAGTTCCATGTTTTCTAAGTTCTTCTACTCCCACTATTTTATAGGAAACAAATAGTTAAATACAAAATACAAAATACAATAATACATCTTGCTCATGTTCATAAATCACTGATTTCTTATGCTTAATATTTGAGAATATTAATTGACCAGGAGAATTTGTTTTTTTACTTGCTGTAATAATATCAATACTTGCTCTTTATTTCCTCCCTCCTTCTCTTGCTAATGCATGTGCACAAGCACACACTAGAAAAGGAGCCTGAATTTCAACTGAAGCGCACCCTCAATGGCCCGCTTTAGAAGACCACCATATTGATCATCAAATCTTCAGCTCATCCCGCTCGAAGAAAGAAAAAGAAAAAGAAAAAGAAAAAGAAAAAGAAAAAGAAAAAGAAAGAGCTCCTGAAAACTCCGAAATAATGTGTATGCCTGACAGGAACCAAAGCTCAATAAGAAGAAATATCTAAAAAATAGTACTTTATAAACGGAGAAGAAGATATCACATCTCCTACATACAACTCCGCTCATCTTTTGCGTATCACTTAGTTATTGGGTTTGAACAACTAATAAATAATACCACAACCATTTCCTTCAAAATGTTGTATTCTATTTTGTTACGCATTATTGGAAAGCAGAGGGGTTGACACAATCTGAATTACACCAGGCTTCTTTTCGGTTCGTTTATGAAAAGTTTGGGCTAAAGTCAGCATTCTTTATAAAACATGTTTAAATGATGTGATGCATTCATTGAGCTTCATCATCAATGATGTAAGCTTCTGAACAATCTGATTTTCAAAATTTCTCTTTCAATTGATCGTATTCCCTGGGAATAACAATTTTCAAACTAATGCAAGCCCTAGAGTTAATCCCGTTGAATGTTCTATTTCACCCACTGACTGTGTTATGTGTTAGAGTTTAAAGCAAATTCTGTGTTGCAGATCTTTTCATTTCTTTCGACTTGCTGTTGGACTTAGATAATTTTACAAGATTGCTTCTGAGTTCTGAGTTTCATCAGCCAACTAAAAAGATAGGTTTTTTGACTCCCACATCATCTTTAGAATTCATGTTCAGATATCTTGCTTACCGCTTCCTGGCCAAAAATTTGGTCGTGTGTAAGATAGAATTATGGTAAAGTCTGCATCTGATTTATATTACTAATGACCTTATCTTTAAATCTTCATCTGCGGAAAAGAATAACTACAAAGAAAAAGGTGGCCTTATCTTAAACCTTCATTTGCTTAATATCACTCAGGACCTGAATTCTCTTACGGACAGGAGAGGACAGAAGATTGATCAAATAAACCCCAACCCTTTATCTCAACCCATTCCAAGTTAATAAATGGTCTTGAGCCCATTTGTGAACCATGAAACTTGATCTGTAATCCACAATTTGATCATAGAATCACGGATTCTCTATGCTGCTGGTAGTCGGGGATCATGCTTACATGAATAAAAAGCTTTCCAACATCAATTATCTTCCATTTAAAACTTGATGTCCCCATGAAATGAGGAAGAATATGTTGAGCACATATGGGCAGAATATGTTTAGGTGTAGGAAGTTTATGCTTGACCTCATCAATTGGATTGACATCAGAGTTAAAGAAGGAAGCAAGTACATATTAATGACGAGAATGGAGGTAGACTACATTTAGATACAGACGAAGATGATGGTAGTGAAAGTGCAAGTGATTGGTTAGTGGAAAAAGTGGTATCATTGGTGATGTCACCAATAGAGCTTTTGATGGTAATAAGATTGAATCTCTCAAGTCTAGTTCTTCGGATGCAGTGTTGACCCTTGCACTGATGACGGTGTTGTGGTATGAGGTGCCTTGACTGGTAGCAACTGTGGGAAGTCATTGTAGCAATCAAAGGAAAGAGATATGAGCATGCGCTACGTCATTGGCTTGTAGCTATGAGCTGCTCCTCAAATCCTTGAGAACATTCACCAAGTTAGTGTTCTCTTACTTAAGGCAGGATTTTTCATGTATATATGAGTTTGGTGACATCCCTGTTATCTGATGATAAATACTTACTTTCTAGCTGATAAAAATCTGTGTTGTCTTAAGCATTCTATTCCTTTGAGTCACCTTTATCTAACTTCCTATTTTTGTATGTGCTTTTATTTTGAAAACTCAACAAACTGTTAATTGTTGAACATCTTTGCATAAATTACTCGTCTAATGTTTGGGTTTCACATGTTATTACTCAACGCTTGTGATTTTTCCCTTTTCGTTATATTTGATATATGTTGATTATTTATCATAAATTATGTACAGGTGTTTCTATTTCATCTAGAGAAGAAGAAGTAGGTGCTTTTTCAGCTTTCAAGAATGTGGGTCAAGTCACTAAGGAAGGAGTTCTGGGTTCTGCTAGTGCACCAATTCACGCGATTGCAGTTCAGACTGGAACATTTAAGAACTTCTTATGGGGCACTATCCGTGCAGCTGCTCTTTGTTTTCTTCTAATGTCTGGTGCAGGAGCACTCCTTGAGGGCCGGGGAGTTGGTAAAGGTTTGTTATCTCACATATTGTCAACTCTTTTTTTAGCAGTTTTTGGTTTATTACTTCTTAAAGGGAGTCATTTGATTGTGATTACCTAGGCTTAAATCTAAATGAAGAGGTTCAGCCAATACTGGATAGTAGTACAAAGTTTAGTGATGTAAAGGGTGTGGATGAAGCTAAAGCTGAACTGGAGGAAATAGTTCATTACCTTCGTGATCCAAAGGTATAGTATAAAGAAAATTTATGGTGTTAACTTTTATTATTTGTTTGACTTGTTTAGATAGCCCGATTCTCTTATAGCGATAAATATAATTTGTTATTGAATACCTCACAGTAGATCATGCTCGTTCGACATATAGTATCCATGTGCTTATCATTAATCAAACTCTCATGAATGTAATTCATGTATTTGGCCGACATCTATTCTTTGGTGGTTTTGAGTCAAAGAGTTGCAATTGCCTTTCTATGGGGGTAAAAAGAAGAAATTGCCAAGTGAATTGCAATTTTGTTCTCATTTGCAAGCATTGACTGTGTATTACATATAGGTTTTGAGTACTTTGCTTGTATTTTAAAGAGTTCTTAATATTAATTCGTGAATGATCTGCTACTTCATCTTATATTTTGTAATTGCAGCGCTTCACCCGGCTTGGAGGCAAACTCCCTAAAGGTGTGCTTCTTGTGGGTCCCCCTGGCACTGGGAAGACTATGTTGGCTAGAGCAATTGCTGGAGAGGCCAGTGTTCCTTTCTTCTCATGCAGTGGTAGTGAGTTTGAGGAGATGTTTGTTGGCGTGGGGGCCAGGAGGGTAAGGGATCTTTTTGCTGCGGCGAAGAAGAGATCACCATGTATAATTTTCATCGATGAGATTGATGCTATCGGCGGGAAACGCAATGCAAAGGATCAAATGTATATGAAGATGACCTTGAATCAGCTTCTTGTTGAATTGGATGGATTTAAGCAGAATGATGGGATCATCGTGATTGCCGCAACAAATTTCCCTGAATCGTTGGACAAAGCATTGATTCGTCCAGGCCGGTTTGATCGCCAGGTTGTTGTTCCCAACCCAGATGTTGAAGGCCGGAGACAGATAATGGAATCACATATGTCCAAGGTATTGCATTGGCATACAGTTCACTCGTAATAACCTTGACATTTAGTGCAGTACTAAGTATCAAATAATTTTAGTATTGACAGGAAGGACGAATAGGGGGCTGATAGAGGTGCTGCCTCTTAAATTTTGAAGTTCAGTATAAATTTTAGCCTTCTTAAATGATTGGGCATTACTGTGCCATTTCGTTTGAAATTAATGCCCTTAAATAAGGTGGAAAAAGGTACCTCCAAAATGGTAGATATCACAATTTTTTTCTTTGCAACTAGAGAAAACATATGTTCTTAGAAACTAAAAAATAGTAGTACTAATGGCAGTTAAAATTAGCGTAGGCAAGCTATACTGTTATTCCCAACTTAAACTCTAAATTTATTTCTTAATGCAGTGTGTTATACTTGATATACACTTCATTTTCTATTTCTCCTCATAAGAGCTTCAACTACACATTATATTGTCCAAAGTATTGCATTAGTTTTTTTCCATTAAAAATCCACCTTAATCCAATATAGGCTGGTGTCAGAGTGCAGACCATAGTGGACTCTGTCTATATCTATTGAAACACAAAAAAGTTACAAATGCAACATTCTGTGTAATATGGATGACTTTCCATATATCCATCTTATTTTAGAGAGGAAAAAAATAAATATTCCTTTGACTGGTTTTCCCTTTAACCATCCTAGTTCTTCTATCAACAATATATTCTAACCGTGATGAATTTCCAAGCAATTTCCTTTCCGGCATTTGTAGGCCTTTTAACAAACTAACTTCTATTTATTCTTAATTGCAACAAAGTTGCATTCCGTATACTCTTCATCCAGGTTATATCGTTTAGATTCAAAACTTATTTTCGCCTTTTTCTTATCATCTCCTTAAATTTCATCAACTAATATTTACATACAATTGCATGGAACTTCATTCTGAATATTCTAGTAATTCATCCACAACTAGTGCTTTTTTCTTCAATAAGGATGAAGCTGGCTATCATCTAGGCCTATATGATGAGTTGATGACAGGAAGTGAATTTCTCTCCTAGTACTTGTTGTGTTATTGCAGGAAATGAACTTCTCTCCTAATACTTTTTGTGCTGGTTACTACTACTACGTGCATGTTCTTAATCATGTCTGTATAGCTGCTGGACATAGGTTGATGCACCGTTTTTCTCTATAGGGACACATATCATAAACTTTTCTCATAAAATCACATGTGAATCACTTTCCTTCAATTATTATATCTGCTTAATTATCTCAGTAAATAAATAACTTTCTAACATTCACCTGAATGTGATGGTTGTTGGCTTCCTGGCAACGCCAGTGTCATTTTCTTGGAAATGCTCATTTCTTTTCTAAAAGAATTAGAGAACGGTTTAGAGAGAGTTGAGAAGAAATATAAGAAGTGATTAAGAGAGAGGACGAGAGAAATAAGGGCTCTTATTGATCCTATTTAACTTATTAATTATTTTCAATTAATAAAATGGGAATTATCAAAGTTGGGATTTGATGGGAATTGTCAAAATTGAGAGGGGCAAAACAGTACTCTTTGCTGAAGTTCTCTTTGTTGGTTCTTGAACATCCGTCTACAACTTTTTATCTCTCCGTTAACTCATATGATTAATTGGTGAAGATTACTGAGTAGTGTCCTTAACAAATATGAGCGTTATGATGGACTTGTGGTTATGCCATGCACCAAGAGTGAAGATTACAGAAGTGTGTATTAGTAGGAGATTAGACGTCACTCCTATTGAGGACAAACTGAGATAGAATTAGTCAGTCATGTGCAGCCGAGGTTGGTAAATACAAAGTGATTATATTATTGTTGATTGGGTGAAGAACTAGGCCTAGGAGAATTTGTTTGAAAGCAGTAACATGATCATATTTAATAGAGGATGTCGTCCTCAACAATGCTGAATGGAAGAATAGGGTTTATGTAGGCAATCACAAAAATTTGGGATAAAGGCTTGTTGCTGTAATACTTAAAAAAGTTCAATTGGCAGTAAATATTTCCCTCTCTAATATCGTACTTTTATGATAGGTTGTAAAGGCTGACGATGTTGATCTGATGGTCATTGCGAGGGGAACCCCAGGATTCTCAGGTGCAGAGCTCGCAAACTTAATAAACATCGCTGCCCTAAAAGCTGCAATGGATGGGTCCAATTCCGTAACCATGGCAGATCTCGAGTATGCCAAGGACAGAATCATAATGGGTAGCGAAAGGAAATCAGCAGTAATCTCAGATGAATCAAGAAAGCTAACAGCTTTCCATGAAGGCGGCCATGCCCTAGTTGCCATCCACACTGATGGAGCCTACCCAGTCCACAAAGCCACCATCGTCCCTCGAGGAAACGCTCTCGGCATGGTTGTCGAGCTTCCAGAAAAGGACGAGACAAGCAACTCTCGTAAACAAATGCTTGCTAGGCTTGATGTTTGTATGGGAGGTCGAGTTGCAGAGGAACTCATTTTCGGGGAAAATGAAGTGACTTCAGGTGCTTCTTCAGATTTTGAGAACGCGACTTCGGTAGCAAGAGCCATGGTCACAAAGTACGGGATGAGTAAGAATGTTGGGCTTGTTTCGCACGATTATGAGGATGATGGAAAGAGTATGAGTAGTAGCACTAGGTTGCTTATAGAGGAAGAGGTGAAGGAGCTGTTGGAGAGAGCTTATGGGAATGCAAAGAATATACTGACTACTCACAGTAGGGAGCTTCATGCACTAGCTGCTGCTCTTTTGGAGCATGAAACTCTGTCAGGGACTCAGATCAATGAGTTGCTGGCTAAATTGAGTACACAAGAGCAGGTACCCGTAGAAGTTTCAGAGAGTAGTGCACAGAGATTTGTGGCTGCTGCTGCAGTGAAAGCCAAGGGAGTTGCTCAGCCTGTTGTGGGATCTTAGCAATGGTAATAAATTTTTATTGGTGTATGTTTAGTGTATAGTTTTGTATGAGCTTTAAGTGGCTCCACATATTTCTCATATTGCATGAGAGATGAGAAAGATTTAGCGAACTGTGATTGAGATGATATATACCCTCCTGGGGTGAAGCTTGTACTTGGATGGTCCATCATTTCTTAAAGCAAAGTGAGGGTGGAGTCATTAATTTACGTTCACAACTAATTCCTCGTATGGGATTGGAATTGTGCTGTTCCATGCGGAATCAGATGTTTATATGTTGTATTTTAGCTTTTATCATTGGTCTTATACTTGGTCGAATATTGTTAGCTCTTATTCTGGCATCCATACAATCACCATTTACAAGCACCATTGGCATATTTCTGCATATCTTTGACGTTAGCTGGAAGTTTCAAAGGGTAGCAAGTTCTGCGTCGATGTTCGAATCAAGTACACAATTTGGAAATAGTTCTCTCAAAGGGGTGGTTATGTGAATGATTTATGGCTTCTCTATTCTTGATGTCCACATACACAGTGTAGAGCAAATTCCTTTGCTCGGTATTGGTGTCATATTTTTGTGCAGTTGTTAAAAAACGTAAGTTTTGCTGAAGGATTCCATGGAATTATGGAGAAGCTCTAGAAGTTCCCTTTTCCCTTCTAATAAACCTCGAGTAATCTTATAAGATTAGATTTATGCTGCACATGATCAGAAATTGTCATAGAGTTGATGGACCTTAAATAAATGGACCTTAAATAAAGGTCAGAACTGTTATAGAGTTGATGGACCTTAAATAGAAATCGATAATCATAATCCAGAAAATTTAAGGCTACTTGAATCCACCCAATAAACTATTTAATTCCATCCATTTTTCTTAATTTTTTCGATGTTGGACTAATCTTCGAGTAAC
>NC_033799.1:27313861-27391432 GCF_001876935.1 Asparagus officinalis | reverse complement strand
GTATTCTATTTATTTTGTTACTTTCTGGTGTATGGTACATCCGAAAGGGTATGTTGTTCTTCCACATCTTGTGTAGACAAGATCACCTGCTGTATCTCTCAGATGACTAGTCATAAAATAGATTTCCAGAAAGGCTAAATAGCACTTAATGCCTCATAGTTTCACAAAGTTAGCATTTATACATCATCACTTCATTTTTTGTAGTATTTATATACACTAAGTTGTTTAAAGTTGACATGTTGGTACTCTTTATCTATATACACTAAGTTGTTTAAAATTAGCACGTTGGTACTCTTTATCATGTAAACATGAATATTTTCGTTCGAATGCTCCTCTATGATATTAATATTAGAGCTTTCTAACCACAAATATTTATTAAATTTATCATTAAACTGATCTCAACTCTAATTTAAAGTAGAATGGAGACAAGTTTAAATTATGATTTTGATAGGTTTAATAGTAAATCCGTCAAGTATTAATATTTAAAAAAGCTCTGTGATTAGCTTGTAGGTATCATAAAGAAATATTCGGGTGAAATTTTCATATTTGCATGATTGAAGGTACTAGTAAGTCAATTTAAAAAAACTTAAGAGTATCGGTGCTATGAAAAACAAGTGAGCATATTTAAGTGTTAAACAAGTGAAACTATAATGTATTTAAGTACTATTTAGCCTTCCGAAAAAACTATAGTTATAGCCAGCGAAAAAATAATTGTGCTGGGTGATTGATGAACAATTTGAATTTCTAATCCATGTTTAGAAAAATTGACTACTGATTGGAAGAAAAGTAATAGAGTTTCATGGTTCGAATTTTGAAGACGAGATTATGGTATTTCTTCTCTTTGGAAAAGAAATGATAACTATTGTATCTTAAACTTTTATGAATTATCTGATGCTTTTTGTCTTTCTTATCCTAATCTATTTCCATATCATGGGAAACAATTCGGCTCAACATAATCATGAGTTATTAATAAGTCAAAGGCGTTATTGGCAGCTTGAGACACACAATTTAAAGAACATCTATTTGCATATATACCTCTTAAATCATGAGTATTTGCAAAACTACTTTCCGAAAACATCAACTTTAAGAGAACATTAACCCTTAAATAAAAAAAATATCAACTTGATGAATAAAAATTTAACTATCTTATTGATTTTACATTGCAGACACAAATCAGGTATAATTGATTGATTTGATAGTATTTGTTTTTAATTTGATGATTCGATTAGAGGTGTGTGCGTCTATATAGGCAAATAACCCTTTAAAGAAATACGAGGACTCGTAAATGTTTAACATAAAAGCATTATTATTTTTATTTAGAATTCACGAACCAAAATATGAGACAGGGCATCATATATAATTTATTGGATTTCATCTAATATTATTGGCTAAGATAGAAACACGTCATTCATTCCTTAATTGAACGCTTGTAAAAAATCAAACTAACATGAAGAAAAATACCGGTTTTCTTCTTATTATTATTATCAGAGATAATACCACCCAGAGATCAATATATCTAATAGTTTTAAATTCTTTTTCTTAAATACAAATATATAAATAAATAAAGGGAAAAATGTGTACAAGCCCCAAAAGCAGAAACTTCATGTGACGAGGCCCCTTATAGTTTTCCCCATGCGAATCAGCCCCTTGATGTGTGACACTTTGTACTGCAGTCATTTTTTTATCAATTATTACATGCCAGCTAAGCTAAAATCCCCAAATTATCTTTATCCTCTCTCCTCAATCTCTCAGACCGAGCAATCATATCATCTTTCTCTCTCATCTCCTCTCTCTCTCTCTCTCTCGTCACTGCGCGGGTACTCTCGCTCGATCCGCGAGGTGGGTCCCCGCCAGCCCGGTGCATCTCTCTTCCTCATCTCTCTATTCTCTCGTCTCCTCTCTCGTCTCTCCTCTCTCTCTCCTCTCATCCTTAAAACTAAAAGCTTCTCAAGCTCGTCAACACTGACACCTCGCACCTCCCTCGGCAGTTGCCGCCTCTGCTCAGGCCCCCACAGGCTCCCCTTCTGAGTTCGCCGCCGCCTCCCCTCCCCTCCCCTCCCCCATCCCGTCATCGTCGCCCCGTAGATCACCGCCGCTGCCCGCTGTAGATCGTCGTGTCGAAGACGCCACCAGAGCATAATCCATTGAGCTAGAAGAAGAAAAGAAAAAAAAAGTTTGACCAGCTTGTTTCCGGAAAGTTGCTGTCTTTTAATTGGCTAATCGAATCTAATTAACAACTTTAGTCGTTCAATAAACCTCGAATAAAATAAAAAAAGTTGATCTTTTTATAAGATCTCCTAACCACCAATGAAAAATAAAAAAGTTTATAACTTTATCAACACAAACGCGAGATCGTTTAATCGATCTTCTGCTTTGCGTGGAATCTTTGCCTGTGCCGGTTATCTGTGGACCGGAACCGTCGATCAATTCTGATTGCTTGAAAAATTGGGCAGAGCTTTCGTCTATCCGCGAAGGGATCGAGAAACCGTAGTTCTTATCTCGGCGAAGCGAGATAATCACTCTTCTTAAGATTACCACAACAGGATAATCCTAAGGAACGGATCCGGGAAACTGTAGATCTGACGAATCTCTCTCTCTCTTGCGTTGAAGAACTCAGTCCGATCTCTCCTCCTCCTCTCTGAAATCTGTGCACTTTAAGTCTTCAATCCGGCAGGGCTTCGCCGAGGCACACGAATTCCAGATCTGAAAAAATGAGGGCCTGTGGCTTGTATTTATAGGCTTGAGGGGTTGCGGAGCGGTTAAAACCACCTAAAGGGCCCAAATCCGCGTTGGAGACACCCTAGGGTGTCTCCCAAAATCCGAGACACCCTAGGGTGTCTCCTAAAATCCGAGACACCCTAGGGTGTCTCCCAAAATCTGAGACACCCTAGGGTGTCTCGGCTTTGGCCGAGACACTCTGTTGTGGTGCATTCGTCCGCTTCCGCTGTAAATTCTTCGTCCGAACTCGGATTTGAGTGATTCGAAGTGCGTTGGAAAGCCGACAAGGAGTTCTATCAGCCCCAATGGTTGGATCATCTGTATAATGAATGAGACACGAAGGGTATTGTTATTTTTTTGTAAACATCGCGGGGCTCTCGATTAGCCCGTACCTTCGTTATTCCGAAACTCCGTTGCTTTACATAGTTTGCCAATTCACTTTAAGCGTTCGTCGACGTCAATCAAGCTTCTGTGAACCAGATGGTGACGTTCATCGTTTTCTCTTAGCTTTGAGCTGTTCGTGGAGACCTATAGGCAATTTTCGATGCCTACAGATACCCCCTCCAAAGCGTTCCAGACTCGTTTCTTTTATAGAAGAGGCTGGAATACTTTGGATATGATTGGTCCAGCCTTCGATTGGTGTAAAGGACCTGTAGTTAGCTTCAACTCTTTGCTCCTTCGATTTTCGGTCTATTCAATGCTTTGACAAATAGCCGAAGTCCTTCCGGCGCTGTGTTTATCGCCTGGCCATCGTTGGAGTCTCGAGTCTACCACCGGTGAGTTGAGTTTGGCTCGTGTCATTGAGTTGACTTTGAACTGACTATCTCCGTCATGATATATTGATTTGCGTTGACTTTTTGATCGCAACGCGTTGACTGTCGTTGACCTAGGGTTACGCGTTGACCGGCGTTGACCCCTAGGGTTTCGAACGTCGTACGTTGACACAGTTTATACTCGTACGTTTACTAGAGTATACACAGTTTAAGCTCTTAAGGTATTGGAGCACTGCGGTCCCAAGTGTCGGGGTTACAGGACCAACTGTTAAAGCTGATTCATCTGCATTTGTGGATCTTATTTTAATGTTGTTGATGCATCAATGACTCACACTTATAGAATTTTTGGCAAATTCTCAGCCATCAACGGGTTTGATGAGCCTTTACCGACTACCATTTGAGTCGGGCTAGCATGCAGATTGTTTAGATCCGTTCTGCACACAACGTTGTGCTAAAAGAGTTAACTCTTTTAGTGCTACGTCATTGAATACGTAGACTTCGTCTTTCTCACGGGAATAAACTACCCGGCAACGCGTGTTAGGTGCTGACTTATCCTTACTTAGGATTCAGGATAAAAATCCCCAGACTCTATTAATAACAACCTGCCACAATGTTGAATATGTGGTCTTTTGTCCTTTTTACGGTCAAAGACTAACCGCCAATGCGAGTTAGACATAGACTTTGGGATTTTTGGCAAACCCCCAGCCATCAACGGGTTTGACGTGCCTTTACCGATTACCGTTTGAATCGGGCTAGCATGTGAATTATTAAAACCCGTTTCACATGTAACGTTGTGCTAAGAGAATTGCTTCTCTTAGACTTAATGCTATGATTTTGAATACATAGACTTCGTCTTTCTCACGGGAATAGACTACCCGGCAACGCGTGTTAGGCGTTGACTTATCCCTACTCAGGCTTCGGGATAAAATTCCCCGTGCATCGAGTGCCCGGATTTGACAATCGTGTCTTTTCTAAAAGCAAAGACAGATTGAGAAACGGGAGAGGAAGAATTTTATATTCTATCTCCCGGTGCTGAAGAGGAAGAATTTTATATTCTATCTTCGGCCGGAAAGGAGACTTGGGGTGGGATCTCCACCCCCAGAATCCAGAATGGCGTGCACAAAGTGCACGGATTGGAAGTTGGGAATTGTGTCTTTTCTCAGGGTAAAGACGGACTAGAAAACGGAAGAGGAAGAATTTTATATTCTATCTCCCGGCACTGAAGAGGACGAATTTTATATTCTATCTCCAGTTGGAAAGGAACCTCAAGGTGGGATCTCCACCCCCAGAATCCGAAATGATGAAACTAAGAGTGGGATCTCCACTCCGAGAATCGGAAAGACTCAAACGACCCTAATTTTTATAGGATTGGTCATTCGATCCAAAAAGAGTCCCTCATTTATTGAGGAGAAATTCCGATTTCGACCTTAACTTTTATAGGTTCGGCTAAAAAAGGAAAAGATGGAAGTCTTTCGTTTATCGAAAAAGAATGACTCGGTCTTAGTCTCAACTATCTGTAGGTTTGACTAAGTGAGATTGGGAACAATCCTAACTTTTATAGATTTGATTGCTCAATTTTTTAAAAGTGGACCTCTCGTTCATGGAAGGAATCGAGAGGGGACTTTGGTTGTGGCCTTGACTATAGGAAGGTTTGACCAGGTAGACAGTGAGAGTCGGAGTACAAATCACAGTGGGGGTTTAGTGTTTATCACTTTGTTCGTAATTATTGGGTTATCCTTAAGAAAATTACATATAGCATTCTTCTGGGAACTTCCCATTACATGAATCATCCACCCCCAGCTTCCTTCTTGGAACTGAGTCTGACTTTGTACTCCGTTACATGACCGGGTTATCCTTAAGAATATTAGCGTAACATTCTCCAGGAACTTCCCATTAACAGTAGGAAACAGTTTAGACTCATATACCTATTGGAGTATCAGGGAGCAGTTTAACCTCATATACCGATTGGAGGATTGAGAAGCAGTTTATACTCGTATACTCTTCGGAGTATTGTCGTTCTTATTTGGCTTATCCTAGCGTTATGACGCCGGCTTCAACCAAGGTTTGGATGCTATTCTTTAAAGTAAAGCAAGCCTTGGTGGGATGAAGGATCCTCCTGTGGTATGCGCAGTACTTCGGATCTGCAGTATTGTTCGCTTCCTCCCGATTTGTGATGGGCGGCAGCTTGATCTTGTTGTTTTCAAGAAGGGTCTCGAAGATGGCTGGAACGTCTTCGTCCTTGAATGAGTACTCTTTTTGGAGCCTCGGATCCGAACTATTCTGCTGTCTTCGGGACGTCTGATTAACATCAACAACTATTGTAGGTGTCTTCCCTTCATCATGGGACACGAGACTCGAATTCAGAGGGTTAACCATCGGTTGGTTTCTTTCGACATTCCTCCTTCTGAGGAAGCGTTCGGCCTGTTCTCCGCGTGCCTTCAACTCTCTCCAGGTACTGAGTGGCTCTACTCCCATAACGTCCAAGATGTTAATGGACAAGTTGTTATGACAGGTTTGCAAGACGAATTCCTCCGTGACGGGATCCTTGCAGTTCATTGCCTGATTGCGAAAGCGTTTGATGAAGGTATCCACTGACTCTCCGTCTTTTTGTTTCTCATCGAAGAGTGTCCTGATCGACACTTCGGCGTCATCATCGAAGAAATGAGCGAGGAACATGCTTTCCAGGTCCTCCCAGCTGTTGATGCTTCCGGGCTTGAGGCGGCGGTACCAATCGAAGGCGGGCCCGCTAAGGGTGCCAACAAATGACCGGACCATCAGAGGCTCATTGTCAGAGATCATACCCAAATGGGACTTGAAGTAGATCAGGTGCTGAGAGGGCGAGCCCTTCCCGTCGAACGGTGTGAAGTTGATCAGGTTGAACTTCGCCGGATACGGGATCGAATCCCACTCTTTCGGATAAGGACACGGAATGCCGGTCTTCTTTACCTCTTAAGCAGACATTAAAGCGTTAATTTTGCTCTCGAGGTCCTTCATCTTTTCGTCCTCATCTATATCCTGTTTTGGACAATTCTTGAGAGTAATAACGGGGCCACCCCCAGCATTGTCATCTTTGGTGGGACCACCCCCCAGTATTATTGTCCTTAGTGGGACCACCCCCAGCGTTGTGTTCATCCACATCTGAATCGCTACCTGCTTGGTTAGCAGTGTTGCGATGGCTGGACTCACATAGCTGATTCGACAAAGCTTGGATTTGTTGGTCGTGCATTTGTCTCATCTCCTGCATAGCTATTTCCATCTCAATCTTGAATGCTTCTTTCTGCTTGGCTAAGGCTTCCTCAACCATTTTGGTTACTTGCTCGGTGTTGACCATGAACACTTCTCGAGCTTGTCCTATGCTAGACGTTGTATCGTCAGAGGCAATTGCGGAATAAGAATCCGAGAGTTCGTCATCGGAATGGATTCCTTCATGGACACCCTGGTAATCATTATGTCCAACGGTTTCTAGCTGAAGCTGAGATATTTGTTGGGTTATTCCCGAACTGACTCTTCTTCCTGGAGAGAAATTAGGGTTGGAACCACTTGAAACAATCGGAGATTTTTCCTTATTGACCATGTTGATGGTAACTTCCGGGAATTCATCATCTCGAGCAACCGATCCTTTTTGGTGGAAACGCCTTGATTTGGGCTTCGTCGTTCCATCGGAGATCCTCTCAAATACCGAGACCCTCTACGGAGCAGTCTTGGGGCAGCTACACATTGATAATACCGCCCTGATAATTTTGATACACGGACAGTGAGAGTCCGCTTCTCGGGTACTTCTCTTTGAAGATTTATTCGTACCCCCAGCCTGATAGTACAACTCATCGACGTTGCGGTCGGAGTAACCTATCGGCTGCTTACATGGATTCTCAGGTATAACGCGTTCGTCTGTCTGACGAGTTTTCCTCTGAGTAAACATTGCCTTGTTGGCATCTACAGGAGTCGCACGTTTGGAATCACACCTTTGTGAGGGTGAAACCTTAACGGGCTCCTGATTTTCTGCACGCACTGCCAAGCGGGCCGTTGCAGAAATCAATTTGTTAGGAGGTCGCGTACGACCCCCAGTCCGGATGTTTGCTCGAAGCTCCTTCAACGATCTCCAGCTTTCCTTAACAAGCGCTTTTCCTCGATTCTTGGGTAGGGCACCGATACGATCCTTCAGAGGAATCCTAAACTTGGGGAAATCCACGCTGCGGTAGGGCTTTACCGGAGGTTCGGGATCTGAAGTTGACGAAGGCCGGAGAGCAGCGTCGCCTGCTTTTGTCTTAGGCGCTGATTTGGCTTTTGGCACCCAAACTTGTTTGGATCTCGGCGATCTCTTAACTGCCTCTTCCTTTTGCATTTCCTGTGCTTTTCGCACAAGGGTCCGGGCATGCGCACGCAAGGCGCGGCGCTTCTGGATTCGCTCCTCGAGAGTAGAGCGGGTTCTTTGGACACGAACACATCCGTTAATTGGAGATCGAGAGGAGGATTCCGATGCTGATCGTGGCGACAGATTAGCCACTTGGCGCTTTCTGAGCTCCAGATCTGCTTGGTAATGGAGACCATCCATCTGATCCAAAGCCTTGGCGAATTGGCGCGCGAGGCGTTGTCGTTTCCTTTGACGTGCTCTCTTTGATAGAGTTGGCGCGCCTTCAGCAGTCGACTCCTTAATCGTGAAGGAGTTCAGATCTGCAAATTTGGCTTCATTGAACGCCGGTGGATCATTGCAAGGTGCAACAGCAACAGCGGCGGAGAGATCGTCTTCTTGGATCTTCAGATCTGAAGACCAGCAGATCTTTCTGGAGGAGGAGGCACTCCTGCACTTGCCAGGAGAGGCGGATCTGGAGGAGGAGGAGGAGACATACTCCTCGAACTTCTGCTGGTCGAACTCGTATTCGACCTCTTCGAGCACCGGGATCTTGATCGTCGGCTGCGGCACGACAGCTTCGACAGCGAAGCTGTTGGCTCCCACTGTGGTAGCCAGTTTGTTTGTTGTGAAAGTTGCTATTTCCATTGCTATCGAATCTATTACAACTTTAGTCGTTACAATAAACTCGAATAAAATAAAATAAAAATTGATCTTTTTATAAGATCTCCTTACACAATGAAAATAAAAAGTTTATAACTTTATCAAACAAACGCAGAGATCGTTTATCGATCTTCTGCTTGCGTGGAATCTTTGCCTGTGCCGGGGTTTATCCGTGGACCATCGTCGATCTGATCTGATTGCTAAAAAATTGGACAGAGCTTCGTCTATCCGTGAAGGGATCGAGAAAACTGTAGCACTTATCTCGGCGAAGCGAGATAATCACTCTTCTTAAGATTACCACAACAGGATAATCCTAAGGAACGGATCCGGGAAACTGTAGATCTGACGAATCTCTCTCTCTTGCGTTAAAGAACTCGATCCGATCTCTCCTCCTCCTCTCTGAAATTTGTGCACTTTAAGTCTTCAATCCGGCAGGGCTTCGCCGAGGCACATGAATTCCAGATCTGAAAAAATGAGGGCTTGGGGCTTGTATTTATAGGCTTGAGGGGTTGCGGAGCGGTTAAAACCACCTAAAGGGCCCAAATCCACGTTGGAGACACCCTAGGGTGTCTCCCAAAATCCGAGACACCCTAGGGTGTCTCCCAAAATCCGAGACACCCTAGGGTGTCTCGGCTTTGGCCGAGACACTCTGTTGTGGTGCATTCGTCCGCTTTCGCTGTAAATTCTTCGTCCGAACTCGGATTTGAGTGATTCGAAGTGCGTTGGAAAGCCGACAAGGAGTTCTATCAGCCCCAATGGTTGGATCATCTGTATAATGAATGAGACACGAAGGGTATTGTTCTTTTTTTGTAAACATCGCGGGGCTCTCGATTAGCCCGTACCTTCGTTATTCCGAAACTCCGTTGCTTCACATAGTTTGCCGATTCACTTCAAGCGTTCGTCGACGTCAATCAAGCTTCTGTGAACCAGATGGTAACGTTCATCGTCTTCTCTTAGCTTTGAGCTGTTCGTGGAGACCTATAGGCAATTTTCGATGCCTACACAGCTACAAATAAATGAACGATTTAATTTTAAAAAATAGTCAAAAGTTGTCCCCATTTTTCCACTTTTACGAGACATCCACGCCTTTTTGGAGGAAGCTGAATTTGCAATAAACCTAATGTGCGCAGTCTTTTTGTATTTTATTTCGAACACATTTTTAAAATAAACCATTTTTAAAACTTAATTAGCAAAATAGGCTGAAAAAATATTTAATTACAAAAAATCGTTGTAAGCTGGAACGGTAGTTATAAATCGTTGTTATAAATGAGGATACAGTCATATTTTTATAAATCGTTGTTAATTATATTTGATAATATTTATACCTAATGATATGTTATTTCTAGATGCTATCGTAGTAGTTCTAGTAGCCCTCGAGTTAGTTCTAGCTTCTATTACCCTAGCTCTAGCTTGTATACAGTCAGTTCTAGTCTACACCTTACTAGTTCTAAACTCAGCCCGCGTTTTTTAGCTTCACACTTGTTAATTCATGCTTCTACGTTAGTTCTAGTTTCTATTACCCTAGTTCTAGCTTGTATACAGCCAGTTCTAGCCCACACCTTGCTAGTTCTAAACCCAACAAGGGTTTTTTACATGCACACTTGTTAATTCTTGCTTCTACATTAGTTCTAGCTTCTATTACCCTAGTTCTAGCTTGTATACAGTCAGTTCTAACCCACACCTTGCTATTTCTAAACCCAACAAGGGTTTTTTACATGCACACTTATTAATTCTTGCTTCTACATTAGTTCCAGCTTTTATTACCCTAGTTCTAGCTTGTATACAGCCAGTTCTAGCCCACACCTTACTAGTTCTAAACCCAACAAGGGTTTTTTACATGCACACTTGTTAATTTTTGCTTCTACGTTAGTTCTAGCTTCTATTACCCCAGTTCTAGCTTGTATACAGCAAGTTCTAGCCCACACCTTGCTAGTTCTAAACCCAACAAGGGTTTTTTACATGCACACTTGTTAATTCTTACTTTTACGTTAGTTCTAGCTTCTATTACCCTAGTTCTAGCTTGTATACAGCAAGTTCTAGCCCACACCTTACTAGTTCTAAACCCAACAAAGGTTTTTTACATGCACATTTGTTAATTCTTGCTTCTACGTTAGTTCTAGCTTCTATTACCCTAGTTCTAGCTTGTATACAGCCAGTTCTAGCCCACACCTTACTAGTTCTAAACCCAACAAGGGTTTTTTACATGCACACTTGTTAATTCTTGCTTCTACGTTAGTTCTAGCTTCTATTACCTTAGTTCTAGCTTGTATACAGCCAGTTCTAGCACACACCTTGCTAGTTCTAAACCCAACAATGGTTTTTTATATGCACACTTGTTAATTCTTGCTTCTACATTTAATAAAAGCTAGAACTAATGTAAAAGAAAGAATTAACAAGTGTGCATGTAAAAAACCCTTGTTGGGTTTAGAACTAGCAAGGTGTGGGCTAGAACTGGTTGTATACAAACTAGAACTAGGGTAATAGAAGCTAGAACTAACACAGAAGCAAGAATTAACAAGTGTGCATGTAAAAAACCCTTGTTGGGTTTAGAACTAGCAAGGTGTGGGCTAGAACTGGTTGTATACAAGCTAGAACTAGGGTAATAAAAGCTAGAACTAACGTAGAAGCAAGAATTAACAAGTGTGCATGTAAAAAATAATTGTTGGGTTTAGAAGAAATCGGGTATTTAACGACCAAAATTAGCGAAGGGACTAGTTAACCGTCATTAATGTGTGTAAAATAACGACGGTTTTAAAGCCCTTCATCGAGTTATCACAATTATTAAAGAAATTATGTGAGATGGGATAACGGTTTTCTAATCCCTTTGTTGATTTGGTTCTAATATCGTCGTTATTGGGTCTCCTGAAAGGCGAAGGAGTATATTACCATCGTTGATGATACTCCTAATCATAATAGGATTGATATTTTAACCTATTACTATTAATTAACAAGACCCACAATCACAATCACCAAAGCCCCGAGTAGAACCCGAAACCCAAAATCCAAAATCGCCCATAAAAATCTCCTATTCATCCCTCAAAACGCTCGCCGCAAAAATAATTAAACCCTAGAATCTCAACTTCCGTAATTTCTTCACCAAACTCGTCTAGGGCCTAGATTAACAATAAATCGCCTACTGTTCATTGTTCTTCACCAAACTCGTCCGTAATTTCTTCGTCGTCTTCATCTTGCCGACAGCCGCGAGCCTCCGCTGCTCCAACTTCGCCGTCCCAACGTCTCCCGCCTTAAATCCCTATAATTGCACTTAAATCCCTATAGTTTGTTTCCAGTGGTATAATCAGTTGTAACCTAGATTGGAATCACCAAAGACCAAGAATGTTCAAATCCAAAAATAAATAACTAAACAGAATAAGAATCTGAAAAATGTAATCAGGCAAAAACCTGGATTGGTGTCCACCCACAGGGATCTGGATAAACCCCTGAACCATTCCAACTTCTGCCAACAAAGCCCTGAATCATCAAGAACAGAGCTTGTTGCTCTGTTTTCTCCATCGGAGCTGCTTGGTCATCTGATTCACAAAGTACAAGAGAGAAGAAGAGAAGGAACTGAAGAAGGAAAACAAACTTAGTATTCATTTTTCTCCCTTCCATTTGTAAGTTTGAACAGAGAGGTTAAGAAGTGCATAAATATATATAAAAGAAGCAGTAGGAAAGAGAATCCAGAGACTAGCTAGATTATTAATTAGAGGATGTTTAAGGATTGACACTTAAGAAGAAGCATGATTCACACCAATAGAAACAAGCTCAACATCTCATGAAGCTAATAAGGTGGACTATTTATTAAGCCTTTTGGTTGAAATAGATAGAATGAATGAAGAAAAGAATCAAAGGTTAGGTTCTTTAACGCCCTATCATTTAGGTATCAAAGGAGAAGGGAATTTAATGTCTTTGAGAATTTAGAAGGGAGAGTGAGGAGGTGGATAACTTTCTACAGTGAAGTTTAAAAGGTAGAGGCCAAACCAAAACAACGGTGGTATAATTGCACTTAAATCCCTATAGTTTAGCCAACTTTGCACTTTTGCCATAAAGACCCTATACATTAGTTATGAATTGTTGTATTATAAGATTTAGATTGTCGGCTAGTCATAAATATTCAGCTATCCATAAGTGGTGTTTGCCTGTTTGTCATTTTCTCTTCGAAAAAAATGGAGATTGGCTATTACGTATTTAATTTATGTGGAAATATCTTCTGCCTAAATGGAAATATGTGGATATTTTGATTTTAGTGTTCGTTTCCTTATTAGACACTTAATCATGCTGAATTCCTTACTTTGCATTACAGGTACTCAAAACATTAGCAGTTTTGTTGTCAAGAGGTAACAGACAGTTTAACAAGAAAGCTCAGTCTGTAGGCTGTCGATTTATAGGTATGAAAACTTGCCATTTTTATTTTTCACACTGGTATGATTTGTCTGTTCCAAATTGGCTGTGTTTCAAACCAACCTCTCTGCTTGTAATTTTATTTTGAGCTAATGGAAAGCAATCTCTTTGAGTTTACTTCTAGTTGATTTGGTCTCTGTTTTATGATATACAACTATAGTCATATGAATATGGCATGCATACACACACATACATACATACGTACATACATACATGCACAGTGCATACATACGCACATGCATATATGCATATGTGTGAGCACGTCCGCGTTGCATATGAACGGACATGTATGTGTCCCGCATTTTTTTGAGACTACATTTTGTCTTTGTATCACGTATTGTGCAACATCTTGGTGTGCTGTTTTAGTAACCGTGTGTCATAATCCTTAACTCATTTGGCCTGAGCAAGCCTACTAATATAAACTATAGTAGCATGGTACATTTGCTTAAATGGCTTTAGGTTAGCGCATTGCATTTCTTCACTGTCGGTGCTTGGTTAATATCTCATATACATCATATAACTATCTTAAATTCTGTTACAAAATCATGGGAAGCACTTGGAATCTTGGTTAGCAAGTTCACATTTATGCAAACTTTATGTAGATCTCAATTTAGTTCTTTTCTGAACCAAATTATATGTTTACTTTTTCATTCTACAAACTAGGATACAACTCACTGCTAATTGAGTAAGCTGGATGATATTCATATCATCTGATTATTAGGCAGGCATGGTCAGGGTTAAGTAAGCTTATCGAGTCAGGTTTGGGCCAGCCTAGTGCAGGTCTGGTCAAAACTGATTTGCCTGTATACCTGATTGCAACCGCTATTGTAGGGCTATATGAAATTGGTCAAAATGGGTAAAAGGTAACTTCCATTTGATGCTGATTTTGCTTGGTATTTGGCTTCAGGTTGACCAGCTTAGACTAGGGATTAATGTCCATCGACTGTATGTTGGTGGACGTGATATTGGAATGCCTAGATGGAGGTGACAAAAGAATAGGGTTATTTTCACAAAGCCTTCCTCAACTTTTGGGGGTTGGTGGTGTTGCACAGGAAATATGTGAAAGAAAATTCATTACAAGTTGCACTTAGAAATAAACCTACAGAAGTGAGTGTTGATAACTGTGATTGGCTAGTTAAGGAACGTTATTTTTCTTCAAAATTCTAGGTATTAATCTCCTAATTTTATTAATTTTGTTCCATGTATATTATTAGATTGTTGAAATTATCTTTTAATCTTGATGTATAGAAAGCAAGCCAACAAAATACACTTAACAGAGGCAAAAGAAAGATGCTCCACCACACGGGCAGCAAACCCTTTAGACAAATTGCGTGGGAATTGGTATACATCCAAAACAAATTTCCTATTTATTTAAAACCACTTTGTTTTTTAGTTTGATGTTGTACTCATTTTTATTTAACATTTGAATAAGGGTGGCAAGTCAGGAAATCCACCTGATATGGCACAAATGTTTCATGAAACTCGAAAGGAAGCTAATGAAATACTAGATATTGGAGATCAAGATAAATATGTAAGTAGAATATGTGTTAAAGTTTGATAATGATGCATTATATAGTACTAACATATGAATTTATTTTTTATAGGATGAAATTGTTCAAGTCAAATAAGCAAACTCTTCACTTTCTGACATTGAGATAGTTGAGAAAATCTGGGGAAAGCAATCTCATGGTCACATCACAGTATTTGGTGGCGGGACTACTTTGAAAGATTTGAGAGGACTGCTCCCTAGTCGATCTGATCTGGAAGCACGAGTTATAGAAGAAAAAAGAAAGAACCAGATACTTTAACAATGCTTAGATGAGCAGGAGCAACAACAACAAAGGATGTCTGAGTTGGAGTCACAAGTGAAAGCTATGCAAGAACTTTTTTTAGGCAATCACCTTCATTGACTCCTCAAACTCGAGAACGTGTGCAGGACTAGGTAATTATTTTTTGTAAAATCTCTTATATACTTTTATGATTGACTACTTGCACTAAAAATGTGATTTTTACTTAATAAGATAATATTTGTTTAATTGATATTTCTTAATTATGTGATTTTTTAAAATTTTCCAGGCTATCCATGCAAGATTAGGAGGTGGTAGCTCGAGTCTTCTTTTGACGATGATTAGAGATGAAAGAATGTGTCTTTCTCAAACTTTTATTTTAATTTGGCTTAGATAGTTTCATGTATTTTTTTGGAACAATTATGATATTAACTCTTGTTATTAGTATTGAATATTTGAGGATGATGAAATTTTATTTGTTGATGTTATTAATGATATTAACTCTTGTTATTAGTATTGAATATTTGAGGATGATGAAATTTTATTTGTTGATGTTATTAATGAATGGAATTTTTATTTTCCCTCTTATTCATTATTGAGTATTTTTAATATATTTTTGTTGTGAATCTTAGTGTCAGGTTAAGAATAATATGATAGTTGTCTATGAATGGAAAAATTATTATTAATGTATATTAGAAATTTTTAGTCTACAATGACGGTTTTTTATAAATCGTATTTTATTCATCAACGAAGGAAAAACACCGTCGTTGATGGGTGACTAATTACCCATGATGAGGACTTTTACGACGGTATCCAACCGTCATTAATTAGTCTTCAACGATGGGAAAATATTCCCGTAACTAATGGTAACGACGGAAAAATATCCCCATAACTAATGGTAACGATGGGAAAATATCCCGTCACTGATGGTAACGACGGGAAAATATGCCCGTGACCGATAGTAATGACGGTGATAATTACCGTCGTAAATATTAATGATGGTAATATGTTCCGTCGTTATAGAGTCTATAACGACGGGTAGTATATCCCTTCGTGACCCTTTAGCGAAGAGGGCTTCAACGACGGGTGACGAAGGGACTTTTCCCCGTCGTTAGCATACAATAGCGAAGATTTTTAGCTCTTTAATGAAGGGAAATCCCTTCGTTAAAGATGTAATTTCTTGTAGGTGTGGGCTAGAACTGACTGTATACAAGCTAGAACTAGGGTAATAGAAGCTAGAACTAACGTAGAAGTAAGAATTAGCAAGTGTGTATGTAAAAAACCCTTGTTGGGTTTAGAACTAGTAATGTGTGGGCTAGAACTGGCTGTATACATGCTAGAACTAGGGCAATAGAAGCTAGAACTAACGTAGAAGCAAGAATTAACAAGTGTGCATGTAAAAAACCTTTGTTGGGTTTAGAACTAGCAAGGTGTGGGCTAGAACTGGCTGTATACAAGCTAGAACTAGAGTAATAGAAGCTGGAACTAACATAGAAGCAAGAATTAACAAGTGTGCATGTAAAAAATCATTGTTGGGTTTAGAACTAGCAAGGTGTGGGCTAGAACTGGCTGTATACAAGCTAGAACTAGGATAATAGAAGCTAGAACTAACGTAGAAGCAAGAATTAACAAGTGTGCATGTAAAAAACCCTTGTTGGGTTTAGAACTAGCAAGGTGTGGGCTAGAACTGGCTGTATACAAGCTAGAACTAGGGTAATAGAAGGTAGAACTAACGTAGAAGTATGAAATAACAAGTGTGAAGGTAAAAATCGCGGGCTGAGTTTAGAACTAGTAAGGTGTGGGCTAGAACTGGCTGTATACAAGTTAGAACTAGGGTAATAGAAGCTAGAACTAACTCGATGGCTACTAGAACTACTACGATAGCATCTTGAAATAACATATCATTAGGTATAAATATTATCAAATATAATTAACAACAATTTATAAAAATATGACTGTATCCTCATTTATAACAACGATTTATAACTACCGTCCTAGCTTACAATGATTTTTTATAATTAAATATTTTTCAGCCTATTTTGCTAATTAAGTTTTAAAAATGGTCTATTTTAAAAATATGTTCGAAATTAAAATACAAAAAGGCTGCGCACATTAGGTTTATTGCAAATTCAGCTTCCTTCAAAAAGGCGTGGATGTCTCGTGAAAGTGGAAAAATGGGGACAACTTTTGACTATTTTTTAAAATTAAATCGTTCATTTATGTGTAGCTGGTCAAACATTTTTCCTTTTTTTCTTTTCTTCTTCTAGCTAATGGATTAATGCTCTGTGCGTCTCGACGGCGGCGATCTACGGCGGGGTAGCGGCGGCGATCTACGGCGACGATGACAGGTGGAGGAGAGGAGGGGAGGCGGCGGTGAACTCTGGGAGCCTTGGGGGCCTGAGCGGAGGCGGCAACGGCGAGGAGTGCGAGGGCCAGGTTGACGAGCTTGAGATAAGGCTCTTAGTTTTAGAGAGAGAGAAGAGAGAGAAGAGAGAGAGGAGAGAGAGAGAGAGAGAGAGAGAGAGAGAGAGATGAGAGAGAGAGAGAGAGGAGATGAGAGAGAAAGATGATATGATTGCTGAGTCTGAGAGATTGAGGAGAGAGGATAAGGATAATTTGGGGATTTTAGCTTAGCTGGCATGCAATAATTAATAAAAAAGGACTACAGTACAAAGTGTCACACATCTAGGGGCTGATTCACAAGGGGAAAACTATGAGGGGCATCGTCACATGAAGTTTCTGCTTTTGGGGCCTGTACACATTTTCCCCATAAATAAAACTTCACATTCGATTCCTGGGCTAGATTCCCCATATCATGCTATTTTCGAATACCATGAAGATAGGACCCCACTGCTATCTTAAATTTAAGAGCAACGCCGGGTGGGCCCACAAGGACACAATTGACACCAAATCTGAAGACAACGACTTCATTACACTTATGAGTGAGGACCCGTTCCGTTTGTAAACTCCACAATGCCACAAATTAAAAAAACATTATACTCGATTTGGGATCCTCTACGCATGAATAGTATCCTAATATTTGCTAATACTTAATCTTGACCTTTCATTTTACATATGTGGGGCCTATTGGAAAGGATGGAGGGTGAAGAAGGTGATGGATCTATTAGGAAACATTAAGAAACCCTATTCATGAGTAGAGAATCCGGATCCGTTATACTCACTTGATTCCCCTAATTTTGTACAAACTTTTTGGGTTTTTTTAAGATATTACCCTTAAGTCTTCAATAATTGCATATTAGTCTCTCAAAACTTAAAAAGTGTATCCTAGTCCCTCAAATTCCCTCAAATTCTTTTGGGCCTTGCAATATGGTCCTTCAAGTTAAATGGTGATAGATTTGAAGAGAATATATTATAAATCTAACGGGTGGAGGTGAAGTGATCATTTTACTTCTCTACTATATTTCCCAACCCATTTCTAAATGAGTTTAACTGTTTAAGCTCAATACCCTCTTGTAAAAAAACCCAAACCAACTTGAGTTTTTCTTCTCCAATAGTTAAAAAAAACTAGTTCAAGGTTGCGCTTCACAAAGATTCGACATATCAAAAAGAGGTGCAGTTTGGTTACTGTGGATGTTGTGTTAGGAGTTAATCCAACCATGATCAGATTTTTTACACTTAAATACTAATAGAGAGACCATTTTTCAAGACTATATATAAATTGAGGGCTCAATATGCAATTTTTAAGATTCACCGGACTAGTATATAATTATTGAAAATTTATGGGACTCATATTTAAAAAAAAATCATATTTATTATAGTAAAGTTAAACCTCTGAACTATAATGATTTCACTTGATTCCCCTAATTTTTGGCTGTCACAATTCCCCCAACACATTTCCCTTTCTTTTTTCCAACATGATGGTAGATTGGTAGTAGCGTACGTCCTGGGAATTTTTTGGAACTTTATTAGAACTTCGTAGGGCTTTTATGAAAATGATGTTAAACCTTTATTGAAAGTTTAGATTTTCTCAAAAATAACTTCGAAAGTCTGAGTTTTTTTGGAAAACACTATTAAAAATTACGGGTTTATGTTGAAAAAACTGGAGTTCACACGGTGAGCAAAGTGTGTTAAAAAAAATCCGGATAATTTTAGAGCGTTATGTGACACGCTCAGAAATAAGGTGTCTATTAAATATTAATTTTAAAGGCGTCTATTAAATAATAATTTTAAAGTTTGGGGGTTATCTTAAATTGGGCTACATATACGCACAAAAGTACTGTAAAATCTAATTTTTTTAATGGAATTGCACTTCATTAAAACCTAGCAGATAATTATAAAGTATATAGTTTTGGAGGTATAGAGATATACAATGATCACTTACATACTTGATCTTGCCTAGATCTAACTCTTAACCATGCAAGAGAATGAGCCACACGAGTATAGCTTCTCTCCCCTCATAAGCAAAGTTGCAAGAAGCGAAATCTCAAACAAATATATTAATATCATTTTCAAGTTTGAAAATCTCAAACCAAATCCTCCTCTGTTCAAGTTTGAAAAGAGTTGGTTTCATAACAACACTTTTGTTCCTTTTATTGAATCTTCATGGAAATCGTTTAGATGTCAAGGGACCCCAGTGGATAAGTTCATCTTTAAACTCAAACTTCTAAAAAGAAGAATTAAGTAGTGGAGAAAGAATGTTTATGGATCTATCTCTTCTAGAAAAAATACTTTGTTATCCAAAATCCATTCTCTAGACCTTATTGAAGAGCAAAGATCTTTATCCAATGCAGAATTAGATGAGAGGAAAGCTTATCAATCTTCTTTTGTCTCTATCATCCAAGAAGAAGAATCTTATTGGCATCAAAGATCTCGTATTCAATGGTTGAAAGAAGGTGATGCTAATACATCCTTTTTCCATAGAACAGCATCCATTCATAAAAGATCAAATCATATTGTTGCTATTAATCACATGGGTTCTGAAATTGATGACAAAGGGGAAATCTCAAAAGTTTTTTATGACTTTTATCGTACTCTTTTTGGACAAGAAAGCAATAGCAACATGACAGTCAACTGGAATTTCTTGTATCCTTCCAAAAATCAGAATCTCTTAGATCTAGAAGCAGATTTTACAGAAGAAGAGGTTAAGCAGGCAGTTTTCAGTATGAACCCCAATAAATCTCCTGGTCCTGATGGTTTCTCTTTGCTCTTCTATCAATCTTTCTGGGACCTTTTACATCATGATATTGTTGATCTCATGAATTGGTTTTCAACTAATCCTTCATCTCTGCATAGGGTCAATAGAGTTCTAATCACTCTTATCCCTAAAATTAAAGGAAATCACTCAGTTAAGGACTTTCGGCCAATCAGCCTTATTAACTGCATCTTCAAAATCTTCACAAAAATCTTATCTAACAGATTAGCTCCCCATATGAATGACTTGGTTGCTCCTACTCAGTCAGCTTTCCAATCTGGCAAATCAACTCTTGACTCTATAACTGTTGCAAATGAATTGATTCATTTTTGTTCTAAGAGGAAGAAGGATGTGGCCATGGTTAAGATTGATTTTGCAAAAGCTTTTGATTCTATTAACTGGAACTTCCTTATCAGTCTACTTAAAGCTCGAGGATTTGGTCAAAGATGGTGCTCATGGATCTATAATATTATTTCTACATCTAGCTGTGCTGTTCTTGTCAATAGTTCCCCTTCTAAATCTTTCAAATGCAAAAGAGGATTGAAACAAGGAGACCCTTTATCTCCTTTACTTTTTAATATTGTTGTTGATGTCTTGTGCAAGATGATCAGACTCAATATGGAAGAGGGTTTATTATCCAATCTTGGAATTAAGGAACCACTCAACCAAATTAGGAGCCTCCAATTTGCAGACGATACTCTTCTTTTTGTCAGAAGTACCAAGAATGACATATCCATTCTAAAGGCAATATTATATATTTTTGAAGATATTTCAGGGTTGGGAATTAATTTCTCCAAATCATCTCTTATTTACTTCGGTAAATTGCATAATAGAGGACATGTTCTTGCTGCTTCCATGAATTGCAAACTTGATTATCTTCCTATTAAATATTTAGGATTGCCTCTAAAGTATGGTAAATTAGCAAAATCTGATTGGCAACCTATGTTGGATAATATGTATAGGAAACTTGCTTCTTGGAAGAGTTCATGTTTATCCTTTGGTGGTAGACTTGTTTTGCTCAACTCTGTTCTTTCATCTATTCCATTATATTATGTCTTTTTACAAATTACCTTCATGGGTGATTAAAGAGGTGGATAAAATTAGAAAGAATTTTCTATGGACTGGCAAGAATATCTCTAAACCATTCAAGTGCTTAGTAAATTGGAAGACAGTGTGTCTAAGTAAATTTGAGGGAGGATTGGGTGTGAAGGACCTCAAATTTTTTAATAATGCTCTCTTATCCAAATGGTTATGGAAATGTCTTGATAGAGATTCTTTAATTGGAACTCTCTTACATCAACTTTATATCAGGAAAGACTCTCAGTTGCAATCAACTTCCTGCAGTCCTTCAAATTCTATGTTTTGGAATGATATCATATCAATCAAAGATTTATTTCTTCATCTTCTGCAATGGTCTCTTGGATCTGGTGACAAAATTAGATTTTGGGAAGATAAATGGATTGGTAATAACACATTATCAAGTCTTTATCCGACTTTGTATAAATTATCACTGTCTTCAAATGTCAGCATTCGTTCTCAGGGTTTTTTCCATAATCATATATGGCGCTGGCATCCTCTTCTCAAGAGAAGCATCTCTGATTCCTCAACTAATGCAAAGATTGATCTTATGAATCATATTGGCTTATACATTGCTACTAATAATGTTGACATACCCACCTGGTCCCTTACATCCAATGGGAGATTCTCAGTCAAATCTCATTATTCTTTCCTTAACACCAGAGGAATTTTATCTGCTTATTATAAAACTGTTTGGAATCCAGTAATGCCAAGTAAATTCCAATTCTTCACATGGCTTCTATCCAGAAACAGGTTGCATACAAAAGAAAATCTTATAAAGAAGGGATGGCAAGGAGACTCTACATGCATTTTATGTGGTTTATTTTTGGAATCTTGTGAACACTTGTTTTTTGAGTGTAGTCTTACCAAATCCGTATGGAAACATTTCTGTGACTCTTACCTCCCTTTCATATGGCCAGCATCTTTATATGAACTCCTTAAGGTTGTTGAATCCCTTCGCCACTCTGATGGGATTTTATGGCGATCAATTTTCTCTGCAGTGTGTTGGAGCTTATGGACAACAAGAAATAAATCTATTTTTGAAAATTCAGTATTCTCTGCTACTTCTATCATCAACTCAGCAATTTCTAATTTACATGAATGGTCAGGTCCTGGAAGAGGGAAGAAGGCACTAAAGCTAGCAGCGGTGTTAGAAGAAAGACCAATCTTGCGGAGCAACAGTATTTAGCTCGTCATATCAGCTTTCTCTTAGCTTTCTATAATGTCTTATGTACATATCAACATTATGATGTTTAAGTGTTAGTTTCAATTAGTCTATAGAAAATCTAATTTCTCTTATCCAAATGTATGGCTGGCTTTGGTTCTCACTTATATCCATGTCAACGGTGAATGACGGCAAGGCCCTCTCTTCATCTTCATGGATGTTTGTAAGAAGAAGGTCCTACATCCCTAGTAAGAGAAACTATTTTTTCTATCCACTAATCTTAATGGATACACTTCGTATCCTGCTTTTGTAAACATACTTTTGTTTTTTAATGAACAGGGAACATCCCTTGTTTTTCTCTCAAAAAAAAATATCATTTTCAAGTTGACCGAAGGATGTAAGAGAAAAATAATTAGAATTAAACAGCAACAATTGGCATAGAGCAATCCGCGTCGACTCCGACTCGTGGATAATAATGACTGTCCCTGTAGAAGCCTCTTTTACTTCATTCCTCAATAATAATGACTCCAACAATGCTATTTGGCAAGCAGGGTTTCGCGCAGGGGCATCGCACGTCCTACGTGGATCCAGCCATGTCAAAAAATTAATTTTGATCTCAATTCTGTGAAAAAGCACCCATGACCCATTCCTCCGTCCTATTCTTTCTCCTCATTTCAAATTAATTTCTCATCTACACCCGTGACTCATTCCTCCGCCATATTCTCTCTCCTCACTTCAAATTAATTTCTCATCTCTCCGACGACTCGGGCGACCACCGCCGGAAGCGCGCCCGAACTCAAGTGAGAATGACCGCCATAGTCTCCGCACGTCGCCGGCATCTCCGCCCTCCCCTCACTCGAGTTCGCCGTAGTCCCCTCCCCAACAGATCTAGGGTTTGGCAAATTTCTCAAACTTTAATCTTTCAAGTTAGGATTTTTTTTCTGTAGATTTCTCATCTAACTTATTGGGAATGCATGTTGATGCTTTAGATTTTTGCAAATTTCTGATACAATTTTATGAATAAATTATTAATTAGGGTTTTTAAAGTTGAGATTTTTTTTTTGAAGAATTCTCATCTAATTTCTAGGGATTGCATGTGATACTATAGATTTTTACAAATCTTGATTCATTTGTTAGAATATTTATAGTCCTGTGCAGAGGAGAATCTCTTCAGCCGTGAAATTTTTTAAGCTACAATTTTTATTATAAAAATTAATATGGATAAATATTATTGCATAATATAATATTTAAAGTGAGCTCAAATGAATCTTCAGCCGTGAATTTTTTTTTAAGAAGAAAATACACTTTTGTATAATCTCTTAACATAATTTTGATTTTTTAAAAAAAAATATTCCTTGCAGAATATTACAGTGGGTGTTAATTATGGTGAGTTACATTCTAACTATGATTATTTCCCGCAGAATCATGTTGTCAATATCTTCTAAACAATCATCATCTTCTAAATGGGCAAGGTTCTTTAATAAGAGGCTATATGTGCAATGTGGAATCGTTCACCTCCATACGAGATTCCTAATTGCTATTGTAGGATTCCAGTGCAAATGAAGACTTCTTACAAACACTTGTAATTGTTGAACTTGGTTAAATTATGGCGAAGTACCAAGTTACGCTCGTGACTCAATGAATATATTTATTCGCAAGTATGAAGATCTTTCAATTGAAAATGAGAAATTGAGATCAAGAATACATGGGGAAGAGAAAATGGAATTTGGAAGAAACATATCCAGGAAAAAGACTTTCTACTTGGAATTTCTGTTAGTTTCATGATGTCTATCTTTCTTGTAATAATATCCAAGTAAGGATATGTTTTTAGTTTAGACCTTGTAATATTTTGCTAACTCAACTATGTTCTATGAAAATCTTTGTTCTATGGAATTGTAATGAAAAAGTAGGTGACAATTTGTTACTTCGGATATTTGTTATTATGTGCGTGTTTGGAATTCTAAATTCGTATTACTTCGGATATTTGTTGTTATGGTATCTAAATATTTGTTTGGAATTCTAAATTCTAAATTCGTATTTCATAAGTGGATGGTATCTATCCCATGAAGGAGCAGCTGTTTGAGTCCATTAAGTATATAACAATAATATTCTGAAGGCGGAATGAAGTAAAAAAGAATTCTTAGATTACATCCGAGCTGTTAATCCTAATGGTCTCCTTTCTTGTTGCATATTTAAAAAGTCGCCTTTTATTCGTTCTGTTTGAACTTTGAAGAGGGTAAATCAAGTCATCTCTATCAATTACCTTGTGAGCTTACTCCACACTATACTATTGGCACTTAAGTTTTAATTCGAAGGTTGCTAATTACAAAGCATTTTAATTGATCAGTACACAAATTATCACAAAGAGCTGCACCAAAAGGAATCGATGGTTAGAATACTACTGTGTTTATGTATCTGGGAATATAGAATTTGTCCTTATTAGTTTCCATGAAAGATGTGATGACCTTGAATTATCAGGGATTTTATTATGCAATCCCTAGAAATGAATCAGAAATTTGTAAAAATCTAAAGTATCAACATGCAATCCCTAGAATTTAGATGAGAATTCTTCAAAAAAATCTCAACTTTAAAAACCATAATTAATAATTTATTCATAAAATTGAATCAGAAATTTGTAAAAATCTAAAGCATCAACATGCATTCCCTAAAAATTAGATGAGAAATCTACAGAAAAAAATCCTAACTTGAAAGATTAAAGTTTGAGAAATTTGCCAAACCCTAGATCTGTTGGGGAGGGGACTACAGCGAACTCGAGCGAGGGGCCGACTCCGACGATGGGCGGAGACTACGGCGATCCTTCTCACTTGAGTTCGGGCGTGCTTCCGACGGTGGTCGCTTGAGTCGCCGGGGAGATGGGAAATTAATTTGAAGTGAGGAAGAGAATAGGCCAGAGGAATGGGTCACCGGTGTAGATGAGAAATTAATTTAAAGTGAGGAGAGAGAATAGAGCGGAGGAATGGGTCACTGGTGTTTTTTCACAAAAATAAGATCAAAATTAATTTCCTGACTTGGTTGGATCGACGTAGGATGCGCACGTCAAGATCCACATAGGACAGGCGATGCCCGTACGCGATACCATGCCTGCCAAATAGCATTGTTGTAATGACTCTCATGAACTCACATTAAATTAAAAAAAAAGAAAGAAAGGAAAAAAACCAAAGTCACAAGAATCGCAGGTGTCTCATCAGCATGTGCATCCCATTTATTTAATAATTCCATCTTAGAAATCCCAATCAACCACCAACAAATAACTAATCCCAAAGCACCCCCATTTGTCAACAAAACAAATCAATTTTTATTGGCAATTTGACCCCCCCACACCGTCACCGTAGAATTCGAGGCCCACAACAGTCTAGGACTTTCCCTATTCATTAACCTCAAAAAACATATTTTAAAACTTTAAAACAAGAAAAGAAAAAAGAAGTATAGCACACTCTCACATTCAAATACAAGTCAAAAAAATACCGACAAAAAAGAACAGGAAAAAAAATAAAATAAAAATAACTCAAACGTAAATTTACGAATTTAGACCGTCCACTTCCAGATCTTGATGCTTAACTTCACCTTACAGCTGTCATCGGCTTTCAACGGAGCTAACTTTCCCGCCTTTTTCTTGGGAACGGCGACGCCAAATCCACGGCAGCTCACCTCGATCCCGATCCTCTTCGTCTTCCACCCTCCGATCTTAACCCCGACCCTAGTTTCAAGATCGATCGCCAACGGCAGCTTGCTCTTCCGCCGCCGCCGACGAATCCAAGCTCTTATCTTTTGCTCGACACCACGGCCATCATCACCGTGGTGTTCTTCGCCCCGTGGACGAACGCTGGGAAAGATCCGCCGCCGAAGGCGACGCCATCGGAGGAAACGGCGATCGAGATAGGATCATAGAGGAAGGAGATTTTTCTGTTACGGTTTTGAGCGGTGACGACGAGATACAATAGCGAGGTTTATCCAAGAGACGGTGAAGGTGGGGTGAGTAGGGTGGTAGAGGACGTAGAAGACGTCGCCAGCGATGGCGTCGAGAAAGATGAGGCCGATGAGGGCGAGAGTCAAGCAGAGGATATTTCCGGTGGTAGCAGAATCTCCGGCGAGATAGCGAGTGAGAGAGAGAGAGAGAGAGGATTTAGCTTGAAGAGAAGTGAGGCGAGAAAGGAATCTTTATCGTCGGTTTTCGGAGGGTGTTTATATGTGGTAATTGATTGGGATTTGAGGGGGGTAATTTGCATAACTGGTGAACACTTAATAGTCCATCACCTAGTAAGTTCGAAAAAGTCCTGCCTGTTAGTACTAAACTGTTGGGGGATTTATTGGCTGGGACAAGTTGGTGTTAGGTGAGATAATTATTCTAATGGAATAATTTTATCTCTTTGAGATATTTTAGGATAGAGCTTTGCTACAGGGACCCAAAATATGGGACCAATAAAGGGAACAAGTGAGGTGTCCCCCTCCTATTGGATAATGAGTTGGCCATCATTAATGATGACCAATTCATTATCCAATAGGAGGGGGACACCTCATTTGTCCCCCCTATTGGTCCCATATTTTGGGTCATTAAAGAATTTTTCTTTAGGATAATGGGACAATTAAAGCTTTGATTTGATACTTAATGTGGGATAATTGATGTTGTGACACCTTATTAAAGTACAATATTTATCTATCAGTTAAGTCTAAATTAATTCAACTAATTAGTTTAATATATTATTTGATATGATATTATAATATAATATATTATTTTACTTTATACTATAATATAATATAATATATTATAATAATATGATATATTATATAATAATTGATATAATATACAAACAATATATTTAATAAAATATTTATTAAATATTATAATATTTTGTTTAATTCAATATAGTATTATTTATAATATTATATATATTACCTAAAAACTATAAATATTTTATTTTATTTTATGATAATTACTATAATTTAAATATAATAATTGCATGACATGGCTCCTTATTAAAATCATAATGGTATAATAACCATAATATACTATTAATATGTTCAATCTTATTAATTAAAAACATTATTAAATAATATAATAATTATATTAATTATATATATATTATCATACTTTAATATGTAGTAGATTATTATAATTTTTATTGTAGTAATAAAATATTATTTAATATTATAACTACCACAATATTGACAATATATTTAAGACTATTAATTAATATAATAAAGTATAATAGAAAATAGTAAACTATTATATAATAAATTATATTATAATATAATTAATATATTGTTATATTAAATATATAAGCACTAAATTATAATACCATATTTTATATTATAAAAATATTACAATAATATTTTTATCCTAACTAATAAAACATATACTAAATAATATAAAGTAATATTATAATAATATAATACTAATATTATAATATATGAAATATTATTAACCAATATGTAACAATGATATATAATAATATAATATTAGATAGTATTATATAATATTTTATTATCTTAGGTTAGAGTAGAATCTTATAATATAATATAATTAAGATATATTATATATTATAATACATATATTAGATATTTAATAAATTAGTGCTTCAAAATTATCCCATTTTCCTCATGATTGTCCCAAAGTTAAGAATGAGGTAATTTTTAGAGGTTGGGACAAAAGTTTGTTTAGAAGTGAGATAATTCTGGACAAAATGTGGGTAATTGTTCTAATCTCATTATCCCAATGAATAACACCTTAAAGTAAAATCCAAGTCTCATTGTCACAATGAATAACACCATAAAATAATGTCCCAAAAATTGTCCTACTTATCCCAAAGTTTATTCCAGAATTAATATTTTCCCCCTTTTTCTTTTCTAGATTTCAGTTCTGGAAACTAATGGCTTTTTCATCTGTTTATCTTTGGTGCGTCTCAAGCTTCTAGGGTTTTTATGAAAATATTGTCCAAACGACGTTTACCTAAAAAAATTCAGGTATCAGCATTTGAGAGATCTCTTTTCATGTGTCTTCCAAGTGCATACATAAATTAGGATATTTGAAAAGCAAAACTATAATACAAAACTAAAACTATGTTTTATGCTGACTCATCAGATCATGTGATTTTCTTGAAAAATAGATTATTTATTAGAGAGTTTACTGTAATTTATAGGTTATGTATGAGAAAACCACCTTAACTGTGAACGTCTGTCACATAACCCTCCATAGTTTTCAAAAAAATCAGAAAACTCGCCTTAAGGGATTTTAAGGGGCTTATCAAAAAAATTCTTAACTTAAAACTTTTACTTAAAATTTTAACAAAAACCCGAAAGAGCATGACCAAATAATTTCACAGGTGAAAATATCCACTTGTATAAATTTTCCTACCCACATAAAATTTTTCGTTAATAATGTCTGAGAGATTTTCTGATATAATATATCCATCGGAGGAAGAGAAGATAAAGAAAATAAAATATATGCAGAAAAAGAAATAGAAGAGTTCTAGTTTTGTACCAACTAGTTCTAAGCATAAACATGGAATAATTTAAGAGGCTAGAATTCTCATTGTTAATGGAGAAATGAAAAATTAAAGTAGAATGATTTTTTACCATCATCTCAGTTTCTATTTTATTATAGTTCACTTTGACTAATACTGTAAAAATGTTATTATAATTCTAAATCTAATTGATAACATCATAAGATTTCATCTCACACATTATTCTAGTTCTAGTATGTTCTGAACTCAACTTGACTAATCCCCTCTAAATGGAACTTTTTTATGTTTAGCCTAATTTATATATTATCAATAATTTGCTGCTTCGCCTTGATATATATTTCAATATTGCTTCGCTATATATAACTATATATATATAGTTATATATTATATAATATATATATATATATATATATATATATATATAATATGATATATATATATATCATGTCATAGGAGGGGATTTCCCCTTGACGCCTCTAAAATCACATGATTGAGCGACTTATGGATGATCCGCTCGTTGAACTTGATCTACATATTCTAAAACCCCAACACACCAAGTTGGGGTGAATCCGCGTCGTGTGACCCTCCATCGAGCCATGTGAAAAGTTCTATTCATTCAAAAACCGTTAAAATTGATAACGAGTGGATGAAGGGTCAACGACGACGGGTTCACACCAAACTTCGTGTGTTGGTGGTTTTAGAATATGTAGAGCAAGTTCAACGGAGCGGATCATCCATAATGTCGCTCAATCATGTGATTTTAGAGGCGTCATAGGAGGAAATCTCCCTATGACAAAGGATACCCATTAATCTCATATATATAATATGATATAATGGAGGTGAGCTGGCAGCTTACCTTTCCCCATGAGCCTGCAAGTGTATGACATGTGAGCCCCACACCGAGTGTGACTAGTAGGGGGTCTCACATATGTCATACACTTGCAGCTCACGGGGAGGTGAGCTGCCAGCTCACCTCCATTATTTTCTCTCTCTTTCTCTCTCTCTCTCTCTCTCTCTCTCTCTTATATATATATATTATTATATATATATATAATATATAATATTATATATCTATATATATGAAAAAAATGCGGTATGCTTGGTACCAAGCATAAATTTTGCTGCTTGGTAGTGAGGTGTCTCATTCCCATCCACTCATTCAACTGAGGTGACCACATTCAACTCATCGTGAATGTGGTCCCCTCATTTGAATGAGTGGAGGATAATATGTCACCTCACTAGTAAGCACAAATTTTATGCTTGGTACCAAGCATACTCATATTCCTCTCGCTCTCTCTCTCTCTCTCTCTCTATATATATATATATTATATATATATATATATATATATATATATATATTATATTATATATATATATATATATATATATATCCTGTTTAAAACCGAAGTCGTGATTTATCATCGTAATAATAAAGTCTTTGTCGCGGAATTTGGTGTCGGTTGTGGGCTTGTGGACAGGTAGATGCGCTGCTATCAATTTTTGAGAAAGTGGTGGGGCCTCAGCTGCATTTGGACCTTTTGATGTCCGAAAACGGCATGTTCTCGAGAATCCGGAGCTGGAATTTAACGGAAACATGACGTGTGTTTATTGTATTTATCTAAAAAAAAGAAAAATTGTATGAATTTATTGATTTATATAATAGGGAAAATTGTATCTAGGCCCAAAAAAATAAAGGCGTTATGAACAGGCCCCCATACTTTTTTTTTTGTGTCAAAAGCCCTTATTACATAAAATACTTATTTCCAGCCCCTGTTTAAAGTTCCAAGACAGCATAAAGAGAATTTTTTTTTCAAAAACCCAAAACTATCCTCCTTTATCTCTCTTCTCTCTTCTCTCTTCTCAGGCTCAACGCTCAGCCATCTTGAGAACCCAACTTCAAAACCCTAGTTTTCAGTCCATTAAAGCTCAGTCATCTTCTCGAAAACCAAGTAGCCAAAGCCTTTTTTTCTTTTCCTTCTGATGTCACAGGTAGCTAAAATCGTTGAGAGCGTAATCCCTCTATCAATCCCCCAGCATAATCCTCTATCAATTCCCCAGCAGAAGAATCGATGCCAAAAGGAGGAGCTTCGAGAGCTTGAAGAGCAGAAAGCAACAATAGATAAATTCGCAGAGACCGGCGTTAAAAGGGAGCTATGGTATGGTCTCAGATTTATATTAATACAAACAATTGGATTGATGAGGCTTACCTCTTGGGAGCTCTCATGGGTTGTAATGGAGCCGTGGAAAAGCTCATGAAGGCCTGCAGTTTTGATCTTAATAGGTTTAATGAGCTCAAGAAGGGTTGTGTTGCTTCTTTGGCTTCGTTTCCTTCTGAGGGTTGTGCTAGCTTTTTCTGTGATTGCCGTGGAAAAGGCATGCCGGTTGCATTTTGAAGTCATTTGCTTGGTGGAAAAAGACTACTGAAACAAATTACATTACATTGTTAAATCAAATGTCGAAAGAACCATTTTTCAAATAGTGATATTGTTCTTATGGTATGTGTTTTCGTCTCAGTGTTGGGCCTAATTACTATCTGCTTAGAGTTGCTGGAACTGAATTGTTTCTGAGTGAATGTTGCAATTGTAGATGAGAGCAGATGGGTTTTGGACTCCCGCACTCTCATCGTGGTAAATTTCAAAAACTTTAATGGATTTTTGGAAAATTTAACATGTTCAAATGAAAAGCTACATGTTTACTTAAATGACTACATACGTGACCTCCGCGCCCTCTACGGCCCAATATTCAACCTCTGCATGGGCTCCCATAGTCTCATCGTCATCACCAGCGCCGAGCTGGCCCATGAGGCCCTCATCACCAAAGTGCAAGTAAGTGTGTAGTGAGTGTGTACAAACTTCATTGGGGGTGATTGTCAATATACTGTTTATATGTCGAAAATCGTTGGTGTAGTATGTTAAAAGCTTTGTTGCTCATTCCTTGGGATATTTGTAATTAGCATTGTGAATTTGAATGATTGTTGGTTTTTAAATATAAGCGGCTTGATGCAATGAAATTGATGCTGACAGCATTTAGTATGGGATTTTATACTGGGTAGGATTTGTTGTTCAGCCCTGTAGCTTAAGCACTTTATGTATGTACTAGCTTCAAAGGGGGATGTGTTTTATATACTTGTTATATTTTTGTGGTGCCCTCCTCACTCACATGCTCCCTGGAAAACTTCTCAGGGGGTCACCCATCCTAGAATTTCTCCAGGCCAAGCATGCTTAACTTTAGAGTTTCTAAGAGTTGGGTTTTCGAAAAAAAGATGCATCTTGGTGGTTTGTGAGGCCAGTCCATCAGATCTAATAGCGTACCGACTCCGGGATTCCGGGGCGGGGTGTTACAATTTTGGACTTGTGAATGGAGAAACTGGATTGGAGATGTTTAATGTGGATATCCCGTATGAATTTTTGGTGCTTTATCATTTTTCTTGTGCCTTACTTGCCATTCAGATATTGGGTCCATGGATTGTTCATGTTTCATTCCCCAGCTATGGCAATTGATGTTGATTTATGGTCTTATCATTGAACATACAGTTTGTGAACTACTTTAGAAACACTGACATTGAACACATATGCAAGTTAACTACAAGTTGATCTTTACTATGACTTGTAGTATAATTTTAGTTTGGTTGGTCTGCTAATATGAAGATGACATCCACCAGCATTAAGTAGAGCTTATTCATATCATACACTGCATTATATGTTAGCTCTCCTCGTAAATTATGTCAACTTTCACCATTATATGTTAACTCTCCTTGTAACATGTTAACTTTCAGGTAAACATGTTAACTTTCGTCATAATATGTTGACTTTTACTGTTACATGTTAACTTTCATAATAATATGTTAACTTTCAGCTAAACATGTATATTTATAGCTTTTACTGTTTTGTGTCTCTCTTATTGTTGGCTTGGTTCATACTATTGTGATCTTTGTGTCTCAGTTTGTGTGTGTGAAGTGAGGTGGGACTTGAGCACAGTTGATGATTAGTTTGAGAAGTTAGCAAAATTGACAGAATGTTTTGTTGTAATCTTTATTTGAGTTTCAGCAGTATTCTATAACAGGAAAAACTAATATTTAGCATGTACATTTGATAAGTTAACATATTCAGTTGCATGTTATCATGTAATAAAGAAGGCTGACATGTAATAGTGAAAGTTAACATACTATGCTGAAAGTTAACATGTTCATAAGAAAGTTAACATATGCAGATGAAAGTTAACATATATAGCTGATAGTTAACATGTTCACGTGAACGTTAACATATACACCTGAAATTTAATATATGCAGATGAAAGTTAACATTCTCACGTGAAAGCTAACATGTTCAGGTTAAAGCCAACAAGCTTCATACTTCTTATGTCATGAATCAATTTCTCACACATGACTGAGTACACACCAAATTGTTGATCCTCCAGCATTGTGATTTTAAGCATGTTTAGGATCACAATAGCAAATCACTTGTAATATTTTTCCTTTGTATTTGAGATTTCATAACCAGTACCCTCAAACATACTTGCATATAAGGCAAATTACAACCTTAGTAAGTCTCTAATCTAGAAATTAGATATGTACAAAACATACTCTTTCCATCCAAATTGTTCTATTTGAATGAAGTCTCTAATCTAGAAATTAGATATGTACAAAACATACTCTTTCCATCCAAATTGTTCTATTTGAATGAACTTGTACATATTCACACTTAGATATGTACAAAACATACTCTTTCCATCCAAATTGTTCTATTTGAATGAACTTGTACATATTCACACATGACAACCACAATTAACATATCACATACAATCGTAATAAATTACACCAAAATTGATCGCTAAATAGACACAATACATTTCATTAATTTTTGATCTAAGTACAATCAAGTCACAAGAACACATAATATAATCAACTGAACAATGAAACATGATACGTTACAAGCAATTCTGGAGAAACTATACAAGAGTAAAGAGTACAAACAATCCTATTATAAAAATAACATCTTCTTCCTCTTTTCTTCTGCAAGCTCACTCATTCCCTTCCTCCTCCTCCTCCTCCCAGCTGCAACACGCCAAGAGGTTCGTCGCTCCTCATCGAATCAAACAACTTGCAGCACTCCTTATAATCCTTCCCCCTTGCGTACAAAGCTAAAATTACCTTCCAAGAAACCAAGCTCTTCTTAGGCATCAAGTCGAAAAACCCACGAGCAAGTGCAACGTTAGCATCCCTCGCATACTTATCAATCATCGAATTCCACGTAACGACATCGCACTTTGGCATAATAGAAAACAGCTCCCTCACCTTCTCCATCATTCCCACACTCGCGTAGCCCCCTATCATAGTGTTCCAAGAAACCAAATCATTGTCACGTATTTCGTCGAACAACTCCCGTGCACCCTCCACCATCCCATTCTTGACACACCTGTCGATCATCGAGTTCCAAGTAACAATATCAGCCTCCTCAACAAAACCCTCAAACAACTTCCAAGTGCTGCCCAGATGGCCAAAGCAAGCGTACATATGAATCGCTGAGTTCCGAACATACAAATCCTCTTCAAACCCCAGCTTCACGATCTGGGAACGCAACAACATCTCGTTTGGAGCAAGACCGATGTGAGAGAACAGCTTGGCAAGCAGAGGACTTGGGAATTAAGGAGGAAGGACTTGATGACAGTGTTGAAGATGAATGCGTCGGGGTTTGGGAGGAGAGAGAAGAGGGAGGCAGCAAGGCGAGGGGAGGGCAGAGAGAAGGCAAGGTGTTTGATGAAATGTCCGACGAGGAATGGATCGTGATGGTGGCTGGAGGTGAGGAACTGGGCAAGGACTTGGGAGAGAATGGGAGGGGAGGGGATGAAGGAGACGAGGACGTTAATGATCGATGGAGGGTTTTGTTTTTGTTGAAGAGAGAAGAGAGAGAGAGAAAGAAAGCAAGGGCAATTTTGGGTTTTCAACTTAAGTTGCTCTCTGTGCTGTCTGGGGAATGAAAAAGGGGCTGAAACATTATTACTTTATGTAATAAGGGCTTTGGCAAAAAAAAAGTATGGGGGGCCTGGTCACATCGCCTTTATTTTTGGGGGGCCTAGACACAATTTTCTCTATATAATATGGTAGTTATCATCATTTTTATCATGGTTACTGGCAGAATTTTTTAACGTACTGGTCCCTTAAGACTTAGATCATTTGAAATACGTCCCTAGTAGATGTTATTTGAAAAAAATCTTCCAAATTCTACAAATTGCACCAAATAGACCGTTCTAGTTGAACTTTTGTTAATTTAAACATTAGTTAATCAAATCTGAATTATATTTTAACAGGGAAAAAAAACCAAAAAACCAAAACAAACAATTTGGTGTAACACAGAGCAGTGGGACCCTTTGAAAATTAAAAATAATGCGGTCTTGATTTTGAGAAAGGGCTAGCGTTAATTGGCAAGATGATTTTTGTGTCCATTTGAATAGAAGAAACCCAGTCACGGCAACCCTATTCTTACTTTTTTGACCATAAAATAAAAAGAAAAAGAAAACAACTGTTCTAAGTCTTACAAAAAAGTCCGTTCCGTTAGCAGAGGTGGATGCTCAGTGTGTAGCTTCCCGTAGGCTGAACTTATCTGTAATTTCTTTTATAATAAAGAACATTTAGTTTTTACACAAAAATATAAAATTCAAATACTTATAAATATTTGATGATCATAAAATGTAATCACCTATCGGAAGCTTTTTCTTCAAATTGTTTTTTGATCCATAAATATAACATGCTTCAAAACTAGTAATGAACTTTTTTATTTTTTATATTTTTTGGTGTGATAAAGAAACAGAGTAAGTCCCAAGAAGTTAAGCCCAATACAAATAAGTACGATATTTGCGTCTTATTAGGCTCAACAAGTTAAGCCCAATACAAATAAATTTAACCCAAGCCCGGCCCATATAATTTCCCGCGTTAGACGAGAGCAACTCTTTTAGCATTTTACAGACAACCGCAGGTACATTTTAACGGCGCCAATTTTGTCCCATTTGAAGCCCAAAATAAGCGGAGAAAGATCTCGGCCCTAGGGTTTTGTCTTCATCCTCCATCGATGGTAATGCAATCAAATAAATCATGCAATATTTTAATTTTTCCTATTTATTAATCTATTATCTACATGCGATGTCTCTAAAAGTCTTAGTCTGTTTTTTTAAATTTCACTTTTTTTATACATTTCTTCTGGGATCTTGAGATTTCCAGGGTTTAAGGGTCAATCCGCATTCAATTTCTTGTTACCTCACTAGTCGTTAATCAAGAAAATAAGACCGAGGTTTTGGGTTTTTAAAAATCAATTTTTTTTTGAAAATTTAGATTTCTAGGGTTCAAGGAATCTCTCTAGGGTTTTGTCTTTCTCCAAACAAATCGATCAAAATCCCCATATTTAATCATTTTAAAGAAATCACGGCATAGATTTTTCTCTAGGGTAAATTTTCTGTTTTACATTTTTGTCGAGGCCTTGAGGTTTTCAGGGTTTAAGGATAATTTCATTCATTCAAGTGCGTGTTACCTCGCTGTTGTTAAATGATAAAAATATCTGGAGTTTTGACTTTTTTAAGTTAAAATTATTTGATATTTTAGATCTATAGCAATCTTTCTGATGAAATGAAATGAAATGGATCAGGCAACGGAACCTGCAAGGTGCCCAGTCCCTGAAGATTGGCAGATATTTTGGTTTACTATTGCGTACATTAGCCTCGTCATATGTGTTTCCAATGGCATGTGAGTAGTTTTTTCTAATCCCCAACTTTCTCTTTTGAATCTATTTGTGAATGAAATTTCACAAGTGTTTAGTTTTGTAGATTGGAGATGCTGATGCACATGACTGAGTTGTAATGATGATAAATAAGCCATCTAGGAAAATCTTATCATAAAGCGCTGAGGGAATCAATGTAGTTGGGTTTTAGAAAAGAAACTAGTATCTGGTAGTGATAGGTGTATTAATTGATTAAAGATATATGTATGGTAAGTAACATCTAAAGCGAGAGCAAATGAAGAAGAGACAAATGATAAGCAACTACGAAGGTGGGCAAACTGTTCCATAGACCAAATGTTGGACAATTAAGAAATGAAATTTACAAAACATAAGGTTTTCTGTGAATTAAGGTCTACAAGTTTTACGAACTTATATAACTGAAAAAGATATTATATAGGACAACGCTAAGATGAATAATGATATATGGTTTGTTGGTTTAGAATGCTGAGAAACTAAGAAACAACATGCAAAGAAACGCATCTAAGCAAAGATGAGAATGTTAATGACCTTGGATATACACTAAGAGAAAAAACAGAAAATGAGTGCTTTTGCACGAGGTGAAAGGTTGCTCCTATTAAGTATAAAATGAATGAAGATCAATTGAGATGGTTTGGTCATGTGCAATGAATATCTAGTTAGAAAATTTGATAAGATTATAGTTGATGAGGGCAATGAGGACTAAAGATAGTCAAAAGGAAATGAAAATGAGTCGGGCATAAGCGGAGGAGATAACTCTTAACAGAAATGAATGGAAAAATAAGATTCAAGCATTCAACCCCAAAAGTTTCGGATAAAGACTTTGTTGTCGGCTGCTATATAACTGTGTTGTTATCTAGGTAACATGGACACTTTATTGTGGGTGCCGTGTCCGTGTCCGACACATGCCCGACACTAACTCTCTGTGGACATTCCATGGACACTTGTGATTCAAAAAAAACCTCGATTTCCCATTATTTATACACTAAACTAGTTTCTCTGGTAATATTAGGTTCAAAACCAATTGTTTTTTAACCTGTAAACTGAAACTCATTACTTAATATTTGAAAAACTCCCATCATATTATCCCATTTAGTCAAAACTAAACTTTTTATTGTTAAATCTTATTCTTGGTTCGATTTAACTTGATTCTTAGTTGTTATAGATAATAGAAAGAAACATACAAATGTTATTGGTATTTTTTGTTTAATATTTGATCATGTGTGTGTATTATATAATGTGTCACTGTATCCTACGTTTTACTAATTTGTCCTGTCCCATGTTCGTGTCCGTGTCCATGTCCGCGCTACCTAGGTTGTTATATCTCTACGCGTAGAGAAGTTTTCATTTAGCAAAGGCCAATGCTATTTTTTTATTCTCCTATATTTAGTTCTGTATTGTTAGATAAATTGTATGCCAATTTTGAATGCAAATGCTCTCATCGTAAGGCAGATAGTGGAGTGGCAAGGATCAATATATCATTATATATCTTTCATTTTTCATGGACGAAAATGTTAATTGTCTACAAGCATTCAATTGGTGTGGTCTCGGAGAAACATATCACATTTAACACAACACCTTAAACTAACTTCTTTCAACATGACATTTCATTGCACTGTGGTTCTGTGAAATTTACTCTTAAGTATACTTAGAGCATGGGCAGCAAGCTCCCAAGCCTGCTCTCAGCTCCGACGTGGACACCTCCTCCGATTTAGCCCCCTCCAACAGCCTCCGAAGCTCTCCCAACCTGCTCTCAAGCGATGACGTGGAGGTGGAGAGCTTCGGAGCTCCCAAGCGCTCCACAAATTTGTAGAGCGCTTGGGAGCTCCCAAGCTGCCGGATTTTAACAACCCCCCCCAAAAATCCAACGGGAGATGAAGAGGCGCCGGAGATGTGGAAGAGGAGGGGAAACAAAGATGATTTGGGGAGAAGAGGCCTCCGACTGGGTAGAAGATGAGGCGCCGGAGATGTGGAAGAGGAGGGGAAACAGGTGGATGATTTCAGGAGCTTGGTGTTCGCGGAGATGAGGCCTCCGACTGGGAAGAAGACGAGGTTGTTTGAGGCCTCTGACTGGGGGAGAAGATGAGGCCTCCGACTGGGGTTGGGATTTGGGGATTTGGGGTTGGGATTTGGGGAGAAGATGAGTGTTTTGAGTTTATTTTAATCGGCTGAGTTGTGTCACTGTTTGAGGTTGAGGTCGAGGTGGGGATTTCAATTCGTTGTAAAATTTACCGATGTATAAAAATTGAGCCGTTGTAAAATCATGCCGTTGAAAATTTTACCGTTGTATAAAAATTTTACCGTTTAAATATAATTAAAAGTAATGGGTGAAATATTAAAATAGAAGAGGGTTTTTTTTGATATTGTTGGAGCTCCTAACTAGGAGCTTGTTGGAGCTCCATAAAAGAAGGAGTGCCTCCCAATGTATAATTTGTTAATTTTTTATTTTAAAAAGCTTGAGAGCTCTTGAGAGCATGCTGACTAGGACTCCCAACTGGGAGCTTGCTGCGATAAGTTTTGGCACAGAGCTAACGACTACTTTATCCAATACTCCACCGATCCAACGAGTCGCACACCAAACCAAATGATGCACCGTTGGTCAACGATTCAACTGTCGGTCAACAAGTTCTGCGGGTGCGTTGCTCAGATTGAAGGAAGACAAAGATCTGGTACGGGAATTATTGACCAGGTAAATATTTAACTTATATGTTTTTATGTAAATATTTAACTTATATGTTTGATTATTCTAAATTTAACTCTTGTGTAGACTGCAGAAGTAAAAGAATTATACCAATCCCTTTATGGTAAGCCACTCGTGTTTGACCATTGCTGGGTTGAGTTGCGTCATCACCAAAAGTGGAGCCAACAAATGAAAAATTACAATAAGATTCGATCACAGCCGAGAAGAACCACGAACTCTGATTCCTCACCAAACAATTCCATGCCAGCGACCCCCATCGAGTTGAACATTGACTCGGATGATGTTATAGCAAGGCCTGAAGGGAGGAAAGCGGCAAAACTCAAGAGGAAACAAAATGTGGAGAAATCTGAGTCCGCTAAGTCCATTATGGGAGAGGCTTTCGCGTGGATGAAGCAAACCAACAAAGAAAAAATGGAGCTAAAACAGAAGAAACAAGATGACGATATCATGAAGATCGATATCTCAACACTCAATTCAGTTCAACGTCAATACTTTGAAATGCGCCAGGCAGAGATTTTGGAGAGGTGGATGTCCAAGGGTTCTTCCTAATTATCATATATTGTACTCGCATCGCATCCTCATTAGTTCTTCCTAATTATCAATTAGTATCTTATATTAGATTTATGATTGTACTTGAAGTTGAAAATTTTGGCATTGAATGAAAACAACTACTTTATTAAAAATGAAATTGGCGTAGTACAACAACTTGAACTCCTTTTCTGAAATTACATTAGACATAAAGAAACTTAATCCTCGGCGATGGACCCCTTCTCGATCAAATCATTTTTTAGTGATTTGTGTGTTTGCGTGTTCCTGATCCGATGATGATTTTGGATGAACTCAGTTAGAGGCACCGTCTGCACATGAGAAGGTTCAACGACTGGTATCGAATCATTAAAGTCGAAGTTGTTGTCCAATTGACAATCACGTTCATCTTCAACAATCATGTTATGCATTATGATACAAGCTGTCATGATATCTTTCAGCACACAAGGTTGCCAGAAACGTCCTGGTCCACGAACAATCGCAAATCGAGCTTGCAACACGCCAAAAGCTCGCTCAACATCTTTTCTTACGCTTTCTTGTTGTTGAGCAAAGTACTTATGCTTGTTTCCTCGAGGTGCTGGAATAGTCTTCATTAATGTGAACCACTCTGGGTAAATCCCGTCGGCGAGATAGTATCCCATATTATACTCGTGGCCATTGACAGTATAGTTGCACGGTGAAGCTCTTCCCTCCGCAAGTTGTGCGAAAACCGGTGAACGATGTAGAACATTAAGGTCATTGTGAGACCCCGGCAGTCCAAAGAAGGCATGCCATATCCAAAGATCTTTGCTAGCTACGGCCTCCAAAATAATTGTGGGTTCATGAAAATGTCCAGTATACATACCTTGCCAGGCAGTTGGACAGTTCTTCCATGTCCAGTGCATGCAGTTGATGCTCCCAAGCATACCAGGAAAACCTCGTTGTGAGCCTTCCTCGAGCAGGCGTGCAACGTCTTTATTAGTCGGTGCACGAAGGTATTCCTCTCCAAAGATGTTGATAATCGATCGAACGAACCTCTTCACGCTCTCAAGCGACGTACTTTTACCGATCCGAACGTAGTCGTCAACGGAGTCAGCGGATGCTCCATATGCGAGCATCCGCATAGCTGCAGTAATCTTTTGAAGACTAGATAGTCCTAACTGTCCACCACCATTCCTCTTTTGGACGAAGTACTTGTCATGTTCGACGACTGCGTTGTGGATTCGAAGGAATAACGAACGCCTCATTCTGAACCTTTGACGAAAATAATAAAGAGCATAGGTTGGTGCGTCAGCAAAATAATCTTGGAATAACCGATTGTGGTCTTCCAGTCGGTTTCGATGGAGCACGATACGTCGTTTGTGTTGAACTGAAGTTGAACATTTCTCTTGTTCTTCTTCCTCAACGACAACAGCTCCCATAAGAAAGAACTTCTTCATCATTTCATCATCGCTAGAGCTAGATGAGCTAGACATTTTATTCTGGGAGATGATGGGTTGAGGAGAGAAGCCGTCGAATTTTATAGGCATCAGTCGGATGACGGTCAAAGTTTGCGATACCTCGAACCTCGTGCCTAACATCGAAGACCGCGGGTTACATCGAAGACCGTGTGTGTTCCCTCAAAAGCCGCGGGTTACCTCGAAGACCGTGTGCGCTCCCTCGAAGACCGTGGGTTGCCTCGAAGACCGTGTGCGTTCCCTCAAAAGCCGCGGGTTACCTCGAAGACCGTGTGCGCTCCCTCGAAGACCGTGGGTTGTCTCGAAGACCGTGTGCAACGGTTAGAAATAAAATACAAGAGGTTTAAATATAATTAAAAGTAATGGGTGAAATATTAAAATAGAAGAGGGATTTTTTTGATATTATTGGAGCTCCTAACTAGGAGCTTGTTGGAGCTCCATAAAAGAAGGAGTGCCTCCCAAGGTATAATTTGTTAATTTTTTATTTTGAAAAGCTTGAGAGCTCTTGAGAGCATGCTGACTAGGACTCCCAACTGGGAGCTTGCTGCACTTGCTCTTATACATTATTTATATAAAACATAGGCAGCATTGTATGTGTCTAACGTGAAAATAATAATTTTCATCTTCTACTTTAATTTTATGGTTGGAAGACTGTGAGTGTTGTATGGAACCTCTGATATAGTCTTTTCATTGCTATTTCAATTATGTTACATGTTTATGGTCATTCTAGAATCAAAATTATCTCTATTGGGGTGAGCATTAATCGATTTGAACTGATTACATTAATTGAATGGATTGAATTTTGATAGATTTGCTCCTTGAAAAAATTTAAACCCGAACCAAGCTTAACTGACCGATCTCTTAATTATCTAAAACTCACACCTTTCTTCTTCTCATTATTCATAATTTCTCTTCTTTTTTCTCCTCATTTTTTTTGTGTCCACTTGGTTTACATCTTTCTTTACCTATCTCCTGATTTGTGTCTTTCTGTTGTGCAAGAATAACCATTTCTTAATTAAGTAGGTCTAAATACCAACTGAACAAATTGAACCAAACCAACCCAATTCGGTTTTGTTTGTCCAAAATTTGTCAAAACATTTCCTGCTTACAATACTTGGGCTCTGTTGTTATCTATACATTATCCTTTTTATCCTCATCTTCCCCTCTTAAGCGATGTTTCCTGCTTAAGTGAAATGTGTTGTGCACTAAAAATATTGGAGTATTGGTATTTTCTGTGTAATTGTGACTTTTCTTTTCATCGGGGTATTAGATTCTCCAGATTTCCGGAAAGATAACTTCCTGCCATATCTATGTGTGTCTTTAAACTCTAAACTCACTATGTCTACACTCACAAGTATAAGCTTTAAAGTCGATAATAATACTGGATGTAATGACTTGAAAACAACTAATAAAATAATGATGTAATGTTTATGTTCTAGAACTACAATGTTGATCCTTTTGGCTGTATTTTTCTATATTTTCTTGCCTTAAAAAACGATTAAATTTTGCAGGTTTCATATCTTGAAAAGCAGGAGACAACGCCTCTATCCCCAGAAGGAAATTGTTTTTGTGTGTGTGATAGCCTTGATAGCGGTAAATAATGATTAGACTTGTTGATTTCCAAAGTAAACGGAACTCTTGATTTCACTTGTAGATTTTTTTATGCAGGGCTATAAACATCTTTTACTGTCTCGTCTCGCATTCACATGTAATATGTTTACTTGACGTCTCGTTTGGGGGATATTCTTCAACAACATGAGGAAATTGTAAAAAGACAAGATTTACACTGATATGAGTCTCCTGTTCTCCATGTAAGTAAAATTTTCTATAGATTCTGACCCGTGAAAAGTTTAAAGATGATAATTGCTATTTGGACAATGCAAATTGTTTTTCTTGCTGTCATGAGAATGGATGGAATCTTTAGTTGAGGGCTCTTGTTTGGGGGGATTTTTTTTTTTTTGGTGTGTAACATGAGGAAAATGTACAAAGACAAATTTGATACTGATATGAGCGTCTATTGTTCTCCATGTAAGTAAAACCTCCAGTTGAGTTTCTGACCGAGTTTGATTAGAGATAGTAATTTTTTTTAATGAGGACTGATAACTGATTTTAATACTTGAGTTTTGCTTTTTTGTTGACTTGCCTAACATTGAAAAATACTGTAAGTTTATGCTGAGAAATGAAGCTAACTTTGATAGACTTTGTGGGAAGTTTTTTCTCGCTAATTCTCTGTTTCCTTTTTATCATTCTTATGTCATTCAGTTATACAGTAACATGTACCCTTTATGATCTTATATTCTCAGCAAATTTCTCTTACTAAGCAAATTTATTAGACTTCGATTCAAGTTCTGCAAACAGTATAAGTATTTATGTGATTCACTCTTTCACCAACTTTAGACATTTTTGTCAATTTTTGAGAGTGGGGTAAAGATCAGCCATCACAATTAAAGGAATTTATTATTTCCAAATTGTAGGATAGCGGAGCATTATAGATTTATTATTTATTACATACGGCCAATTGCATATAAACTTCTCTTATCAACCCTTTCAGTAGCACTATTAGAGGTTTTTACTTATAAGTATATATTTGTTGATCGCGCCTTTAGCGCACAGGGGAATCGAACCCAGAGATCTCACGTGAGAGTGACATGGCTTTGTCATGTGACCTATTAGGGGTTTTACTTTTAAACATTGAATAGCTTGGTCTAAAAGCACCAAATTTCTTTCCTTCATAGTTTGTTCAGCATGATATTCATCATATCAACAGATGCTTCCTTCATAATTCTATTTTTTTTCCAGGAAAGAAATGAAAAATGTCATCAGTATTTTTCTAGTAACAGAAAGGATTGTCTGCAAACTAGGGAGATGAGGAGAAAATGAAAAAAAAAGGGGCACGCAGAAAATTGCATCTCCTGGGGTTGGGGGGTTCTGTTGCTGAAATTTACGGAGTTTCTCCAGATATCCCAAACAATTAATCCCCATTGCTAATTTCCTTCAGAATTAGCGAAACCACAGTATGAATATTAATTTTTCGAATTGTTATCGACTAAATCTCTCAACACCTCCAGATTTTTAAGTTTTTCTGGTTGGAAAAACAGGACAAGTAAATCTTTGAACATCAAGAGCTCTGTTTCCGAGTTCTGTAAAGTTTCTCCGTCCCGAACTTGTGCGCCTAAGTAATCACGTATGCCCAACACGCACACTCGGTCAGCTCGATCGGTCAGCTCGATCGATCGCAGGTATCAACAGAAATACATGTTCAAAGTGAAACTCCATGTTAATACGTGCGCTCAACCAGCAGGAGAGGTCACCCATACGAATTCAGCTCAAACGCATATCCGAAAACAAATACGTTCGCCATGCTACTACTCAATTGACAGCAGCCAGCAGACGCACTAACGCGACGTCACCAGAACGCCCAAGAACGATAGACGGTAAAAGCTCGTCACGTTCGAACCATTTGACGTCAAAACAGAGATCGAACAGAAACGAAGATGAGAATGGGAGGAGAACAGGCATTGTCGTAAAAGGCGGAGAAAAAAGGAATCAGATAGAGAAGTGGCAGAGCAGCGGCATCTACCCTTGTTCAGGATATCGACATCCAAATGAAGCCGCAGCAAGATCAGAGCAATTTGATAAACAACGATAGTTTGTAGAGGATGCAGATTGAGAACTTGGAAGTACTCATAAATATGAGGAAAAAGTTTAATTCTCTTAACCCCAGATAGAGAAGTGGCAGAACCAGTATTTTAATTCTCTTGCAATTTAAAATCAATTAATATTCTTACTGAACAACTATACATAGACCGCATTAATCTGTTTAGGTAGTTTTCAGGCTAGCAAGTAAATACAAATCATATGAGCAATTTTCTTATGAACATAGTTACAACAAGAAAAATCAGACGTGTAACATAAACAAAATTAAAAAAAAAAAAATTCGGCTGTCACCCACCCGTGCCAGTGAATCAAACTGCAACTGGATAAATTGAAATTAATCAGGGGAAAAAGGAGAATCTAGTATATGTTGATAAACAAACCATAAGCAACAAGAGAATGTGGGTTCATATTAAAGTACACCTCAATGGTTCATTCGCTGGTATGAATACTCGTAGCTTGTCACGAGCGAGTTCCTTTTGATTTTTATGTACTACTATATAAAACATGGGTATAGGTCTTCAAATATATGCTTCAAGCCTGGTTTAAAAGCAAATGTTTTATACTTCCATTTCCATAAACGCTCCAAGCCTACAGATATCAATAACAAGTCCGTGTCTCGTGAACTGGGTGAATCTGGAACGCAGATCTTAGACTGCATATACAATATTTCACCGAGGAGATTCTCTATAACTTTAATAAACTCAGAACCCTATAAATTTTATAAATTTTTTTGTATCAGAAAAATCTGTCAAAAGATCATTTAATCAGAAAACACACAATCAAATGTGCACCAATAAATTCTCTCTTTTTATTTTGCAAAACAAATACGTCCACAAATCAAATACATGAACAGTTCTACAATAGCACTTGTTAATTGAAAATAAAAATCAGAATTCCACACAAAAGCTACACAGCAAATAGATCTGTTAAAAGAGAGAGAGAGAGAGAGAGAGAGAGAGTCACTAGTAAAAAAGAGGGCATTGGCGACCGGGAAATCCGTCACCAATGCTCCAAAATCTGTCATCAATACACATTGGTGACGGTACAGGATCCGTCGCCAATACTCATTGACGACGGGAGTTCATCGACGACAGGTTGCAACCGTTGCCAAAGCCTATTGGCGACGGTTGAAATTCCGTCGCTAATAGGCTTTGACGAGGTGGGGTGGGAAACCCATCGGTTCAATACTCATTCGGCGACTGCGGCTATCCGTCTGCGGCGACGCCCGTCCGCCAATGAGTATTGGCGACGGATTGAAAACATTGGCGACGAATGGCTCCGTCGTCAATACGCCCGTCGCCAATGTACGATTGCACGTAATTTTTTTTATTTTCTGGTAGCCTCCCAGACGGGAATACACATATAACTTGTATCCTCATCAATCCAATGACAATATTTAACAATATATCATAAAATCAACTATGATATACATCCACATTCCAAATGAATACTCACGCATCATCATCCACCAATCCACAATATCGAACAATACTCATCCGATAATCACAATCATAATACATCTCACATGCTCAAACAATATTCATTCACTAACCAATAAAATCACAAATATAATACATGTAGGTAAAATTCAAAAGTCATAACATGTTTTAACACAATCTAAAACTATATTACAATATTCAAAAGTCATAACCTGAACATAATTAAAGAGGGTCCAGATGCAACAGTTGAACTCCTGTCCATTGCAATAATGGCAGAAGTACCGTATCCAGGAATATTTGATGTAGGGGCATGAGAAGGAGCACGTGAACGCTGTGCTCCTCTTTCGCGAAGTGAGGGAGGGGGAAGCATATCTTTTGTGCAAGCCTCCGTCTTCATCATTTATTATCTGCAAATTAACTCCTTCGTATGAGTAAAAGACGCAAAAGGCTAGAATAAATACATTCCTGAAACAATGGTGTACCATTTGTATGACAGGATCAAAGCATAAAAAAAGGCGACGAGATCGCTCTGGCCAAGTTTTAGTGAACATCCGGTAGCATGTTCGAGCAGTTGAGCGCACCTATACAGTTACCAAAGTATTATTCAGTTCTTCAGAAAGCAAGAGCATATACAGCTCAAATAGAATCCTAAACAAAAGCACATGCTCATGCGGGAAAGCAAGTTCATACATAAATGATAACAATGACAAATGCAACAGTAGTCTTTATCTTGAACTTTTTCAGTCATATGCATACATCCTTCACCCTGCAGCCCTATAAATAATGACTTTGGGAACGTACTAACATACATATAATCTCTGTCTAATTACTATAATCTATACTCTCCACCCTAGTCTAGCCACCTTCTTAACTACAATCTTACTTGTATTGACATTTGTCTCCGTCAACGTTCGCATTTCACCTAGAATCATTTTTCCACATGTAAATGGTAATGAGATTTAAAAGTCTGACGGCAGCCAAACTAACAATTGATAACAATTCAGCCCTCCGTTTGCAACGAAAATCACAAATAAACTGCTCAAGCAAGAAATACATAATTCACACAGGCATGCCTACATTGTTTGTTAGGGCCTGTTCGTTTGCCTAAAAAAAAGAGGGAAATCAAAGAAATGGAAAACTATTAAAATGAAGAATTGTTTTTTGAGTGTTTGGTTGGCTAAAAAAGAAGGAAATCAAAGAAATGAAATTGAAATGATGTTAGTTGTCACCTTATTATTGGATGATGTTTGTGATTTTTTAAGAAAACTAGTTTTGGAGTGTTCGGTTGGCGAAAAAAAATAAGGAAATGAATTATAAGAAACCTATTTCCTGTAGTTTCTTGTTTTCTTTTGTTCGGTTGATTCTTTAAAATAAGAAATGAAATGAGATGAGATGAGTTGTCATTGTATTATTGGGTGATGTGAAGAAAGATTAAGAAAAGTGTTTTCATAACTTTTTGGGATGAAAATGAAGAAATAAAATGTTAATGAGATGAGGTGAATTGTTATAATATTTTATTGGATGATGTGAGTGATTTGAAATGATGAGAAGAGATGAGTTGAGTGATGTTTGGATGAAAATAATATTTTATTAGATGTGATGGATGAGTTGTTAGATGAAAATAATATTTTATTAGATGTGATGGATGAGTGGTTAGATAAAAATCATATTTTATTAGATGGTGTGGATGAGTTGTTGGATGGAAATAATATTTTATTGGGTGTTGTGGGTGAGTTTTAGGGATGTAAATGGAGGAAATGGTGAGTTTTGAGATTTTCACCATTTCCATTTCCATTTCTTGATTTTTAGAAAACAAACGAACATGCCCTTAAAGAAAATCCATAAAAATATAGCAAAGCTGCACAGTTATGACAACCTGATATTGTCAAAACTCATGCAGGGAGCTTAATGTGATTGAATGACGCGTGAGTGGGGGAGGACAGCGTCTCATGATGTTTTTTTTTAGGATGTGAACGTGGGTCCCTCCACGTTGTGAAGGAGCTCAACAATTAACGCGTGAGAAGATTTGGAGAATTGGAAAGCGTGAAGAGATTTGAGAAAATCTCGTGAGCAGTAGCAAAAACAAAGTTGGCCCACCCAACTTCGGAACGCGTGACTGATTGAAGTTTATATAAATACCAAGGAGATTTCTCCCTAGGGCGTGCGAAGGCAGGGGAAAAATCAAGAGCTTTTTTGGCGGCTGCAGAGGGCAGGTGCGCAGTGCAGGAGAAAGAAGAAAAGTGAGGCTACGGGAGAAAAAGTCAGCGGCTTTTCTTTGGCTTCGTGCAAATAGGCTTTTGTGTTTTTGAGAGAAATAATTGTGTGAGAGGTCTGAGAGATTGTGAGAGGGTTTAGATTGAGTAATTGTAAACCCTAGTTGTATTCTCTCCCCTCTAATAGTAGATCTCCCCCTCCTTACCCCGTGGACGTAGGCAGTTTGCCGAACCACGTAAAATTGGTTTGTTTGAGTTTGTGGTCATTGTAATAGTTTTTAGGATCCCTCGACGTGCAGTCCTAGAGCTGACGAGAGGAAGAGCAAATATCCCACTTTGATGGGATATTAGGCTTTCAGATTCTTGTTCCCTTTGAGAAACAAGAATTCTTATCGATCTTTCTCTCTTATTGTGCACCAGAAACTCTGCCAAAATTTTCGCTGCGCACAACAAGTGGTATCAGAGCCCAGATTCCAGATCTAGGGTTTGGTTGGAGGAGTAGATCAATTTGGAGGCCCGTTTAGGACTTCGTTGGTGATAAAGGTGGGATCTTTTGGTAAAGACTCTATCTTTCAGTTTTGGATCTATCCTTTGTTCGTTGGTGCGTAAGATGTCGGGGAAAGAAGGTGCTTCGGGTGTTGAGGGTGGTTTTTCTGGCGTGAAGACCATTCAGAGTTTGAATATCCACTCTATGAAGATAGATGTGGAGAAATTTAATAGCACAAACAACTTTGGATTATGGAGATGCGAGGTTTTGGATGCGCTGAACGCGCAGAATTTGGAGGATACCTTGGAGTTAGATGGCAAGCCAGATGAGATTGAAGAGAAGGTTTGGAAGAAGATGAATCGAACGGCGTGTGGTGTGATTAGGTCTTGTTTGACTCAAGATCTAAAATATGATGTGATGAATGAGACTTCTGCGAAGAAGATTTGGGAGATTCTCGAAAGCAAGTATTTGACCAAGAGTGTGGAAAATCGCTTGTATTTGAAGAGGAGACTTTATCGTTTCTAGTTGAAGAAGGGAACCTCCATTAGAGATTACATGAACCACTACACAAAGCTTCTTGCGGATTTGGCGAATGTGGATGTCAAGATTGAAGATGAGGACAAGGTGTTGCTGTTGTTGAGTTCCTTGCCCGACGAGGAATATGATACCTTCGTTCTTACTCTGATTAATGGGAAGGCATCACTTTCGTATAGTGAGGTCACTGCTGCATTGGTGAATTATCATCTTCGGAAGAAGGATAAGGAGAATTCGACTGAGTCGGTAGCAGAGGCATTGGTCGCAAGAGGGAATGGTCCAAACCGAAAGAATTGGAAGTCACAATCTAGAGTAGGAAAAGATCAGTGTGCTTGGTGCAAGGAGACTGGTCATTGGAAGAAAGACTGCCCAAAGCTCGACGAATGGATGAAGAATAAGCAGAAGGGAAAAGGGAAGCAGCCATCATCAGAAGCAAACATCGTATCGGATGGTAATAATTCTGACTCTTCTATTTATTCACTTTCTATCAGTCCTACATATAGCTATTCAGAGGAATCTGAATGGATGTTGGATAGTGGTGTGACCTATCATGTGTGCCCTAGAAGGGAATGGTTCTCCAGTTTTGAGAAGCTGGTGGATAGTGGTGTGGTGTACATGGCTGATAACCGTGCATACCAGATCCTTGGGATAGGAAGAATTCGCATAAAGATGTTTGACAGGACTGTTAGAGAGTTAAACGATGTGAGATATGTTCCTTCTTTGAGGAAGAACTTGATCTCGATTGGAGCTTTGGTTGGAGAGGGTCTGAAGGTTCGTGTTGAGGACATGGTTCTCGAGATTGCGAGAGACTCTCGTATTTTGATGAAGGGCGTCAGGAGAAATAACCTGTATTACTTGACTGGAGGTATAGTGGCAGGTGGAGAGCTGACGACTTCTGTTGATTCGACTAGACTGCGGCATTTGGGGCTTGACCATTCCAGTATTGATTCTTCGCATAGATTGAAAGAGGGTGCAAAGACCTGCAATTTAAAGTTCAGTGAACATGTTGATGTGAGCAAGAAGACCGAGGTGAAGTTTGACACCTCTATTCACCGAGTAAAGGGTCGTTCTGGAGGAGTTCACGTGGATGTTTGGGGGCCTTCCAAGGGGGCATCATTGGGAGGTAATAGGAGCTTGGTTTCCTTTGTTGGTGGCTGTTCTAGGCGTGTTTGGGTTGCAACCAAATCGAGCTCAACAATTAACGCGTGAGAAGATTTGGAGAATTGGAAAGCGTGAAGAGATTTGAGAAAATCTCGTGAGCAGTAGCAAAAACAAAGTTGGCCCACCCGACTTCGGAACGCGTGACTGATTGAAGTTTATATAAATACCAAGGAGATTTCTCCCTAGGGCGTGCGAAGGCAGGGGAAAAATCAAGAGCTTTTTTGGCGGCTGCAGAGGGCAGGTGCGCAGTGCAGGAGAAAGAAGAAAAGTGAGGCTACGGGAGAAAAAGTCAGCGGCTTTTCTTTGGCTTCGTGCAAATAGGCTTTTGTGTTTTTGAGAGAGATAATTGTGTGAGAGGTCTGAGAGATTGTGAGAGGGTTTAGATTGAGTGATTGTAAACCCTAGTTGTATTCTCTCCCCTCTAATAGTAGATCTCCCCCTCCTTGCCCCGTGGACGTAGGCAGTTTGCCGAACCACGTAAAATTGGTTTGTTTGAGTTTGTGGCCATTGTAATAGTTTTTAGGATCCCTCGACGCGCAGTCCTAGAGCTGACGAGAGGAAGAGCAAATATCCCACTTTGATGGGATATTAGGCTTTCAGATTCTTGTTCCCTTTGAGAAACAAGAATTCTTATCGATCTTTCTCTCTTATTGTGCACCAGAAACTCTGCCAAAATTTCCGCTGCGCACAACACTTAATGCTTAGAAACAACGGAAAAATTGCAAAATAGACCGTTTTTGCTAATTATTTAGCAAAATAGACCGTTTTGCTAAATAATTAGCAAAATAGACATCTTTTTTGCCAACAGGCCAAAAAGAGGTCTATTTTGCAAAACAGCTCAGAAAACATACGGGACTAGTAGTTCCGTATGTTTTAATCACGGATTAGTGAAATTTTCTACTCAGAAAACATATGGGACTACTAGTCCTGTATGTTTTCTGAGTCACTAATCCGTGATTAGTTGGCTCTAAACATACGGGACTAGTAGTCCCGTATGTTTTCTGAGCCTTGTTTTTCAAAATCGACCTCTTTTTTTCAAAAGATGTCTATTTTGCTAATTATTTTTTAAAATGGTCTATTTCGCTATATATTTCATAAAAATGGTCTATTTTGCAAATTTTCCCTAGAAACAATGGATTCATGCATGAAAGATTGGTATCAAGCTAAATCATGAAAACGAATATAGTGATAAAGAATGGATTGCATGAAAGCTTTGCATTGTTTTCAAAGAAGCATAAATGTCAAGTATAGTACTGGAAATATTGATCACTCTGTGAAAAATACCTAGACAATCCATCTAATTAAGTGAATAGATAAAGCTATTCTAAGCCACGCCTTGTATCCCGTCTTTTTTATGGAACATCTGTATAAGTTTTTTTCTAAATTATGTGTGCCTCAGAATTAAGCCTTAATACAACAACTACGACCAATAATTGAACCTCTATACCAAATTATTGAGATTAGCTATATGAATCACTTTTCACCATTAGTCCAATTAATGGTCATTATACTTTATAATAATATTAGCAACTAATATATCATTTTCATTGCTTTTGATCCATCCTGTTTTCAATTAACCCTTTCCTAATAAGTCTTCTTAACTAATACTCATTTATGTCCATGACCTCCATAAGCCCTCATATATCAGCCCAAAAGCTGCCTTACAGCTTATCACTTTAAATCAATGTGCTTATGAATTCTAGAATTACTATATAGTTGTTTGTTTTTTTCATAAATAAAATTTTTATTTGGATGATAGTTTGATAGATATGCTTTTTCTGGTGGTTTCATAATATATGCTTAGTAAATCTAAAATAAATATGATAAAAAGAGAGTAGTTCATAAATCTTGAAATTAACTAGTTGATTTAATTCTAGATTCCTAGTTTCTATACTTGTTTTTACCTCAACCTTTGCCAAAATTTTCTCTCCACTCTTGATTTCCCTCTTCTTGATTTCTTTTATTGATTTTTCCCTTCCTCCTCCTTCTTTCTCTTTTCTTATTTCTATTTCTTTCTATTTTCTTTCTATTTTTTTGTTATCTCTTTATTTGTTTCTTCCTTTTCTTCCCCTATCCTCTTGTTTTTACTTTTTAATTTTGTGACAAATAAATCTCTCTCTACATCTCTAAATGTTCTTTTTCGCTCTTATTTATCCCTACATTTCTAGGACTAAATTTAGAATTTCTAAAAATGTACCTTCTTTGTGGGTTCGACATTTACTCTATACTATCAGGATGTCCTCGGTGCATGACAAGCAAGAAATATTCATTTCTTAGTCACGACAGGAAGAAAGTGGAGATGTGACTCTTAAAAACAATGATAAAGATAATATCATATGAGTTGGTGAGATTCTTTTAAACTCCTTAATATTTTACTTGTTGATGGTTTAAATCACAATCTTATCTTTATTAGTCAGATTTATGACTAAGGCATGTCTATTCCTTTCGAATCTTGATAGGGGATAAATAAAACCTAAGTTGCAAGTGCACAACTATCAAATTATAGTATAAAAGATGTCGAATCTCATGAGGAAGGTGTTGTAGGAATTAATTCAAATTTGTTTTTCTAAGTTGTATTGTGTGGACAATAAGGAGTGATGAATGTGGATGTGGATAAACAAAGAGAGTGGGTGTGATTGTTTGCAAATAAAACTAAACTAGATTAATAGTGAACAAAGAAAAATGAAAAAATTTGAGGAAAATTAAATCAAGAAACAAATAAAAGAAAATCAAGGACAAAGAGGAAAATCACAAGAGTAAAAGATGGAGGAAATCAATTAAAGATTTGAGGAATTTAGAATTGAATCCACTAGTTAATTTTCTTTAGAATTTATGAATTATTCTCTTTTTGTCACATTTTACTTTATATTTATTAAGCATAGACTATCAAACCACTTAAAGAAAACATAATTTATCAAATTATCATCCAAATAAAATTAACATTCATGAAAAGAATAACAATTAGATATTAATTCTAGAACTCATAAGCATAACTTATCACACTCAAGATAATTATAGATTATCAAATTACTCTTCTGCTGATTGTTCTCTAGTTGATTATCCTAAATATGATCATTTTAAGTACAAGAGAGCAATTCACAAATTGTGAAAGAAATTAAACTAGTTTCATACAATCCTAGAATTCCTATAAGATTTTAGTTATACATATTGGGAAATAAAGAAATAAAATCTAAACTAAAAAGTATAAAAGAATAAAATATAAGAAAAGCAAAAACTAACTACAAAAGCAAGAATAAGAACGAACAAATGATGATCTATACTATGAGCATAAAAATAAATCTAGACTACAAAAGTAGAAGTACAAGAAAATAAATCTATACTATCAAATAAAAATGTAAAAATACATAATTCTAATCCACCAAATGAGAATAAAATCCTAAACATAAATATCTAAGCAAAAATAAAGAGAAAAAGAAAAACTTACACTATAAATTAAAAGGGTTCTAGCCTCTTGAAGGCCATCTCCTTTATTCATCTTCGTCTTCATCTTCATCATCAAATAAATGGAAGAAAAGGAAAATATGAAGATGTTGAAAAATATGTTTATTAGTTATAATAAAGTTATAATTTTGAAAGGTCTTCTCAATTAAGAGTAACCCTCCTCTTTTAATAGAGTTTACAAAAAGTTTTACACTTAAACCTCACACCCTTTACCCCCTATTTATAGCCTACAGCAATGAATAAGAACACTTGGATTTAGCTTGGAAATCAAGGATTAAATCTTGGTCAGAAAACTATTTTTGTTGCAAACCAATCGATTGACCAATTGACTGACCAATTAGCCAATCGGTTGGCCGACCAATTAGTTTATAACGGATTTTTACTTTTATTAATCTCTTGACCCGGTTTTTTATGGGTCATTAAACTCTATTGGGTCTTCTTTTCTCTTCTTTGGGCTTCAATAAATAGTAAAAAATCAGATAAATTATTTTTTGAGCTTTTATTCATTAATTCTTTATTAACCTGTAAATTATGATAAAACATATTATTAGTGACATATTATTTAAATAAAATAGATAATGAGGGTATAAAAATATAATAAAACGTGACCTATCAAATCTACTGTATGCAAAATTATCGACTCAAAAACAAGTTCAATTATCTTTACTGAAAATAGACATACTAATGTATATATTTAATAAACTTAGAGGATATTTTTTTACAAAGTCTAAAAACTTTTAGGTGATGACTAGCATATATTGTTTAGATTTCTCTATGAACTAAAATAAGTAAAGAATTTAAATTATATCAAACGTACCTCATTTATCCAATAACATGCTAGGTCTCATTATGAATAGGATAAATCATTTAATTACCAATTAAAAAAAAGATAGGATAATTGTAATAGATTAGGATAACAATGTAATATTTAAAAAAAAGTTAAGAGTAATATTGACCATAGAAAGATTTTTCTAAACTCGTACTTTTAAAGAGAGTATGATAATGTAATGTTTTATTGTTGAAGTTTACAAGAGTGAATCTGCTCCTCTTTATCTTATTTTTTTCTGTAGAAGCTTTAATTGCTACACTTGGTGGTGTTTTGTCATTCTGAAGAAACTATTTAAGCTTTGATTGCTACACTTGGTGCTATTTTGTCATTCCTTGCAAGTCTTTTGCATCTGAGATAACACGCTTTTTTATTGGCTCTCACTTGGTGCTATTTTGTCATTCCTTGCAAGTCTTTTGCATCTGAGATAACACGCTTTTTTATTGGCTCTTCCTTGACTATTGTGTAATGACTGTATGGAATTTGAACTAGAGGATGTTAAAGAATCTGCAGCTCTTAAGATATGTAAGTTACCATGGGGGAATAAACACAGAAAGGAGCATGTTGATGCTGACAATATTGATAGAGCAAAGGCGGAAGAAAAGAAAAAGAAAGGATTGCCTCCAGAATATTACTGCAAAAGTTTATACTGGGCTAAGAAAGGTGCCTTCTTCAGTGTAGTGTATATTGTATTCAGTCTTCTTGTACATGAGGCTTGTCTTAGAGCTTAGCTTAACTTCATCTTCTTGAAGCTCTTTCTCCTTGCATGAGTAACAGACCCCAGTACCAAGGCCCAAATGATCAAAAGGGGCACTGAAGATGTGTGCGGATTTTTTCATCTCCAAAGAAATCTTAAAAAAATGAGAATAACCACAATCTTATTCCTGCAAACCAAAATGGTTCATATAACATAATACAAGCTATCCCACCTCGAATCTCAAATGAAAGATAACTCCAAAATGCAGAAAATTTTGAGTTATTACAGAAATGATTAACATTAATAATAAAATCTCTACAGCAGCAGCACGTCAACTCCGTCGGCGATCATCACAGCAAATCCAACGCTAACTCGGGACACATCGGCGCTCGACCCATCAAGGCTGGACGCCGCAGGTTCCAGTCCCAGGGAGAGCGATGTAGGAGACATAGAAGACAACGATGACTCTACGACGACAGAGTCGTCACTGAGGCCGTTGGGGATGCTAGCTGCAGACGTTGGAACCGACGCGGGGGCCACTAGAGCCGGTGCAGGTGGTGATAACTAAAAGACCGGTGCCGGGGGTGGAGTTGCGGAGGGGGAGGAGGCAGGGCTCTGGGAAATACAGCTGAGAGGAGGCTGAAGGAGAAGAAGAGAATTAATGTTGAAGGAAAAAGCTTCATTCTTGTCGTCTCTTAATTTGTTTTCTGGCGGTGATGATATAGTTTTTTTGTATGCTACAGAATCATAATAATTAGATTTCCTATTTTGTTTAGCTTTATTTTTCCGAAAATACCCCTCGTACAATTAATTCATGCCACATCATCTAAAGAAAATCTTAATCTTAGAACTTAATCCAATGGTTAGAAACTTTGGTGGACATTGCCTCTTATCAACTTAAGTTGACAAGAGTTTTCCTCTATGCGCGCGCGTGTGTACGGGAGAGATATACACAGGTTTACACAGAAAATCTGTATAGAAAATAGCATAAAGACCAAAAAGTGAACCACAAAACTCATGAACACGAGAAAGACATTGCTATATGCACACACAAAAAGATGAAAATTTATTGTAAGTGTGTGAAACAAAGAGTGTAGTACTTATACTATATCATAAGATATATTTAGTTATAAAAATGTGCTAAATGAGTTGTTATAAAGACAAGAGCTAACTCAACCTTTAAAGACAATAGCTAACTCAACATTTAGATTTAAATTATATTAGTTTAGAGGGTTAAGTGAGAAAAGTTAAAGGGGATAGATAATAATTTGGAAGTGAAGGGGTTATGTACAACAACTCTATAATCAAGGGGGTTTTCTAGAGTTAAATAAGCTAAGCGGGGATTTTTCGGACGCCACCCCGTAGCGGAGGGGAGTTTTTAAATTAACGCAATTAAAAAATGTAGGTGATTCTTATATGATCTCACTATTGGTTTCCGTACGAAAAAGGTTAGTTGAAAATTGAGAGTGACAATATCAAAAGTCATGTGGATGTGATGTCGTTGACAATGACGTTTTTTCACATTTCCGTTTCCCATACTACCCTCAAATATTGCATGTATACCACACCATCAAAGAAGAAATTTTGTGGAATTTTCTACCGTTCGTCCTTCCACATTATGTTGCCCTAACGTTGCCCTTTATAAAGTAGTATAGATTGGTATAAAGTTTTTTTTATTTTTTTTATTTGTATCATCATACTTCGTTTGCCTTAAAAAAATGGGAAATCAAAGAAATAGAAAACTATTTCTAAGAAAAATTGTTTTGGGAGTGTTTGGTTTGCTAAAAAAAAGAAGAAAATCAAAGAAATGGAGATGAAATGATGTTAGTTGTCACATTATTATTGGATGATGTGAGTGATTTTTTAAGAAAACTAGTTTTGATGTTGTTTGGTTGGCGAAAAAAATAAGAAAATGAATTATAAGAAACTTATTTCCTGTAGTTTGTTGATTTCTTTTGTTTGGTTCATTCTTAAAAATAAGAAATGAAATGAGATGAGATGAGTTGTCATTGTATTATTGGGTGGTGTGACCCACACTTAAGAAAAGTGTTTTCACAACTTTTGGGGATGAAAACAAAGAAATGAAATGTTAATGAGATGAGGTGAATTGTTATAATATTTTATTGGATGATATGAGTGATTTGAAATGATGAGAAGATATGAGTTGAGTGATGTTTGGATAAAAATAATATTTTATTAGATGTGATGGAAGAGTTGTTAGATGAAAATAATATTTTATTAGATGTGATGGATGAGTGGTTAGATGAAAATAATATTTTATTAGATGATGTGAATGAGTTGTTGGATGAAAATAATATTTTATTGGATGTTGTGGGTGAGTTTTAGGGATGAAAATGGAGGAAATAGTACTTTTTTAGATTTTCACCTTTTCCATTTCCATTTCTTGGTTTTTAGGAAATAACCGAACAGACCCTAAAAGAGGCTGCTTCGATCACCTGCTCATTTTGTCTCTGTTTCTCCTACTTGAGTGGGGCCCGCATGAACACCCCTCAACCGACTTAGGAACCCACTCAGCAACATTGTATCTAAAGCCCAACAGTCTGTCAGAAATCGAAGCCCAGCCCAAACTTTTTTAAAAGGAGGAAATTTTGAATCTGCCCTCCAGGCTGAGCGGAAGACCCATTAGGGCTGAGCATGATTCGGTTTAAACTGAAAAAAACAATCAAACCGGTCAAAAATTAACAATTCAAGGTAGTTTTATTAATAGCGCGGTTCGGTTCTGGTTGAAAATGTTTTCAACCCGAACTGTCCGAACCGACCGCATCCACCAAACTATGTTTCGTGACCCGTACCCGCTAGCTAAACCCATACCCAATTTAGGAAACCCGCTTCGTTCAGATCCATCTCTTTTCTGAGTTTTCTCACACGCTCCCCAGGAACCAAACTCCCAAACAGCCCTACCCATCACCTTCGCCGCTGACTCGCTGCCTCTTTGCCGGCGCCGACTCGCCGCCTCTTTGCCGGCGCCGACACACCGTCTCTTCAGACTTCAGTCTTCATCATCGTCGCCGTCTGGAACTTGTTCGATCAAAAACAACTCTGAAACCCTAACGACTCTCTTCCTCTATTTCTTTCTTCATCATCACTGAACCATCTTCTCCAGAGTCCAGACCCATCTCGTATTTTGGAGACACCCACAGTAGAGGTATCAACTGAAACCCTAGTTTTTATTTTATTTTTGAATTAAGATTGATTTAGTTCTCGTTGCATGTTAGTAAACTGTATTGAAATTAATTTTGATTCATAAATGATTATTATTGAGGAATACTTCTATCACTAACAACTAAAAAAGTCCTTTGATTTATTCTCAGTTATGAACAATTTTAGGGTTATTATGGTGGAATTAAGGGAATTAAGGGAAGTCTCACAGTGCTAGTACCCCTCACAAATTGAGAACAAAAGGCTCAGTTCAGGGATTATTTTATTTTTTATGTTCTACATATTTAGCAGATGGATTCAGTATTTTGTTACATAATGATAATAACTCAAGTTTATTCAAAGCTTTATACAGAATTACAGATGACGATTTGTTCTCTATTTGGTTGTTGCTTGTGATTTCTACTCTGTTCTTTGCGATTGGGAGTTTAGTTTGCTTTGTGTTCTTCAGTACACATTTACTCTCGCATTTCATGACATTTTTTCCCTGTATCTTAATTTCGGTGGATTAAAACCATGAAAATATCCTACTTTTGCTTCTGAATGATCAAAAGATTTACATGTGCTGTGTTGTCCAACAGTTTGTCCTACATATATCAGTCAAGACCGTGTTAATTTCTCAGGTAAGTATTTGATTTTATTTTGAAAATTTTGTATTTACGTAACTATCTCCAAGTCTTATATATTTCTCAAGTGAAAAATTGCTTTCTTTGTGCACTATTTCAGGTTATCCAGAGAAGGTTCAGTTCAAAGATTCATTGCAAAAAGAGCACCTGCTCGTGATATTACAAAGCTTAATAAAAAACAAAATTAAGTAGTAGAACTTCTACTACATATGTTGTACTTATAACTGGTAATTGACATTATACATTTATTTATTTATTACGATTCAAAAAGAGTTTAAAAATAGTTTCAGTTTTGTGCTCAATCCTTTCAGTATTCTACTTTCAGATGCTTAAATATTGCTTGGGACTCATTCTTTGTTATAAGTTGGAAAGCTCGGCAATTGAATCATTCTCTTTGATGCTCTAGATATGAATTGTCAAGTATCTCAACATTGTCAAGTTTTCTCAGCAGGTTCTACTTCTGATACTCTTTCTTTGTTCTTTTCATCTTGATTAGTGGTTTTTTTTTTTTGCGAAATCCTTACATGTTAGTACCTAAATAAGTTATGAACAGAGCAAAAGAAAAAGTTGTACAATGAATAAATTAAGCGTGTTTAAGTTTTTTATAACATTTGAATGTGTCATACCCAAGTAAGAACCAAACAAACTGAACCGAACCGCACCGAACCGACATGGAGCAGTTCGGTTTAGTTCTGAATAACAAGCGGTTCGGTTCGGTTGGTCAAATTTTGACCGAAAACCGAACCAACTGACTGTTTGCTTACCCCTAAGAGCCATTGACAACGTTCCCCTTTCTTCCTCCTCTTGTTAACCCCTTTTATCCCCTTTCAATTTGAGAGCAAATCAAGCTTGACACAATTCACTCTTCCACTCTTCTAACTACTTCCTCAAAAATTCCTCTCTATGATGAGTTCAGCTCGAGAGAAAATCAACTGACCACCTCTTCGATCGCCCCTATTCAGCAGCCCAAACGTTCCTGCTGCCGAGTACCTCTACAGTAGCATCCACCTCCGCGAGCAGGTTCTCTCTTGCTACGACTCCTCCCACCTCCACCACTCCCATTCCTTCCCACTCTCCGTTCCTCCTCCCGCCTCTGGCCCCAATCATATTGGTATTTCCATCAACTCCCATGACCTTGCTCATTCTGTATGCCTCAAGTTGATAAAATCCAAGGATCCATCAATTTCCTAATTGTTCAATATCAGAGTGCTCGGTTACCGAAATTGGGGGCTTGAGCTGTTGAAACACCAACCACCGCAAGTTTGAGGGCGAAGCCACCAACCACCCCTTCCTCACTTAGTGTTTCCTCCAAGAAGATGGTTGAGAAATCTACGACGAGAGCTCCATTCGATAGAGGAATTTGAGCAGGTTTGCTCTTCTTCAAACTTTTGGTATACCCATTTCATGATTTGGGTAGTTTTGTTAATTTTGTACTATTTACTTTTTGTTTTATAGTGAGGAGTTCTGATATGAGTTGAACTTACATTTTCATCCCTTATTGTTCGTGAGCAGAGCTTTGGGTTATTGTCATCAAAGAGCATATTCTGAATAGGGCTAATTTTTCTTGGAATTTTGCCTTTGAGAATTGTGATTACTGAAAGACGCTAATTTTTTCCTTATTCTTTTGTTTAAACATCATTTCTTACGAAAATGGGGAAAGAATGATTTCCTAAATGTCTTTTTTGGTTCTTTCTTGTGAATTTAAAGTAGATGATTAGCTCCAGAAGAGTAGCTCCTTTTTGGAAAGAGTTAATCATCTAGTTGATGGATACAGGTTAAATTTCTCTTTGTTGTGCAGTATTTTGAACTGTTGATGTTGAGTATGTGCTGGGTTTCTTTCGTTATTTTCGTTGGGTTAGTATGGTATCTGTTTTGAGGTGTGGAGGTGTAATACTAAATACTGGTCCAATGAGTTTCAGTTTTGTTCTTTTTATGAGAAATTCGAACTGTGGGTCTAATGAGTTTTATCCTTCTTATTATGTCCTGTGTAGTTAGAAGTTAGACGACAAATTTCCAACAATAGCATAAATCAGTTGCCAGGAAAATTGGATTGCTACAGGTAATATAAACTTTATCTTCAAATTAGTAATGGCAGTTGTGTTTGGATATATGTTTTATTGCCGTCTATAATATATAATATACTTTGGATCCTTGTACCTGAATTTGTCTGTTATTTGCTTCTTATGCCACTCTGCTTTATTAGAAAATGTCATTGATAACACTTGCTTTGCTTCCTACCTGCTTTCTGAATTCGCCCTTGTTGATAGCTGATGTTAGCATCACTTTGCTTAACTTATAACCTCACATCTTGAATTCTGTTAGTTAGGCCTGTGTTTCTATTGGAATTTGAATGGGGTTGTCTGAGTTTTACTCATAATAGATTGCCAGTTTAATATATTAGTACTATATTTATATGAACATTGATAGATATTGATTGCTTTTCTGCCAGTTTATAGCCTAATTTGGCATCTCAATGCCATGTAGTACTCAAGTTTATCTTTGGGCTTTTCCTCTACAGAGTTGAAGTGGAAAACCATGGAAAGAGTAAAGACATTGGTCCTGAAAAGCCATAGCTTCGTGAACATGAAGGTCGTAACGAACACTATGCAACTGGAGGTGGAAGCGGAACAAAAAAATCTAATCGGCCTTGATGAGGAGGAACCACCACGCTACATACAGTCACTGTTATAAATAGCGGTAAATAGCCCCGTAATAGCGGCGCTAATAGCGTTAGCGGTCCCTTCCCGCGACGCTATCGCCCGCTACGCTATCGCGCAATAGCGGTGACATATTACAGAATGTTTGTTCACAAAAACGGCTAATAGTGTGTCATAACGGTAAATAGTGAGTGATTGCATTCGAAATTTGCTTTTTGATTGCTATTTAAAAACGGTCTGAGGCTTATTTTTTTAAAATTAAACTCAACCTTTGATCATTGCATTCCATCGTCTCCAGTGATTTTTAGCATACTCCCGCTACCTCTCATAGCCTCTAGCACCTACCTTGATATTTCCTCTCACCTCCTTCACTGTGAGCTCCTCTTAGGACAGTCTTGTCACCGCTAAGCTCTTCTTCTCGAAGACAATTTTTTGACTCCTCCAGTCATCTTCGGTATTAAGTGATGGTTACATGTCTATTTCATGTTTAGGATCTCCTTAAATCATCCAATATGTACTTTTAGATTTTTTAGATTTTTTTTTAATTTTTTTAGTATTTATACATATCTAAATTAAATTGCTATCTGACTTTACGTTTTTTATCGCTATTTTGCTGCAATAACCCGAAATAGTCTTAGTGATGCCTCACCGCTACGCGACGCTATCCGCTATCGATAACATTGCATACAGTCTCTTGCTAAGGAGTACGATGCAAAAAGGTAGCTGGGGGATGAAGAGTTTGAAAGAAAGGTTGTTGCACTACCTGTAGATTTGTACACATATGTGGACCTTGCCTTGTTTGAAGTGCAGCCTGTTGCAATACCCAAAGCTCAACTGTGAACCGACATAGGACAAGTTGTTAGGGGACCTGATATTAACTCTATGGATGGGTGCATTATCCAAGCATCAACTTGATGACCACAATCCAGATCAATGTCGGCTAAGACATTGTTCCTCTCATCATCGGCAAACACGGGTGTCACTCAAAATTCATATGCAAAGTTGCTCATGCAAGTCTATACATCAGCAAGGAGCCCAGCAAGATGAGGATGATCACCATTGCGGGGGATACAGAGAAGCAAGCACGACAGCTCACATGGTGGTCGAACTGATTGAGATAATCGCTCACACTCTTTTCGTGGTGGGAAATAAGACACATGGTCTGTGGGCATCGATGATTCAATGGTGGAAACACCGGTGGACATCATACTGCCAGGCTCACTTTCTCATGCTAGTTACAGAGATCTGATTGCACATAATTTCATATAGTTCATCTAAGAGTAGCTCTTTACATGCGTCTGCTTATGTTTGTAACTACAGGAGTCACGTTGCTGGGAGGTCAACAGACATTCTTTTTGCGCATACTAGCTACATGTTTTGTTCATATACTGACACTTTGAACAAACTGTTTTAGCTTTTGTCTAGATTCCACTTGTTCATGTTGTGCTTTATAATTACAAAGAATTGTCCTTAAATAATAGTTGCAAACTATTGTTAAACAACAACAATTGCAAAATAATGTCTCAGGTTTTCTGCTTAGGCTATGCATATTCTGATGAAAACAGTTTTATATAGTATAATCTATATCTGATTATGGTATGGTTGAATACTTACTATATAGCATATATTCCTTCTGTGCTGGTGTAATTTTCTCACTAGCTGGTCATTCCTAGCGCATGCTTTAATGAATTAGTCGAGAACAGGACATAATTTTATGAAACAGAAGCTGCACGAAACAAGCTTCCATTAGAGTTGTTTCATTGTCCCAATAACGTTTGTGCCCATTGTTCTCGACTAATTCATTAAAGCATGTGCCAGGTATGACCAGCTAGTGAGAAACCTGCACCAGTGTAGAAGGAATATATGCTATATAGCATGTATTCAGCCATACCATAATTAGATATAGATTATACTATATAGAACTATTTTCATCAGAATATGCACAACCAAAGCAGAAAACCCGCGACATTATTTTTCAATTGCTGTTGTTTAACAATAGTTTGTAACTATTAAGGACAATTCTTTGTAATTATAAATCACAACATGAACAAGTGGAATCTAGACAAAAGCTAAAACAGTTCAAAGTGTCAACATATGAACAAAACACGTAGCTAGTATGAGCAAAAAAGAATGTCTGCTGACCTCCCAACAACATGTGACTCCTGTAGTTGCAAACATAAGTAGATGCAAGTATGTAAAGAGCTACTCTCAGATGAACTATATGAAATTATGTGCAATTAGATCTCTGTAACTCCCATGAGAAAGTGAGCCTGACAGTATGATGTCCATCAGTGTTTCCACCTTTGAATCATCGATGCCCACAGACCATGTGTCTTATTTCCCACCACACCATGTGAGCTACCGTGCTTGCTTCTCTGTATCCCCTGCAATGGTGATCATCTTCATCCTACTGGGCTCCGTGCTGATGTACAGACTTGCATGAGCAACTTTGCATATGAATTTTGAGTGACACCCGTGTTTGCCGATGATGTGAGGAACAAGGTCTTGAATGACATTGATCTGGATTGTGGTCATCGGGTTGATGCTTGGATAATGCACCCCATCCATAGAGTTAATACTAGGTCCCCTAACAACTTGTCCCATGTTGGTTCGCAGTTGAGCTTCGGGTATTATAGCAGGCTGCACTTCAAACACGAGAGGCTCCATGTATGTGTACAGATCTGCAGGTAGTGTAACCAGTGTTTTAAATATCGACCGACATGTCGGTCGATATTGCGGTTTGAGTGGGCAAGCGACACGAATCGGGATAAATAAAGTCGGATGGCGTTTTTCGGCTAAAAATCGGATATATCGGCTAAAAATCGGATATTTCGGCCGATATTTCACTTTGCAAAAATCGGCCGATTTTTATGATTATCGGTTCATGATATTAGGTTTGGTTTGATTCATTGGGCTCAGTTCGAACCCGATAATAGACCCGATCAAATACAAAAAGGAGAAAACCCTAGGGCTCAGTTCGAAACTTCGAACCCAGCAGCCTTCTCTTGTCTTCGTCGTCGTTGAAAAAACCCTAGGGTTCTCTCGTCTTCGTCGTTGAAAACCGAGCGAAGTCAAGCCACCTTCTCGTCTTCGTCTTCGTCGTTGAAAAACGAACCCAGCACCATCGAAGCAGCATGAAGCTTTCTCGTCTTCGTCGACTTTGAGCCGCCTTGACTTCGTCCTTGAAGCCTTCTCGTCTTCGTCCTTGAAAGCCGCATTTTCGAAGAACCTTCTCGTCTTCGTCGTTGAAATCTGAAGCCGAAGCCATCGAACCTTCTCGTCTTCGTCATCGCTAGCTTCAAACGTCACAGGTAAGCCTCCGGTTCCCTTTTTCAGAATCGCACATGTTCTCTCTCTCTCTTCACATTTTTTTACATTAACTGCTAAGGTTCTTTTTTTCACAAATCTGTTTACATTTTTTTAACATTTTTTCAGACTTTAATAAAAGGGATTATTTCCTGCTGTTGACTGTTAAGTTGCTGACTGCTAAGTAAAAGGAATTATTGATTTTTTTCTCAAAATCAGGTAAGTCTCCCTCTTGAATCTTTTCCCTGTCAATAAAATTAATTTGAAGTTAGTAATTGAATTATCTGTGATTAAAATGTAACAAATTCAAATCCTAATGCATAGGAGATATTTACAGTTAGCTTCTGTTGTTGACTGCTAACTTGATTTTTTCCCCCTGTAGCTTCAGTTTGTGCCGAATCTGCTGGTGACTGCTAAAAACTTCATCAAAATCTGTAAAATTTCAGTTTTCCCCTTCAATCTTTTTAATTTCCCCCTTCTTTTCAGTTTTCCCCTGTCAAATAAATGTCAAATAAAATTAATTTGAAGTTAGTAATTGAATTATAAAATTGAAATGCAACAAATTTAAATTGTTGTTAGCATTTAACAAAGAGGAAAAAGAAATTTCTGTTATTTACATGCATGAATCATGATGCACAATTATTTGATTGAATTGTAACTATGTAATTGGTTTTAAGTTATGTACTTTTTCATATGTTTAGGCAATATAATTATCAAGTATGTGATATTAACCTAACCGATATGGCAATCCGATATTTTTTTCATGTCCCCCGATATATCCCCGATTTCCGCTATCCGACATGAATTTTGGCCGACCGACATGAACCCGACATCCGATATTTAAAACATTGAGTGCAACAACTTTTCTTTCAAACTCCTCATCCCCTAGCTACCTTTCTGCATCGTACTCATCAGCAAGAGACTGTACGTAGCGTGGTGGTACCTCCTCATCAGGGCCGATTAGATTTTTTGTTTCGCTTCCACCTCCAGTCACATAGTGTTCGTTACGACCTTCATGTTCACGAAGCTGCGGCTTTTCAGGACCAATGTCTTTACTCTTTCATTGGTTTTCCATTTCAACTTTGTTGAGGAAAGGTCCTAAGATAAACTTAGTACTATATGGCACTGAGATGCCAAATTAGGCTATAATCTGGTAGAAAATCAATCAATATCTATCAATGTTTACATAAATATAGTACTGATATATTAAACTAGCAATCTATTATGAGTAAAACTCAGACAACCCCATTCAAATTCCAATAGAAACACAAGCCTAACTAACAGAATTCAAGATGTGAGGTTATAAGTTAAGCAAAGTGATGCTAACATCAACTATCAACATGGGCGAATTCAGAAAGCATGTGAGAAGCAAGTGTTATCAATGACATTTTCTAATAAAGCAGAGTGACATAAGAAGCAAATAACAGACAAATTCAGGTACCAGGATCCAAAGTATATTATATATTATAGACGATAATAAAACATATATCCAAACACAACTGGCATTACTAATTCGAAGATAAAGTTTACATTACCTGTAGCAATCCAATCTTTCCTGGCAACTGATTTATGCTACTGCTGGAAACTTGTTGTCTAATTCTAATTGCAAAGGACACAATAAGAAGGATAAACCTCATCAGACCCACAGTTCGAATTTCTCATAAAAAGAACAAAATCGAAACTCATTAGAACAATATTTAGTATTGCACCTCCACACCTATAAAACAGATACAATGTACTAACCCAACCAAAATGACGAAAGAAACCCAACACATACCTGACATCAACAGTTCAAAATACTAACCCAACCAAAATGACGAAAGAAACCCAACACATACCTATAAAACAGATACAATGTACTAACCCAACCAAAATGACGAAAGAAACCCAACACATACCTGACATCAACAGTTCAAAATACTGCACAACAAAGAGAAATTTAACCCGTATCCATCAACTAGATGATTAACTCTTTCCAAAAAGGAGCTAATATTCTGGAGCTAGTCATCTATACTTTAAATTCACAAGAAAGAACCAGAAAAGACGTTTAGGAAATCATTCTTTGATGTTTAAACAAAAGAATAAGGGAAAAAATTAGCGCCTTTTAGTAATCACAATTCTCATAGGCAAAATGCCAAAAACAACATGAATTAGGGGCACACAGATGATGATTCACGCAAACTGCAATAAATTTAGAAAAGAATAAAGATTGATTGGAATCATCATCATCACCACCACCATCAACAATATCACAAATCTACAAACATCAAATATTCCTAATGAAGCATTATCCCAAATGACAAATTCATAATAAAAAGAATGAAAAAACGACAGAATTAAGGGTTGAAACACAGGAATTTACACAACTACAATACCCAGCCTAAAGCAATTTAGAGAAAACCCAACAAAAACACCAAAGTCTAGTACTCTTATCTCTCAAAAGAAAGAGAACCCACTACAAAGTTTGATGCTTTGGGAGGTGGGTGAACTTCAGATTTTTATTAGAGGATTATAAATGGAAAATTCATATGAAACACAGAGCCCTATTATACAGGAGAGAAAACTCAAGAAGAACAAAGTCTGGTACTCAATTTCTCAAAAGAGAGAACCCACTACAAAGCTTGATGACTTGGTAGGTGGGTAGACTTCAGATTTTTATTAGAGAATTATAAATGGAAAATTCATATGAAACACAGAACCCCATTATACAGGAGAGAAAACTCAAGAAGAATCAAGTCTGGTACTCAATTTCTCAAAAGAGAGAGAACCCACTACAAAGTTTGATGACTTGGTAGGTTGGTCCACTTCAAATTTTTATTAGAGAATTATAAATGGAAAATTCATATGAAACACAGAACCCCATGATACCAGAGATAAAACCCACTCCTAATTATACACGAAAATAAGAAAATCCTGAAAATGCTAAATTTATTACAAGATACATCATCTTAAGCAATTTGTAGACATAATTAACAGGAGATAATTCTAAATGAAGAAGGGAAACTATGATTAAGAAAACAGAGTCTTGTACGTGAGGGTGTAGAACTTTGAAGAATCCAAGGCCAATTGATGAAATGGCCAACGACCCACTAAAGCTTTCAAGCAATCTCGAGGTGGGTATGGCTTAGAATTAGAAATTCAGGGCGGAAAACGGCAGATTTGAGGAGAGAGGTAGAAGGGGAGAGCTTGAACTTGAGTTTGAGAATAATATGAAGTCCGCCAGCTGAGCTTTATTCAAATCGTACGGACGTGAACCTACGTCATTATTTGATTTGATTTAATTTTTCTCCTTTGTTGTTGGGCCGATTGACTGTTTAGTAGATACTATGTCCGGTTGTAAGGTGGAATTGGGCCGGATTCTACTTGGGCCTTTAAGAATAAGAAATGACAAAAATTCAAATCCTACTTGAGACCGAATTCAAATTTTAGATTGAATGTCATCATTGCGAGTCAAAGGGAATCTGGTAGAAGTTTTTTCTCATCTGGATAAGTTCTAAACAACTTTTCCTTGCTCAAATAAGCCCCTTTTTCCTTTATTCTTTTTTAAATAAATATACTAAGCTTATATTTAGATACTAGAAACTAATCAAATAAACAAAGTCTTAGAATTAAGGTCTAGTTAACGCTAAAGGCACTAATCAACTTAGAATTACCAAAGAAAGTTTGGCCCATTGTAATATATAGGCAGATTGAGATTAATATAGATATTTATTCTAGTATTCCTACTTATCTAATGAGCTACAAATTTGTTCTAGCTTTCTACTGATCAACTTAGAATTACCAAAGAAAGTTGTTTCATTGTAATGTCGTCAGGTTGAGATTAGATATGCATACAAATTGTAGTCCTAGTTTAGAGAATCTCATTTACTTATATTAAATTGCAATTAGCAACCGGTGTTATAGTTATCATTACAATTGTTTATTGTTTAGCCTCACTTACGAAAATAATTTTTTGCAATTATAATGTCAAGTACTAAAATTCCAATTCTTTTAGCAAATTTTACCTATGCCATTCTTTCAACAACAACAATAGCAGCAACAAAAAAAAAAAGATCCATGCCATATAGTATCTTTTTCCGGGCAATGAGAAAACTACTTTTCTTTAGTGGATGGGAGGCTCTTGTTAGTTTAATTGAGCTTGTTTTTCCCCAAAGAATATTTAGAGCATTTCACACTTTGTAGTAACGACCTCGAGAAGTTTGCTGAGAATAATGTGAAGATCACTAGACTTTGTGAGACATCCTACAGTAACTCAAATTTTCAAGATTAAGAGGGGATATTAACGACACCACCACACATCGAGAGGGTTTCTCGAATTAAAATATTTAATTATTTCTAAGATAACTCTTACAGTTGAGGGATTTTCTGAGATTAACTCAAAATAAAAATTTACAAGTCATCCGTTCCTTTTACAACTACAACAAGTTAATGTATTTTTTGTCATATGCACATTTTGCCACTTAGCGCACGAATTCACTACCAATTTGGCAATTTTTTAAACCAACACAATCACTTACCAAAATGCCTTATAATTATCCTTTTTTTAAGAGAAGATCATGAGGAAAGATGCAAAATGGGTGGAAGGCTATCACCGTTGGAGAAGATGAAGCAGGTGTTATTTGGATTTTTATGTTTGGGGTTTTAGGTTTAACCTCGTCAAGAAAATAGGCGGTTAAACATAGGTGAGGGATATAAATTGTAGGATTCAGATCCTCTCCAGTGAGATGGTAATTGGAGGTGATCCAATTCTTTAAATCCTCACCATCAATCTTAGTTTTAAAGGTTAAAAAATGATGTACGGGATTTCCACAACTATGGCTTTTCAATAGCATGCTAGATCTATTGAAATTAATTTAATTTAGGAAAAACTCAAATATTTCTAAATATTTCATAACTCCAAAAGATTTTATAAATTTGTTTCCAGGTGTTATACCTTGGACTCACACTATTATGAACAAAATTTCATGCTCTATTTTATACTGTAATACTTCTCTTTGAAGCATAAATAACTGTTATATTTGAAAGCTATATTTATAGAGATGACATTTGTGGTGAGGTGCGAAGATAACTTAACAAATATAGCATGTACTTATAAATTGAGTGCGATATACATGCCCTTTTCAAATGTTTGCATGATGCTACTGTTGGATTATTTTATGTGGTGATCCCTTGAGGGATTTTTATTTATGTATTTACATTTTTTCAACGAAGCTCCCTAACAGGTTTAGGTGCTTGCTGAATAGATTGATTTGCCCTAAATAAAATTTAAATCATAAGATCTATCATTGTATTGGAAAATCACTATCATAGTTGAGAATTTAAAGAACGGGATCTTCTTTAATTACCCTATCAAAGCAAAAAAAGAAAAGAAAAAGAAATTAGATTTGAGGAAATATTCTCCTTATATCTAAAAGATAAGTTAACTAGGGGGATCAAATTGAAATTACCGATATAATTGGATAGGTCTGTTAGCGATTTCAATGATTCAGGGAAGATTTGGGACTGCAGTCACACTGTGGAAGATTTGAGGGGCCCATGTCAGGCCTCAGAACAAGATGATCGAGCCTAAAAAGTGCTCCTCAGGCTAAATCCTCTCCCTCAAAAGTGCTTCTCAGGCTAAATCCTCCCCCCCTCTCTCTCTCTCTCATACAATTCGAGCAGTGACAGATCGAATATATCCATCAGCCAAGACAATCCCCCACCCTCCCTTCGTCGTCACCGCCGTCTTTACTGCCACCAAGTCCCAAACCTCCGACCGAGCCGCCTACAGCCCCTGCCCTTTGTCGGCTATCTCGCCGGAGATTCTGCTACCACCGGAAATATCCTCTGCTTGACTCTCGCCCTCATCGGCCTCATCTTTCTCGACGCCATCGCTGGCGACGTCTTCTACGTCCTCTACCACCCTACTCACCCCACCTTCACCGTCTCTTGGATAAACCTCGCTATTGTATCTCGTCGTCACCGCTCAAAACCGTAACAGAAAAATCTCCTTCCTCTATGATCCTATCTCGATCGCCGTTTCCTCCGATGGCGTCGCCTTCGGCGGCGGATCTTTCCCAGCGTTCGTCCACGGGGCGAAGAACACCACGGTGATGATGGCCGTGGTGTCGAGCAAAAGATAAGAGCTTGGATTCGTCGGCGGCGGCGGAAGAGCAAGCTGCCGTTGGCGATCCGATGGCGTCGCCTTCGGCGGCGGATCTTTCCCAGCGTTCGTCCACGGGGCGAAGAACACCACGGTGATGATGGCCGTGGTGTCGAGCAAAAGATAAGAGCTTGGATTCGTCGGCGGCGGCGGAAGAGCAAGCTGCCGTTGGCGATCGATCTTGAAACTAGGTCTAGGATTAAGATCGAAGGGTGGAAGACGAAGAGGATTGGAATCGAGGTGAGGTGCGATGGATTTGGCGTCGCCGTTCCTAAGAAAAAGGCTGGAAAATTAGCTCTGGCGAGAGGTGATGTTAACTGATCAAGATCTGGAAATGGACGATCTAGATTCACTCAAAGTGCTCGGTTACCGAAACTGGATAATGCACCCCATCCATAGAGTTAATTCTAGGTCCCCTAACAACTTCTCTCGTGTTGGTTCGCAGTTGAGCTTCGGGTATCGCAGCAGGTTGCACTTCAAACACGACATGCTCCACGTATGTGTACAGATCTGCAGATAGTGCAACAACCTTTCTTTCAAACTCATCATCCCCCAGCTGCCTTTCTGCATCGTACTCATCAGCAAGAGACTGTATGTAGTGTGGTGGTTCCTTCTCATCAGGGCCGATCAAATTTTTTGTTCCGCTTCCACCTCCAGTCGCATAGTGTTCGTTACGACCTTCATGTTCACAAAGCTGCGGCTTTTCAGAACCAATGTCTACTCTTTCCTTGGTTTTCCATTTCAACTCTGTAGAGGAATGGCCCGAAGATAAACTTGAGTACTATATGGCACTGAGATGCCATATTAGGCTATAATCTGGTAGAAAATCAATCAATATATATCAATGAAGGTTGTAACGAACACTATGCGACTGGAGGTGGAAGCAAAACAAAAAATCTAATCGGCCCTGATGAGGAGGAACCACCACGCTACATACAGTCTCTTGCTGATGACTACGATACAGAAAGGCAAGTGGGGGATGAGGAGTTTGAAAGAAAGGTTATTGCACTACCTGCAAATCTGTACACATACGTGGAGCCTGTCGTGTTTGAAGTGCAGCCTGTCGTGTTTGAAGTGCAGTCTGCTACAATACCCGAAGCTTAACCGCGAACCGACATGGGACAAGTTGTTAGGGAACCTGGTATTAACTCTATGGATGTGGTGCATTATCCATTTCGATAATCGAGCACTCTGATATTGAACAATTAGGAAATTGATGGATTCTTGGATTTTATCAACTTGAGGCATACAGAATGAGCAAGATCATGGAAGTTGATGAAATACCAAAATGATTGGGGCCAGAGGAGGGAGGAGGAGGAACGGAGGGTGGAGAGGAAGGAGTGGGAGTGGTGGAGGTGGGAGAGAGGAGTCGCAGGAGAGAACCTGCTCGCGGAGGCGGATGCCACTGTGGAGGTACTCAAGTTTATCTTTATGTGAAATTGTGGGTTTGAGCTGTTGAAACACCAACCACCTCAAGTTTGAGGGCGAAGCCACCAACCACCCCTTCCTCACTCAGTGTTTCCTCCAAGAAGATGGCTGAGAAATCTACGACGAGAGCTCCATTGGATAGAGGAATTGAGCAGGTTTGTTCTTCTTCAAACTTTTGGTATACCCATTTCATGATTTGGGTAGTTTTGTTAATTTTCTACTATTTACTTTGTTTTATAGTGAGGAGTTCTAATATGAGTTGTACTTGCATTTTCATCCCTTAATGTTCGTGAGCAGAGCTTTGGGTTAATGACATCAAAGAGCATATTCTGAATAGGGCTAATTTTCTTGGAATTTTTAAATATGACTCTACTGCATTAGTTTTTGTTCTTTTGAAATGATTTCCAATATAATATTATTAGCTTCATGAATGTATTTTCTGACATTAGCTAAGAATTTGCAGCAGAAATATATAGAGGGTATGATTGTGTGCAATTTTGATTTCAAGCTATTTTGGTTGTCAGAGATTCTTTTTGCTTAAATTTTTCTGTGAGAAGTATGGAGTAATTGTGAAAACAGGGACATGTGGAATCAATTTCATTAATCTCTATTCTCAATGTGGACAATATTTTACTTCGGCTTTCCTTGTTTTCTCTTCACACATAATTAATAGCTCATTTACAATTTCGTTGTCTTCTTGTGTAGAATTTGGGGAAATTATTTTTTGTTCTCTTCAATTAAGTTATGGTCTAAGACTCAAGGCTCTGCGGTCAAAGAAAATAGAAAGTCATCACTATTCAGGCTGGATATTGACCTATTTACATAAAAAAAAAACTCTTTGCTACTAATGCAGAATAATTTCCAATTCTCCTCTTTTGTTTTCAAAATTTCTTCATATGTGCAAATTTAATTATTTCTCTTGTATGGGCCATTGTCTCCTTAAAGAAGGATGCTCATCATCTGAAATATGGAAGAAGAGAAAGCCCAAGACTTATCCTTCCAATCTGTCCACGGTTACTATCACTAAGTTGTATTTGTGTAATCTAAAAAACTGTTATATAAGAAATTTGATTTTTTTTCCTAGCAATTTCTTTTGAATTTTAGCTTTATTATTTGATGGAATCTAATGCTCTCTTCTAGAGTTGCTTTGCTTGATGGATTGAATGGTTGAGACCCAACATGAGAACTTTTTGGCAACTCAATTTTTACGAACAGGCTACATATACTGATTGAGCTGTAAGATCTGACGAAATCAAGAATGACAATCATTTCATTTTTATAATGCACCTCATTTGTTAGTTTCTTCATGCTTGTGCTTTATTCATTGAGCTTATACAACATGGTCTATGTATAAAAACTAAAGGTAATTTCTCCTATGTTATCAGGATGAAAAAGTTTCAATGTGCCACCCTGGAGAGAAGGAAAAGTAATTAAAATGGAAGTATGTATCCAAGATCATTCTCAAACAGAAGACCGTATGTCCATAAAATTTTTATGTAATATTCATAATCACCAACTTGCTCGTCGAAGTAATTTTTTCGTTGACAAATTTACGGTATCCTATAGCTGAATTGTCTGCTGTGAACTTAATCGAAAAGGAGTCTTGGTCCTTTTCATCAATTATCAGGATAGCGAACAATCCCTTGGCCTGGTACTATATTACCTACTCCTTTCTAAGAAATCATCTCTTATAGTTTTAATTCGAGCAAATGGTTGATTTCATATGCTTCCTTCAAATTTTTTTGTGTACATATGTAAAGATAGGGAGTATGCTGAATATTGGTTTGGGCCTGACAAATGCTATTACCTGTATCACTCACTTAAGATTGACCTACAAGTATTTCTCAAGTAGCGACCAATTTTTAAAAAAATTTGTCTAAAATCAGCTTCATCTACCACGTTAGTGCCAGGTTATGCTTCGTCTTTACGACGGCGCGATGCCAAGCCTACATCTGCAGCTTTATTTTCTTTGAAGAATATTGACTTACTATTGAAATAAATCCTCCTTTTTGCACTTCTTTCGACAGAAGCCGCTTCACGGTACATCTCAAAGATACTACCGGTGTCATAGTTACTACCATCTTCAAGACAAATGCCAAAAAAAAAACATCTCCATCAACAGCATGCAACAGGAAGGGAAAAGTCGGCATATATACCATCTCTCTCAGTAATGTTTGAGCGACCAAGAAAACTTCATTTGCCTCAAAAAGTTGCAAATTCCCAGGGTGTTACAAGACCGTACAACAGTATATGGTTACTACTCTCGTAGATGAGCTTAAAAACATGTAGCAGGCATGACTCTTCTGACTTTTGGAAGAATTTTGGACAGAAGCTTTTTTGGGCAGTCTATTTATGTAGTTGTGTTGGGCACATTAATTTTATATTTTTTTTCTAATATATCTCAAGCCAATTGATGCATCGTTTGCTTTAACGGGCAAAAGTAAGATTTTCTCTCATTGAGTCATGAAACAATATGCAATTTTATCTTTGATTATAGCTTTATTTTATATGAATTACTACGTGACATGTAGGTAGTGTGGAGGAGAAAAGTTGATAATTCCAAAAATACTATCCGAAAAAAAAAAAGATACTGCCCAATTTAAAGCCGTCATGTGCATTGCACGTGCCCACCTTACTAGTATATATAGAAAATCTAATAATCTCAAACAAAGAAGTATCTGGTCTAAAGAAATGTCTAGTCTGAATAGGAGTCGGGTAATTTATGCACGCAGACAAAGCCCTCTTATCCCCCCTTATTTGAAGATATGAGGTACTAATATGTAAATACCCGTTTAACCTAATATCTTATACTGTTGCTCAACAAGGAAAGACGAATCCGCCCTTTAAAAACCTAAAATTGCTCTAAAACCCTAAAATTGCCCCCTCCCTCAAAAGTCAAAACTAGGTCAAAATATAACATCATATATGCAATAATACAAATAATAGGTGATCAAATTATAAACGGATATTTGATAGACAAACGAATCAAATATAAAACTGGTTAAATTCTATTCGTTAGTAAACTCGAATACTAAAAAATATTTGTTGAGTGGTAAATGAACTACCGAATCGAATATGACCGAATAGTTACTCGAACTATTTGTTAATTATTTAGTTCATTTCCACCCCTACTTGGGAATAGTTAGTCTCCAGATTTAGGGCTGTCCATCTGGGCCGGGCAAACCGAAGCCCGGACTCGGGCCCGGTTGGCCCGGGTCGTGTCTGGGCCCATGTCCCGGTCTGAGCGGGCTGGGCTCCGGGCAGGTCCGGTTTTTTTGGTTTTTTTAAATTTTTTTTAATTTTTTTTTTTGTTAAAAAGGGGAAAAAACTATTACCTTGAGGATTCTGGCATGTGTTTTTCTATATGGCATTTGAGGTGGTTGGTGCCGCTCTTATGATGAGCTTGGAAAGTCTGGCCGCACAACGCACATTTAGCCTTCTGGGCGATGATCCTACCGTGTTCATCCTTGGTGACGTCTATCTTCTCAAAAAATTTCTACACATTGGATCTCGACCTTTTAGGAGCTCTTGGTGCAGATTCGTCGCCATCAGAGTCAGGATTAACAACAGTAGGAGGAGTAGTTGTTGTAGGAGGACTCATTTCTGGATCGGTAGGAGATAGGTTTTGCTCTTCATAATTAGATCCAGAAGCCATTTGATGGAAGTATTAGATAATATAAGAGATTATAAGAGAGTATAAGATTGTATAAGAGAGTATTAGAGAAGTAAATGATCCGGTTTTTTTGGTTTTTTTAAATTTTTTTTAATTTTTTTTTTTGTTAAAAAGGGGAAAAAACTATTACCTTGAGGATTCTGGCATGTGTTTTTCTATATGGCATTTGAGGTGGTTGGTGCCGCTCTTATGATGAGCTTGGAAAGTCTGGCCGCACAACGCACATTTAGCCTTCTGGGCGATGATCCTACCGTGTTCATCCTTGGTGACGTCTATCTTCTCAAAAAATTTCTACACATTGGATCTCGACCTTTTAGGAGCTCTTGGTGCAGATTCGTCGCCATCAGAGTCAGGATTAACAACAGTAGGAGGAGTAGTTGTTGTAGGAGGACTCATTTCTGGATCGGTAGGAGATAGGTTTTGCTCTTCATAATTAGATCCAGAAGCCATTTGATGGAAGTATTAGATAATATAAGAGATTATAAGAGAGTATAAGATTGTATAAGAGAGTATTAGAGAAGTAAATGAGTTTTTGTGTGAGGAGAAGAAGTGAAAACCCCCCTCTATTTATAGATGCAGCCTCCTAGGAAAATGATCAAAAAACCCTCATATTCTAGCTATTTTTGACCGTTTTTAGGGGCGAAACGGTCAAAACGCACGTTTTGGCCGTTATGGCTGGGCCGGCCCGGCCAAAACAGTCATTTTTGACCGGGCCCCGGCCCGGCTGGCCCAGCCAAAACAATGAATTCCAGAGGCTGACCGTTGGTGGGACGGACCCCACTCTGAGCCCCGCCTTAATTCTGCCCATACGCCGTCACCTCTCGCGTGCGGACCCAGTGCTCGTGCGCCTCATTACAGCGGATCCTAGCACTCGTCTTGCTGAGAGTTCTGGCTCTGCTTATAGCCTTCTGGGCATGCAAAATTTCTTGCATCCATCACCATTCGACTACTTCACCAAGTGGATTAAGCCCAACAGACGGAACCGCGCTCGTACTAGCCAAAATTGGTTTGACGCAGGCCATAGCATCACTAATTTTGCTATGGAGAACTATTGTTTGCCGATTTATAACGTCTCGCGCCTCTCTCTTTTCATCA